>NW_016107561.1:2915290-3011787 GCF_001604975.1 Cebus imitator
AAGTATGAGGTCTAAAGTTTCATACATATATGGCATAGGAATTACAAATGAAAAATTAACTAAAAAACTGGTTTGGAATCCGAAGTATCCCTAGGGTCAAATAAAATCTAAAAATATCTTATATAATACATTTACAACTCCCAACACACGAAACTCACAAGGAAAACAATCTATATTGATGGGAATCACAGTAAGAAAAAATTAGAAGCCATACCAACAGCAAAAGTTACTTGGTAATGAACAGAAGAACTTATATCCTAAGAAATAAAAGCAAAATAATCTGAGTATTAATATGAGTGTTTAAAATATTTTATAAGGCCATATAAGGAAAAGACAATGTAAAAAGATGAATTCCAAAAAGAACTTTAAAAAACTAGGGAAAAACTCAATAAAAGAATTAGTAGAAATATAAATTAGACTTAGCTAAAGAGAGCTAGGAGGCAGAAATACAGTATGGAAAGAAAAAAGATAAAAAATAGAAAAGAGAATTGATTTGAGATACAAGAATAAAAAGATGAATCATTTGTCTCACAGGAAGGAGTCCCATTAGGTAAGAAAAAAAAAGATAATGTGGATAATATATACAAAGAATGTGGCTCATATTCTCTAATAAAAAAAAATCCTCAGATTGAAGAAATAGGATATTATATTTATGTACATACACATTACATGCACATAAATCCACAGGTATTTCCTACATTGTAATGAAATTCTATAACAACAAAGACAAAAAGAAAATATTTAAAGCTATCAGAGAGAAATGAGAGCTTGTTATGTAGGTAACAGTTAGACTGACACTTCTCATTAGCAAGAACAAATGCTAATAGATTATAAAATATTATCTTCTAATTATTGAACAAAACTAACCATCCAGCAGGAATTCTATAACCAGGATTCTATACTTGAATCTAAATTATTAAAGAGTAAGGATGTAATCCCAGCACTTTGTGAGGCCGAGGCTGGCAGATCATGAGGTCAAGAGATCAAGACCATCCTGGCCAACATGGTGAAACCCCATCTTTACTAAAAATACAAAAAAATTAGCTGGGCGTAGTGGCACGCACCTGTGGTCCCAGCTACTCGGGAGGCTGAGGCGGAAGAAGCGCTTGAACCCAGGAGGAGGAGATTGCAGTAAGCCAAGACTGTGCCACTGCACTCTAGCCTGGTGACAGAGCAAGACTGTCTCAAAAAAAAAAAAAAAAAAAAAAAAAAAAAAAAAAAAAAAAAAAAAAAAAAAAAAAAAAAAAAAAAAAAAAGAGTAAGGATAAAGAAATTTTCAGACATACAAAAATTTAGAGTTTCCTACACTCTCACTAAAAACAAATTTTGGCACTAAGGAAGGAATTAGATCCAAGAAAAATATTTTCATAGAAATTTATAATAAACACTGATTTTTAAAATAACTGACATTTTGATTGGAAATAGGTTAAAATAAGGTGGATCTAAAATACTAAACAACATGATGGTAGATACAAGAAATCAGATTGAATTCAAATCATTAAGCTAGTAGAGGCAATGGACAATAGTACGAACTAAGTGAATATATACCAAATTCAAAAATGCAGTAGCCTGTGCAGAGAGGGCGGCTGTTGGAACTAAAGAAGTAACAGAGAGGACTTCAACCTTGTCTTTGACATCAAATTTATAATAAAAAATGTTGAGCAAAAAAACAAAAATGTTATTTATGTTGAGTAAATAAATGTTTTTTCATTTGATTATTTTATTCTAGTATTTTCCAAATATTAAATGCAAGGTGGCAGATGTAGATTTGTTTTTTGTTTTTTAGGGTAAGAAGACTACCACAAGATATCAAGCAAAGGGTATTAAAAGTGTTTTTATTTGCCTTGTCATCTAAGCAACACTACTATGAGGTCTTAAGCAAAGAGCATTAAAGTGTTTTTATTCTAAAGCTCATAAAGCTTCAAGAATTATATAAACTGGAAGAGTTCTAATGTATAGTTGATTTCTCACTTAATCAATCATGAATATGAAACCAAACTTCTATTCCATTTTTAACCATTCCAAGAAATCACTAGTACAATTTTGCACCTTGACATTGAAATTATAGGACATAAGCACAAGCAAATCAAGGCAGTCTGGATTTGATTTTAAAAATACACATGAATTTCCTGTTCAGAGATTTTAAAAAAACATATAATATGAATATTTCCAAATGTGTATGGAGGGGTTCTTAGGAAACTTGGTCATATAGGCTAAGTAACTTGGTTAGTTTTCTTCAGTCAAGCCTCTCAGTTTAGAACATTTACCATTAGTGGGTTAACTAGCAACTAGTCATGAGCAGTATGTCAGTTATAATAAAAAACAGTAATACTAGATGTATGTTTTTCCATGTATTATTTTCCTTTCCAGAAGAAAAGTTAAACCTTATAAAAGATGGGGTGATTTCAAATAGCTATGGTGTTCATGCTCTTATAAATGAGGTCTGCAACTTTTAAAACCAAAATGGAGTGTGAATGTTCCAGTAAATCTGCATCAGATGTGCTTCAATTTGAAAGGAAATGATATCAAATTCAAGTAGTTAAATGAATCGTGAAAAAAGTGTAATTTACACAGACCATGTTATGCAACTGCTCTAGTTGTGGAAGTCTATGTATAGAGCAAAACAACTCCCTTATCATTTCTAAAAATAAATGTAGTTGGTTGTTCCTCTACAGCTGGATGAGGTATTTCTTCATAATATCTTTCAAGGCATTTTAAGGAAGAAAAATGAGTCATGTTATTTAAGATGGGAGGTAACACAGTTTAGAGTTCAGAGAGGGTACTCAGGAGTTCTACTGCCTGATGTTTGAATCATGGTCTCCCTGTTAGCTGTGGAAGCTTATATAAGTCTCTTAACCACTATGTGCCTCTGTTTTATAAGCTACAAAATGGGATTGTGTGTGTATGTATGCATGTGTGTGAAAACAGATGTCATTATGCAAAATATTTCAATGTACAATCAGCATCTCTTTCATATTTTAAGAACTGTAATTGAAATGTTTTCTACTATAATTTTAGGCTTTACTAACTTAAATCTACAGCTGTTCATAATATAAATTTTATCCACTTCACATTAAATATTAGCCTGGAGATGTGGCTTTATGTAGGCTTATATAACTAGATACCTTTTTTAATCTGCCTCAAGCAATATGACTCCTCTGTTTAGACTACCTTTTACCAAGTTCCAATTACCACCTATTAATAGACAGAAACAGTGTGGGCTTTTATATATATATATATATATATATATATATATATATATACAAATTAAAAAAGAACCTGAAGAGTAAAATTTGGTTAAAAAAAAAAAAACAATTACTTTGACCCATATTTGACTTTGAAAACATAATAACCAGTTCATTATAATGCACTAAAATAGCAGATATTTAAGTGCTCTGTATATCCAAAACAATGAACAAGTAGTAAAGCAAGAATGTTTGCAGTGATGAGTAATGCTGATCTCCCAAAGAAAGGGAGAGGCAGCTGCATCAACTCTAGGAGTACTAGACCTTTTTGACAAGAATGCAGCTTAACTGTAAGGTTCAAAAATCTGTATGCCTGTGTATGTCTGTCTGTTTGTGAAGGGTGTGTGCAGGCATGCATGTATGTGTGTGCATGTACAGAGATATGAGGTGGGCTAGTGGCAAAAAAAAAGAAAAAACTAAAGCAATAGAAACCATTCCATCTGCAAAGAAACAAAGAATATAATAATAGAGCATATAGAGCACAGAAGATAGAAGAAACATGCTGGAAATGTAAATCATCTAAAACAATGGAAATAGTTTAAGTAGGATAATATTTAATGTAAAATCATTTTCTAACTTTGTTTCAAAGTATTACTATATACCTTCAGGAAATATGTACTTACAGGAAAATAACAGATGAAGTTAGAATAACTAATATATACCCAAGAACAATTGAGAGTTAATAAAAAATGTGTGGGAAACCTTAGGATTTTATGAACATCACTTAAAAATTGTTTAAATTTAAATATTAATTCACTGGATAATTATGGAAAAGGATATATGAACAATCAATAGAATACATGGTTTTTTAAACTTTGTTTTTTTTTAACTGATACATTTTTAGAGAGTTTTTTAGTGCTTTTATTTTTAGGTTTTGACAAACATTGGTCATAAAGTACAGGGTCCCCATATACCACCTCTCCCCTATCCAAAGTTGGGCCTATTATTAGCATCTTGCATTGCTGTGATACATTTGTTACAACTGATGAACCAATATTGATATATTATGATTTATTAAAGTCCAGACATTACATGAGGGTTCATTCTTGTACAGCTCTGTAGGTTTTGCAAATTCATAGTATTACATATTTACCTTTAGAGTATCAGACAGAATAGTTTCACTGCCCTAAAAATGGCATGTGCTGTACCTATTCACTCCTCCTACTCCACTCCTAGCAACCACTGATCTTTTTACTGTCTCTACAGTTTTGCCTTTTCCATAATGTCATATAGTTGGCATCAGACAGTATATACAGGCTTTTAAGCCCGGCTATCTTTCACTTAGTAGCAGGCATTTAAGGTAACTGCATGTCTTTTCATGACTTGATAGCTCATTTCTTTATAACACTGAATAAGACAAACATACTTCATTTCATTGTACTTCACTTATTGTGCTTCACAGATACTGAATTTTTTTACAAATTGAAGATTTGTGGCAACACTGCATCAAACACATCTATCAGCGCCATTTTCCCAAACAGATGTGCTCATTTAGTGTCTGTGTCACGTTTTGGTGATTCTCACATTTCAGACTTTTTCATTATTATTCTCTCTCTTATGGTGATCTGTGATCAGTGACCTTTGATGTTTTAATTGTAATTGTCTTGGGGCACCACAAACTATGCCCATATAAAACAATGAACTTAACCTCTACATGTGTGTGTTCTGACTGTTCCACTGACCAACCATTATCCGTATCTCTCTCTCTTCTCCAGCCTCCGTATTTTCTGAGACACAAGAATATTGGGATTAGGCCAATTAATAAACCTACAATGGCTTCTAAGTGTTTAACTGAAAGAAATAGTCATGTGTGTCTCATTTTCAATCAAAAGCTAGAAATGATTAAGCTTAGTAAGGAAGATATGTCAAAAGCCAAGACAGGCTGAAAACTAGACTCTTGTGCCAAACAGCTGAATTGTAAATGCAAAGGAAAATTTCTTGAAGGAAACCAAAAGTGCCACTCCAATGAACAAACATTTGAAAAGAAGGTGAAATAGCCTTATTGCTGGTGTGAAGAAAATTTGAGCTATCTGGATAGAACATCAAACCAACCACAGTATTCCCTTAAACCAAAGCCTAATCCAGAACAAAGCCCTAAGTCCCTTCAATTCTTTGAAGCCTGACAGAGGTGAGGAATCTGCAGAAGAAAAGTTGAGAGCTAGCAAAGGTAGGTTCCTGAGGTTTAAGGAAAGATGGCATCTCCATAACATAAAAGTACAAGATGAAGTAGCAAGTGCTAATATAGAAGCTTCCGCAAGTTATCCAGATCTAGCTAAGATAACTGATGAAGGTGGCTACACTAAACAAGAGATTTTTCTGTGTAGGCAAAACAGCCTCGTTTTGGAAGGTGATGCTATCTGGGACTTTCATAGCTAGAGGGGAGAAGTCAATACTTAGCTTCAAAGAGTGAAAGAACAGGCTAACTCTCTTATTAAGAGCTAATGCAGCTTGTGACTTTAAGTTGAGGCCAATGCTCATTTGACATTCTAAATATCCTAGGGCCATTAAGAATGATGCTAAATCCACTCTGCCTGTGCTCTAAAGATGGCACGGCAAAGCTTGGATGATAGCACATTTGTCGACAACATGGTTTACTGAATATTTTAAGCCTACTACTGAGACTTACTGCTCAGAAAAAAAAGATTCCTTTTAAAATATTACTGTGGGCCGGGCGTGGTGGCTCACGCCTGTAATCCCAGCACTTTGGGAGGCCGAGGTGGGTGGATCACAAGGTCAAGAGATCGAAACCATCCTGGTCAAAATGGTGAAACCCCGTCTCTACTAAAAATACAAAAAATTAGCTGGGCATGGTGGCACGTGCCTGTAATCCCAGCTACTCAGGAGGTTGAGGCAGGAGAATTGCCTGAACCCAGGAGGCGGATGTTGCGGTGAGCTGAGACTGCACCATTGCACTCCAGCCTGGGTAACAAGAGCAAAACTGCATCTCATTTAAAAAAAAAAAAAAATTACTGCTCATTGACAATGCACCTGGCCACCCAAAAGCTCTGATGGAGATCTACAAGATTAATGTTTTTTTCACACCTGCTAACACAACATCCCCTCAACAGTCCATGGATCAAGCAGTAATTTTGACTGTCAAGTCTTCTTGCAAGAAATACATTTTATAAGGCTATAACTGCCACAGATAGTAATTCTAAACCTTCTAAAAAGAATTCACCATTCTAGATGCCATTAAGCACATTTATCATTTGTGAAAAGAGGTTAAAAGACAACATAGGCTGGGCCCACTGGCACATGTGTATAGTCCCAGCTTCTCAGGAGGCTGAGGCAGGAAGATTGCTTGACTCAGGAGTCTGAGTCTAGCCTGAGCAACACAGTGAAACCCTGTCTCTTAAAAAATACATGTAGACATGAATAGAAGTTTGGAAAAAGTTGATACCAAGCCTGGTAGGTGAATTTGAGGGCTTCAAGACTTCAATGAAGGAAATCACTGCACATGTGGTAGAAATAGCAAGAGAACTAGAATTAGAAGTGAACCCTAAAGACATAACTAAATTGCAGCAGTCTCATGACAAAACCTGAACAGTTGAGGAGTTACTTCTTAAGGATAAGAACAGAAAGTAGTTTTTTGAGAAGGAATCTACTCCTTTTGAAGATGCTGTGAACACTGTTGAAATGACAACAAAAGATTACAATATCCCATAAACTTAGGTTAATAAAGTAGCAGCACCATTTGAGAGGGCTGACTCCAATTTTGAAAGAAATTCTACTGGGGTACAATGCTATCAAACAGCATCCTGTCATAGAGAGAAATTAAAATGATAACTTAACCACAGCAAAATTTCTTGTTGTCTTGTTTTAAGAAATAGCCATGGCCACCCTAACCTTCAGCAACCATCACCCTGATCAACAGTGAGCCAGGAACCTCTATCAGCAAAAAGACTGTAACTCACTGAAGACTCAGAGGATCATTAGCAATATTTAGCAATTGCTTTTTAAAGTATATACATGTTTTTAGATATAATTCTATTTAATACTTAATATACTACAGTATAGTATAAACATAATTTTATATGTACTAGGAAAGCAAAAAATTTGTGACTCATTTTATTGCTTTATTCACTTTATTATGGTAATCTGAAATCAAAACTGCAGTGTCCACAGTATATCTGTATTCCACTATATTTGTGTACCATAGTTTGTTTATGCACTTGTCCATTGAAGGACATCTTGGTTGCTTCTACTTGGTACTATTATGATAAAGTAGCTAAAAATATTCATGTAAAACTTTTTATGTGCACAGTCTTCAACTCATTAGGGAAAATACTGGGAGCATGTGCGCTGGATCATATAGTAAGACTACATTTGGCTTTGTAAGAACCTACCAACCTGTCTTCCAAAGTGGCTGCACCATTTTGCATTCCCACCAGCAATGAATGAGAGTTATTGTTGCTCAATGTCCTTGTCAGCATTTAGTGTTAACATTGAGTTTGGGTTTAGCCATTATGATAGGTGTGTAGTGACAGCTAATTATTGTTTTAATTTGCAATTCGCTAATGACATATGGCATTGAGCATCTTTTCATGTGCTTATTTGCCATCTGTACATCTTTTTTTTTTTTGAGATAGAGTCTCACTCTGTCACCAGGCTGGAGTGCAGTGGCATGATCTCTGCTCACTGCAACCTCTGCCCCCGGGTTCAAGTAATTCTCCTACCTCGGTTTCCTGAGTAGCTGGGAATACAGGTACACACCACTGTGCCCAGCTAATTTTTTTGTATTTTTAGTAGAGATGGGTTTCGCCATGTTAGCCAGGATGGTCTCAATCTCTTGACACACTTACTGCTCCATCACTGACCCTACAGAAACACTGAGGTCCTCTGCTAAAGAGAGGGACACCATTTCTGCTATTGCTAGACCCTAGATGTCATAACTTTGCTCTATAAACTCCCTGATATTTGGCAACTCACTAATCCATGAAGCTTCTATACCCAAGCCCCACATGAACTGATCAACAACCCTTTTTCTCACTTTTACCCTAGCCACAATCTACCTGCTTCTGCCAAATTCCCTCTCAAGCTCAAATACTAGAGAAACACAAAGAAAGTCAGGACTTAGAGTGATTTTAGGGAAGCAAGAAGTTACAGCCACCATGAAGACACTATTTTCAGCTACAGTATGGTTTGAGCAGGCTTTTGCGTGTGGGCCTGTGAACTTGTCATGTATAACACTAGTTCTTTAGGAAAAACATTCTAAGTTTCAAGTAACTACCTTAAAAACAATATTTTGGATCACCGAAGTTTAAGACCACTTGCTGTTTATATTAACACAGAAAATTGAAATCAATATCCATATGGAATCTCACTATAAAAGCCTCTGTTTCGAAATATAGATTGATCAGTTATAATTGTACTGAAATCAAGAAGTTTCTACCTTAGCAAACTACACTTGCGATTTGATTGACATAAGGCTGTATTAAAGGTTTAAAAGGTGGTATTGATGTGAAGATTTCAAGTACTGTACTTTAAAGTGAAACTGTTTCAGTAATTGTTTTTTACAATACACAGGAGACTTGAGAGTCATATTTGAAAAGCTAAATACACTTTAGAAAATGAATATACTTTTTCAAAGAGAATAACTACATGTTAATATATATCTATCATAGTTAAAAAGTAAGAAATACCAGGGAAAGATATTAGATGAATCAGATTTTATTGTTCCAATATTTGTCATATGTTTTTAAAAAGTAATGTTTACAGACTAAAAGTCTCCTGATTTAAATTTCCCAAAAGCAAAAGAAAATATGTACTTCTTTTCTGTAATATTCCAAGCTACTAAAATATAACCAATGAAGTCATTTGATATCGTTTTTAAGCTAGAATTATTTGTTTCCGTCCTGCAATTATTCTGAAGAAGAAAACAAATTATTCTGCCATTAGAAAAAAAAATACCAACAAGGAGATCTAATAAACAAGATCTAAAGATGTCGGTGAACACATATCTGAAAGAAACTACAACCTGAAAGAAACTCCCCCCAAGCAGGCAGATGACAAACTGCAAAATAACATCTGGGATTTAATCCCAGGAAATCATATCCAACCTGAAATGCTCGGCAGCAAGCACAGCACTCACTGGAATATGGTATCAGGTAGGACAGCTAGTTTATAAGGATTCAAGCACCATGGTAACAATTCAACAGGCAGCTATTCACAACAGTGGCATTTGAAAACCATAGGTCTCTGAGAATAAAAGTCATAATGGAGAAAAATAAGAGCACTGGTGTGCAGGTCATAAATACCATACACATTCAAGTATTTTTAAAAATGGCAGTATATTTAATAATTACTCCTCCCCACAAAATACTGATTAGAGAACAAAGAAGGCAGGAGCAGCCTCACAATAAATGACCTCTAAACTGAGGAGAAAAGTAATATGGTAAATCAGATACAATGTTCTGTGAAAACTCTTAGCAAAGATTAGAAGGCTCTGAAGTTTGTAATAAGAATCCTAGGAAGCCACATAACTACTAGATAGTATACAAAGAGGATATAAGGAGAGGATATTACATTTTCAGGACACTAATGGCCCCTTAAGACCTACAAGTATCCTGCCTCAGTTCAGCAGTCTGTAGGCCACATCAACTGTGCAGAAGAATGAAGTAATCTGGGATCAAGGTGGAGCTTAGGGTTACAGGAAGAGGCCACACAGAGGTCTGCAAAGGACATAAATGTTGACAAGACTGAGGCTAACCTGGTATGACCAGAAAAGCATGAGGTCTTAGCAGTACCATCCATCAAATAGGCTGGAAGCAAGTTCATGAACAAAGGATAGAATTAAGTGATGGAGGTTTAAGGCCTAGGGCTGAGATACTATATAAGATTGAATCTGCTATGGAGTCCAAGGCAGATTCCAAGAACAAGTTCCTGCGATGGTTAGTTTTATATGTCAACTTGGCTAGGCCACTATACCCAGATATTTGCTCAAATATATTTCTGTGAAGATGGTTTTTAGATGAAATTGATATTAAATCAGCTGACTTGGAGTAAAACAGCTTACCCTCCATAATATGGGTGAGCCTCACAGAATCAATTAAAGGTCTTAACAGAAAATGACTCACCTCCCCTAATGCAGAGGGAATTCTGCCAAGAGATCACCTTTGGACTAAAACTGCAACTCTTTCTCAGGTCTCCAGCCTGCTGGCCCACCCTGCAGATTTTGGATTTGTCAAGCTTCCACAATCATGTGAGCCAATTCCTTAAAATAAGTGTCTTTCTATATGTACATCCTGTTAGCTCTGTTTCTCTGGAGAACCCAAACTAATACAGTCCCAATATTAAGAATTTAGAGCAACTGCTTCCCTGTTTCACATAGTTCTGCTCCCCAGGAGGACTTTCCTAGAGCTATCCATCAATTGGACAACAGCCTCATGGAAAAGAGACCTTGCCTTCTTCATCTTTGTCTTTCACACCATGACTAGATAGGGCCTGACACACAGCAGAAAATTAACATTCCCTCTTAGACATATCTGAGATTAACATTCAGGTCCTTCTGTCCTGTGTGATTCCTCAAGACTGTATACATTGCTGATATACAGATCAGCATGGGAGTTTTGACCTTTTCCATTTCAGACCTGGGCTGGTTCACCCCTCGTTAGGCAATCTGGTAGTCCCCCACTTCTGGGAGGTCACCACATTGATGCCAAACAGTGTGGACCCCCACTAGGGATAGCACACTACAGCCAAGAGCTTCTGGACTCCAGTGATCTTCCTGCCTCAGTCTCTCCAGTAGCTGGGACTACAGGCCCAGCTCAGTGCTTTCTACTCAATTCTTTAGGTGAGCAAGCAAAACCTAAACAAATATCTGAGCACCTAAAATAATATCACTTGTCCTTCTTGTTTCTTTTCTGTGGCTAATTCAGAGAGCTGAATTTAGTCTTAATCCTATTACAAAGACTTAATTTGATTATTTAAAGATAAACTCCAATCTGTTCTCCAAAATGCTTCTCATTTTTTTTTCCCAGAAACCCAAAGGTTGAACTGTAGAGCTAAAAATATAGTTCTCCCAATCTAAAAACTGAGAATAAGTGAGAAAGTAGCATCTAACAATCATACCCGCCTTCTATTTTACTTTTTAAAAAAGAAAACAGGCTTATATTGACTTTTAAAATTTTTTGTATAAATGTATGGGGTACAAGTGCAATTTTATTATATACATGGACTGCATGGTGGTGAAATCAGGGTTTTTAGGGTATCCATCACCCTAATAATATACCCATTAAGTAACCTCTAATCATCCACCCTCCTTCCATCCCCTCACCCTTCCTAGTGCCCATTACCTATTGTTCTACATTCTACATCCACACGTTCAGATTATTTAGCTCTCACTTATAAGTAAGGACATGAGGTATTTGTCTTTCTGTGTCTGTTTCACTTAAGATAATGGCCTCTAGTTCTGTCTGTGTCACTACAAAAGACATTATTTAATTCTTTTTTTATGGCTGAATAGTATTTCACTGGGTATAGATACCACCTTTTCTTTATCAAATCATATGTTAATGGACACTTCGGTTGATTCTGTATCATTGCTATTATGAATATTGTGATGTTATAAATGTACAAATGCAGGCATGTTTTTGATATAATGATTTATTTTCCTTTGAGTAGATACACCGTAGTGGGATTGCTAGATTAAATGGTAGTTCTATTTTTAGCTCTTTGAGAAATCCCCATACTGACTTCCATAGACATTGCACTCATTTACATTCCTACCAATAGTTTATGAGCATTCTTCTTTCTCTGCATCCTCACAGACATCCATATTTTGTTTTTTTGCTTTTTTTTTTACTTTTAACAACAGCCATTCTGACTGGTATAAGATGATATCTCATTGAGGTTTTAATTTGCATTTCTCTGATGATCAGTGAGATGAACATTTTTTGTATGCTTCTTGGCCATTTGTATGTCTGCTTTTGAAAAATATCTATTCATGTCCTTTGCCCAACTTCTAATAGGGTTAGTTTTTGTTCTTGAGCTGACTTTCTTATAAATTCTGGATATTGGTCTCCTGTGGGATGCATAGTTTGCAAGTATTTTATCACATTCTGTGGTTCATCACTTCTTTTGCTCTGCAGAACCTTTTCAGTTTACTTAAAGTTCATTTGCCTATTTTTGTTTTTGTTGTTTCAGCTTTTGAGGTCTTAGTCATGAATTCCTTGCTGAGACCAATGTCCACAGGAGTTTTCCCTAGGTTTTCTTCTAGTATTTTTACCATTTCAGGTCTTACATTTAAGTATTTAATCCATCTTGAGTTGGTTTTTGTATATGGTAAGAGATAGGGGTCATTTTTCTACACATGGTTTCGTTTTTCTACACATGGTAATACTTACCCTTTATAGGGCATTTATTGTTTGCCAAGCATTTGTGTCAGCCCCGCTAACAAGCTTGATTTCAAAATACCACACAATGTAGGGATTGTTATCCTGTTTTACAAATGAGAAAACTTAAGCTGGGTACAATTTTAAGTTTACACAGCAGAGTGGGATTAGACTCGAGACTCTCTCATTTGAAAGCCCATTCATACCCCAGGATAAATAAATTTATAACAAAACAGGTTTTATTCTCATCAAAGGATGCAAAGAATGAAAAAGTAAGTGTTGTAGCTTGGCAGCTAAACAAAATATATCCTGAAGCAATAATGTTGACAGCACCTAAAAGAACTGAAATTGTGATCAGAACATTGCTGGATAGTTTTTAAGGTCAATCATGGCAGACAAGAGGCAGGGCTTAGATTGCAGCTCCAGACAGAGCAGCGGGCGGTAGCTCACATTGTAAATTTCAGCACCAGATCCACTGCAAGAACAAACCAGCGATCCTGAGAAGACCCAAAGACCCTCTGAAAAAAGCAGACTTCCCCTGCAGGACCCAGGAGACACCCCAAAACTGTGAGTGCCTCAACTACAGAAGTGAGAAAGGGAGACCCTCCTCTCCCAAACACACCCCCACCCCCAACCCCAGAGAAGCTGAAGGTCTGTTTACAGAAGAAGTTTCCGACTTTACCTGAAGCTGGGTCAATTTGGAGAACCAAGCAAAATACCCTGGGAGCTTGCTGGGTCCGCAAGCAGGCCATTCCTGCCTGGCACCACAGGGATCCAATGGGAGAGGAGCAGTGGTTAAAACTACACAGAGAGAAGCAAATCTCTAGCTAAACTCTGTAACAATTTGAATGGGATGAGAAGCCTCCTGGCCAGAACTCGGGCAGTGTACAAATCCAGTGTGCAGGCTCGACAGAGGGAGAACTAAGCCCTTTTCTTTCAAAACTGGGAGGCAGATACCCTGGGGCAGGTTTTCAAGCCCTTATTGCTCACAGCCTGGAAATGCTCTGCGGTGGTGTTGGGAGGTGCAAGGTGGGAGTGAGACCAGCCCTTCAGTTTGCATGGGAGTTAGGTGAGACCTGTGACTGCCAGCTTTCCCCCAACTTCACTGACAACCGGCATGACTCAGCAGAGGTGGCCATAATCCTCCTAGGTAAACAACTCCCCTGACCTGGGAATCTCAACTCCATCCCCACAGCAGCCACCGCAAGACCCACCCAAGGACAGTCTGAGCTAAGACACACCTAGCTCTGCTTCCAGCTGATGGTCCTTCCCCACCCACCATGGTAGTGGAAGACAAAAAGCATATAATCTTAAGAGTTCTAGAGCCCCATCCACCACCAGTTACTCCCCGTAATACCACAGCTGATGCTCTCTGGAAAGTGCCACCTTCTGGCAGAAGGCCAAGCAGCACGAAAATAGAATATTAAAACACCAATGCTAAGAATCCTCACCGAGTCCACTGCCCCCCCGCCCCCCACCACTCCCACTGGAACAGGCACTAGTATCCATGGCTGAGAGACCCAAAGAGGGTTCACATCACAGGACTCTGTGCAGACAACTCCCAGTACCAACCCCGGGTAAACTCACTGGTGGCTAGATGTAGAAGAGAGACAACAATCACTGCAGTTTGGCTCACAAAAAACCACATTCACAGGAAAAGGGGGAGAGTACTATATCAAGGGAACACCCCATGGAACAAAAGAATCTGAACAACAGCTTTCAGCCTTAGACCTTCCCTCTGACAGAGGCTACCCAAATGAGAAGGAACCAGAAAACCAACCCTGGTAATATGACAAAACAAGGCTCTTCAACACCCCCAAAAAAATCACAATAGTTCACCAGCAATGGATCCAAACCAAGAAGAAATCCCTGATTTACCCGAAAAAGAATTCAGGGTGTTAGTTATTAAGCTAATTAGGGAGGGACCAAAGAAAGGCACAACCCAATGCAAGAAAATTCAAAATATAATACAAGAGGTGAAGGGGGAAATATTCAAGGAAATAGATAGCTTAAAGAAAAAATCAAAAACTCAGGAAACTTTGGGTACACTTTTAGCAATGAGAGATGCTCTGGAAAGTCTCAGCGATAGAATTAAACAAGTAGAAGAAAAAAATTCAGAGCTTGATGACAAGGTCTTCGAATTAACCCAATCCAACAAAGACAAAGGAAAAAGAATAAGAAAATATGAACAAAGCCTCCAAGAAGTCTGAGATTATGTTAAATAACCAAACCTAAGACTAATCAGTGTTTCTGAGGAAGAGGAGAACTCTAAAAGCTTAGAAAACATATTTGGGGGAACAATCTAGGAAAAATTCCCTGGCCTTGCTAGAGACCTAGACTTCCAAATACAAGAAGCACAAAGAACACCCAGGAAATTCATCACAAAAAGATCTTTGCCTAGGCACATTGTCATCAGGTTATCCAATGTTAAGATGAGAAAAGAATCTTAAGAGAGGTGCAACAGAAGCACCAGGTAACCTATAAAGAAACACCTATCAGAGTCAACAGCAGATTTCTCAGCAGAAACCCTACAAGCTAGAAGAGACTGGGGCCTTATCTTCAGCCTCCTCAAACAAAACAATTATCAGCCAAGAATTTTGTATCCAGCAATACTAAGCATCATATATGAAGGAAAGATACAGTCTTTTTCAGAAAAACAAATGCTGAGAGAATTCACCATTACCAAGCCACCGCTACAAGAACTGCTAAAAGGTGCTCTAAATCTTGAAACAAATACTGGAAACGCATGAAAACAGAGTCTCTTTAAAGCATAAATCACACAGGACCTATAAAACAAAAATACAAGTTCAAAAGCAAACACAAAAAACAAAAACCCAAAGTATACAGGCAACAAAGAACATGATGAATGCAACAGTATCTCACATTTCAATACTAACATTGAATATAAATGGCCTGAATGTTCCACTTAAGAGATACAGAACCACAGAATGGATAAGAGCTCACCAACCAAGTATCTGCTGCCTTCAGGAGACTCACCTAGCACATAAGAACTAACATAAACTTAAAGGGATGGGAAAACGTATTTCATGATAATTGACACCAAAAGTGAGCAGGGGTAGCTCTTCTTATATCAGACAAAACAAACTTTAAAGCAACAGTAGTTAAGAGACAATGAGGGACACTATATAATGACAAAAGGCCTTGTCCAACAGGAATATATCACAATTATAAACATATATGCAGCTAACAGTGGAGTTCCCAAGTTTATAAGACAATTACTAATAGACCTAAGAAATGAGATAGACAGCAACACAATAATAGGGGGGGACTTCAATACTCCACTGACAGCACTAGACAAGTCATCAAGACAGAAAATCAGAAAAGAAAAAAGGGATTTAAACTATACCTTGGAACAAATGGACTTAACAGATATATAGAGAACATTTCATCCAACAACCACAGAATACCCATTCTATTCAGCAGTGCACAGAGCTTTTTCCAAGACAGACAATACAATAGGCCATAAAAGAAGTCTCAATAAACTTAAGAAAACTGAAATTATATCAAGCACTCTCTTGGACCACAGTGGAATAAAACTGGAAATCAACTACAAAAGGAACCTTAAAAACCACGCAAATACATGGAAATTAAATACCTGCTCCTGAATGAACAATGAGTCAAAAACAAAATCAAGATGGAAATTAAAAAATTCTTTGAACTGAATGACAATAATGACACAACTTTTCAAAACCTTTGCGATACAGCAAATGTGGTACTAAGAGGAAACTTCATAACCCTAAGTGCTTACGTCAAAAAGACTGAAAGAGCACAAATTGATACTCTAAAGTCACACCTCCAGGAACTAAAGAAACAAGGAAAAAAAACCCAATCCCAGCAGTCAAGAAAGGAAATAACCTGAATCAGAGAAGAACTAAATGAAATTGAAGCAAAATAATATAAAAGATAAATGAAACAAAAAGCTGGTTCTTTGAAAATATAAATAAATTGATAGACTATTGGCAAGATTAACCAAGAAAAGAAGAGAGAAAATACAAATAACCTCACTAAGAAATGAAACAGGAGATATTATAATTGACACCACTGAAATATGAGAGATCATTCAAGGCTGTTATGAACATCTAGACACATAAACCAGAAAACCTAAAAGAGACGGATAAATTCCTGGAAAACTACAACCCTCCTAGCTTACGTCAGGAAGAATTAGATACCCTGAAGGGACCAAAAACAAGCAGCGAGATTGAAATAGTAATTTAAAAATTACCAACAAAAAAAGTTCAGGACCAGATAGATTCACAGCAAAATTCTACCAGACTTTCAAAGAAGAATTGGTACCAATCCTTTTGACACTATTCCACAAAATATACAAAGGAGGAAACCTCCCTATTTCATTCTACAAAGCCAGCATCACCCTGATACAAAACCAGGAAAGGATATAGCCAAAAAAGAAAACGACAGACCGATATCCTTGATAAACATAGATGCTAAAATCCTTAACAAAACACCTGCTAACCGAATGCAGCAACATAACAAAAAGATAATCCACCATGATCAAGTTAGTTTCATACCAGGGATGCAGGGATAGTTTAACATATGCAAGTCAATAAATGTGACATACCACATAAATAAAATTGAAAACAAAAATCACATGATCAACAGATGCAAAAAAAAAAAAAAGCATTCAACGAAATCCAGCATCATTTTACAATTAAAACTCTCAGCAAAATTGGCATACAAGGGACATACCTTAATGTAATAAAAGCCATCTATGACAAATCCACAGCCTACATAATACTGAATGGGGAAAAACTGAAAGAATCCCTTCTGAGAACTGGAACAAGACAAGGATGCCCACTCTCACCACTCCTTTTCAATATAGTACTAGAAGTCCTAGCCAGTGCAAACAGCAACGAGAAAGAAACAAAGAACATCCAAATTGGTAAAAAGAAAATCAAACTGTCACTGTTTCTGAAGTTATGATTGTTTACCTTGAAAACCCTAAGGACTCCTCCAGAAAGCGCCTAGAACTGATAAAAGAATTCAGCAAAGTTTCCGGATGTAAGAGGAAAAGAAGCCATTATTTGAAAAGGATACTTGCACACAAATCAAAGCTTTTCTATACACCAATAGTGACCAAGCAGATAATCAAATCAAGAACTCAACCCGTTTTACAATAGCTGCAGGAAAAATAAAATACATAGGAGTATACCTAACCAAGGAGTCGAAAGACCACTACCAGGAAAACTACAAAACACTGCTGAAAGAAATCACAGACGACACGAACAAATGTAAACACATCCAATGCTCCTGGATGGATAAAATCAATATTGTGAAAATGACCATACTGTCAAAAAAAATCTACAAATTCAATGCAATCCCCATCAAAATACCACCATCATTCTTCACAGATAGAAAAAAAAATTCTAAAATTCGTATGAAACCAAAAAAGAAACTGGATAGCCAAAGCAAGACTAAGCACAAAGAACAAGTCTGGAAGCAACACACTACCTGATTTCAAACTATACTTTAAGGCCACAGTCACCAAAATAGCGTGGCACTGGTACAAAAACAGGCACATAGACCAATGGAACAGAATAGAGAGCCCAGAAATAAGCCCAAATACTTACAGCCAAGTGATCTTTGAGAAAGCAAACAAAAACATAAAGTAGGGAAAGGACACCCTTTTCAAAAATGGTGTTGGGATCATTGGCTAGCCACTTGTAGGAGAATGAAACTGGATCCTCATCTCTCACCTTATACAAAAATCAACTCAAGATGGATTAAGAACTTCAACCTAAGACCTGAAACTATAAAAATTCTAGAAAATAACACTGGAAAACTCTTCTAGACATTGGCTTACACAGGATTTCATGACCAAGAACCCAAAAGCAAATGCAATAAAAACAAAGATAAATAGCTGGGACCTAATTAAACTAAAGAGCTTTTGAGGGCAAAAGGAATAGTCAGCAGAGTAAACAGACAACCCACAGCATGTGGGAAAATCTTTACAATCTATACATCTGACAAATGACTAATATCCAAAATCTACAACAAACTCAAACAAATCAGTAAGAGAAAAATCAAACAATCCCATCAAAAAGTGGGCTATGGACATGAATACATAATACTCAAAAGAAGATATACAAATGGTCAACAAACATGAAAATATGCTCAACATCACTAATTATCAGAGAAATCCAAATCAAGCCCACAATGCAGTAGTACCTCACTCCTGCAAGAACAGACATCATCAAAAAATCAAAAACCATAGTTGCTGATGTGGATGCAGTAAACAGGTAACAACACTTCTACACTGTTGGTGGGAATGTAAACTAGTACAGCCACTATGGAAAACACTATGAAGATTCCTTAAAGAAGTAAAAGTAGAACTACCATTTGATACAGCAATCCCACTACTAGGTACCTACTCAGAGGAAAAGAAGACATTATTTGAAAAAGATACTTGCACACCTATGTTTATACCAGCACAATTCACAATTGCAAACCTGTGGAACCAACCCAAATGCCAATCGATCAATGAGTGGTTAAAGAAACTGTGCTAGATAGATGATGAAACTGTGATATACATATACATATGATGGAATACTATGCAGCCATAAAAAGGAATGAATTAACACCATTTGCAGTGACCTGGATGAGACTGGAGACTATTATTCTAAGTGAAATAACTCAGGAATGGAAAACCAAACATCATATGTTCTCACTGATATGTGGGAGCTAAGCTATGAGGACACAAAGGCATAAGAATGAGAATGATACAGTGGACACTGGGTACTTGGGGAAAGAGTGGGAGGGGGGCAAAGGATAGAATACTACAAATATGGTGCAGTGTATCCTGCTCGGGTGATGGGTACACCAAAATCTCACAAATCACCACTAAAGAACTTACTCATGTAACCAAATACCACCTGTACCCCAATAACTTACGGGGGAAAAAAAGAAACCTTAAAAAACAAAACACTGCTGGATAACTTCTCAGTTAGAAACAGTTAAAATTATAAAAGGTTAAATGTTAAAAAAAAATTAAATGTCTTCATTTCAAAAGCTTTAAAGAGTTTAGGCAGAGACAAGATTGTGCCTACTTCCAGTATGATCAATACATAACAACTACAAACTTGGGAGACAAATTTGAAAACAACTATTTGAAAGCTCTAAAGAATTTATATGAACAGAAGCACTACATGGTCTCTGTTTTGTTTTTGTTTTTGTTTGAGACAGTCTCACTCTGCTGCCAGCCTGGACTGCAGTGGCACAATCTTGGCTCACTGCAACCTCCACCTCCCAGGTTCAACTGATTCTCCTACCTCAGCCTCCCAAGTAGCAGGGACTATAGGTGTGCGCCACCACACCAAGATAATTTTTGTATTTTTAGTAAAGATGGGGTTTCACCATGTTGGCCAGGACGGTCTCGACCTCTTGACCTCGTGATCCACCTGCCTTGGACTCCCAAAGTGCTGGGATTACAGTTGTGAGCCACTGCGCCCTGCCAGTTTTTGTTTTATTATTAATGCCTTTTAGCCTGAAGGCAGGCATCATAGTTCCCATACAGGGTGGCTAAACCTACAACTCGGATATGATCATGACCATGACTCAGCAATTTCTCAAAGCATAGGATAACCTTCCTAAAAGTAACAGACTTTAATAAGTATAGTTTTAAAGTTAACTGACTCATGTACTTCAATTATTAAACTATTTATTTATGCCTTAACTTTGGTCTAGTTTAAATAATATATGTATATCTTAATTTTTTATATTTCCCCTAAAGCCAAAACCATCTCAAGGTAAGTAGATGCACAAAATAGCAATTAGTAG
Source organism: Cebus imitator (assembly GCF_001604975.1). Lineage (NCBI taxonomy): Eukaryota > Metazoa > Chordata > Mammalia > Primates > Cebidae > Cebus > Cebus imitator. The sequence goes on from NW_016107561.1 coordinate 2,935,680, forward strand.
GAGGCACAATGAAAGTTTATTTGAACTAGGTGATAATCAGATTCCCATTAAATGCACTTCCTTTTATTAATGACTTCTTTTAATCTTCTCTTTTCAGGCTTCTCAGATGGAATATTAATTTGAGGAGAAGAAAGATGGTAAAAAATAAAACTTTTAATTTAATTTGGAAATAACATTTTATCTTAATAATCATAGTCATAGATTCAATTAATTTTAAATGTAATATTTTGACTGCCAAAGAAAAACTTTTTAAAGCTACATTGTTCCTGAGCTCTCCCAGTCCATAGAGAGTTGATTACTAATTTTAACAAATAAAAAATTTTTTAAAAAAGCAATTATTTCTTATCATTCCATCATCACTATTGAAGCTATATCCTGGTAAGATTTGCCAGCTCTCACAGAACTATTTGGTTCAACGAGGTTGCTTGCTCTGCTTGAGTTTAAATCTAAAGTCTCTGTTATTCTATTCAAAATTGTTTGTATAAATTCTCAACATAAGATGCCGCCCTCAGAAGAAATTATTCTCAGATCTTGGTACCAAAAAGTAACTATGAACTCTAGGGATCTTATACTTGGCTTTTTTTTTCTTTCTTTAGTCGCTGGAAGAGCAAAATCAACTCTGTGGCCCATGTCTAGCAATTCTATAGTTTTATGGTATGGAATTCTTCATGCTAACCTTACCATTTTCTTAAAATGGTTAGGGAATTTCATTAGAAAAAAGTGAAACTTACTATTGTGAGTTCTAAAAATATCAAGACTGTATGTATGTTTTTATAGATTTAAAATGTTGACTCACATTTGGTAACATCAATATTAAATATTACAGTGCTAAATATAGTACTTATGAGTTAATGGAAGCATAAACTAAACGTGTGGTTACAAACAAGAAAATATTCATTCTGTTCAGTTATCTGTCTCTCTGGTGAATTACACAAATGCTACCCCACACTCATTCTGTTGTTATGTGATGTATGCTGACAACAGCTTCTACTCAGCCTTGGTTTTTGCATGTAGAATCTGGAGGTTCTGGTCCAGATGAAGAGTCCAAATGCCACAGCAGCAGTCACACAGGTACAGTGATGGATAAGCCCCACGAACCTTCCTCTATTGAGAGGCTGTGTTCACAAACTGATTCAAGTTTGAGGAACACTCAAGCTCTTACTATGAGCTGAGCTCCATACTAGATAATTTATATTTACTCTATTTAACCCTCATGATCCTGATAAGCATGTGGTTTTACCCCAATTTCAGAGACAGGGACTGTAGATATCAAGCTCACAGTGACTCAAGAACTGTACCAATGCTGAGACCCAAACTAGCTTCCTTGACTCCAAATTCTATGTTCTTTCCACCACCCAACAGCTAACTAGAAAATACATTGTCATACACTGGCAAAAAGTCAATAGCTGAATTTATTCCTGCTGAAGCATTGAGAGAAAGTGAAAATAATTTAGATAAAGTTATGTTAATGCTACCGGCTGGGCATCTCTTCTTAAGGCACCTTGGAATGTTAAGAGAAGATCATTTGTTGATGAAGAAGTAATCAAGTGGAATTAAGGTCTAATCTTGCTGCTTCTTTTTTCCTCTTAAGAAAAGTAACAAAGGCAAGTTTATAATTGTGAAACCGTTCTCCAAATACTATACTCACTTTAGGGGATTTATTTAAATTGGTAGCTCAATGACATTTTTCATATTTTTAGAACTGAGGTGTTGATGGTATTACCTGTAGGCCATTTAAATGCTCTGTGTTTGAGCATTAATATAATTTTTTGAACAGTAATAATTTAAAAAATACAGTAAAACTCCTATAATAATACCATTAGAATACAGATCTACAAACCTTTATCCAAAACCCTTGGAACAATATGTGTTTCAGATGTATATGTTTGTGTCTCTGCATGTATATGTATTTAGACAGTAACTTAGTAAATATTTCATAAATTAAACAGTATGATGCATCTTTTAAGGTCTGAGAAGTAACTAGGTACATGTTTAACTTAGGATAAATTGAGGAAAAATTAATAAAGGCACTATTTGCTAAGGTGTAGGGAAACCACAAAGGATAGCTTGATAACCTGAAGCTAGCATTGTAATGACTATGACCACCTCTGGGTAATAATGGGTAAAGGAAGGGAGCTGTTACTGAAAGCTAAAGACTAAGAGGCTTGTGGGGGGGGGGTGGTACCTTTCACATGCTGAGACCTTCAGTCTAGAGACACACTATGGTGACCCCTCAAGAAAAGAACTAGGTGAATTAAATACCTCCCTCTCTCTGCTGCCTCTCTCCAATATCTTGCCAATGACTTCCATCAGCAAAAGCTAATGGGAAAGCAGACAGCAGACAGCCTGCAAACACAGATTGCATACTTATAATCTATACTATCAGGCTCCTGGACACAAAGCTAGATGGAGAAAGGTGGACAGTGAATCTGGAGGTATAAATGAAAGCTATCCAGCATTTGCCCTGAGTGGGTCAGGAGTAGCATACATTAATCAAATATATCAATATTTTTGCCACAAAATGTGTAAAGATGCATGGTAAATGAGATAAAGACTACCAATAAATTGTCTTCATTCCACATCAAGTTTTACTGCCAAATGAGTTACAAAGAAACTTTTGATTTTCAGAAGCTTTGTATATAGTTATTATCTTTATTTTAAAGATGGGACAAAGGTTTCCAAAGGTGAAATAACTTGTCCAAGGTCACAAAGCTAGGAAATGAAACCATCAGGATCTGAGCCCAGTTCTGATTCCTACCTCAATTGCTAACCACTCTTATTTGCCTTGTTACTTTCCTGATAACATAGTATTATAAAGGATTCCACAATGTATACATGTTTACCTTATTTGCTACATAATTCCTCATCTTATAAAACCATGCAAGACTGATATGAATATAAAGCACCATTACATAGTATCAAAAAACTCTGAAAGAAAAGTATCATGCCTGCAAGTTTGAAACCTCAATGCATATGGTCTTAGCTAATCATGTAATCATAAGTGTTTCCCTCTTCTTATATGATGCACTGTACTTGGTGCTCTCAGAGTTAACTTGTTCTCAGTTCCAGAGTCACCAATCAGCCAATCTGAAAAGTATCTTATAATTCATAGGTGATACATAGCACCAAAGCTTAGAGCTTCTTTTCCTTAGACTGAGTTACAGTTTTATCACTCTTACACAGGTTATAATTTTAACTGCATTTTGAACACTTGAAAATTTAATCATATCCCAATTTTAATCATCACAGTGGATGCAAAACAAAATAAACCTGAATGTGAATAATCTTATATTTTCTTGTATTCTCCCTGAGATTACCAATTTTGCAACATAGTAATTCAAATTCAAAAGCCACCAGGAGAATAATTTGCTAATCTTGAATTAGTACAAAAATTCTTCTCAACACTGCTGTATAAGACCTCCATCCCTTCAAACCTGCCTCCAGCTAGGTGAGCCTGTTTACCTGCTTTTCTTCTCTGTAGGCTGTCCACACCATGGGCTTGACTGCTGCCCAGCAGGAAGTGTATTGAAAGCCCCTATGAATAAGGCATACAGCCTCCAACTTTCTCTCTCCTAGGGTGCCTACACAGGTTCCTACTTTCAGCTGTACATTTGGATTCTACCTCTGACATTACCCCAGCTGCTAGCTTCCTGGTATTTTCTCTAGTCCAACTCACTTAAGTGCTTACTCACAATCTGCAAATCCCAGTTTGACTTATCTTTCCTGGTCCTAGAATTGTTTAGTGAAGAGTGGTTATTTGTTAGCTTAGAATTTTACAGCTTGATAACAAGGCCTGAATATGAAAAATGTGTTTAGCAATTCTCAGTACATGTGCCAAAAGACCCATGTACATAATTTAGCTAATTGAGATCTATTACTTTTCTTCCCTCAATATGAGCTTTATTTTTATATCATGGAAATTACAGAAATTGTGAAGAAAGTCAAGTTCACCAACTTACTCTTTTTTTTTCTAAGTACAATAAACTTGTATTTATCAGAATTTCTGGAAAATGAAGTCTGAATAATAATGAGTAGCCACAAAGATAGAAATTGTTAGTTGACCATCCAAATACAGTATATATTCTGTTTTTCTGGGCACAAAGTGGACTACATTTCCAAACTTCCCTTGAAACTAAGTGGCTATGAGACTGAATTCTAGTCTACTGAAAGGTAAGACAAGTGTTATGTTCCACTCTAGACAAAACTCCCCATGCTCATTCCTCTTACGTCTGGCTGGGACACCCTACAGTACCTAGGGTAACCTTGGAAGCCACATTCTGATGATGGTAGGCTTCTCTATCTGAGTACCTAAATGACCCACAAGAAGGGCTACCTAGTGACCTATTAATGAACAGGTCACTTCCCTATAATGAACAAGAAATAAATTACTAGTTTTAAGCCATTTTATATTTGAAGTCTATTCTTTTCATGGTTACCATTACCCTAATTAATATCACATATTACATCACACAGAAGTGGAACTTTAATTATTTTTTTCCAGCATCATCGAGAGGGCTTGCTATTTGTTGGTGAAATCATGAAAAAAATATTGCCTATCTCCTGGAGCTTCTGAGAGGGAAGAGATAGAAGCCTTGAAACTCTTCTCCCTAAAAGTAAAAGTTATTCAAATTCCTCTAACTAAACTTTGATACTAAAATAGTACTGTCTTGACCAAATATGAGTGGCAGGGAAAAGAATGTGAACTCAAGAGAGAATGGCAGCTTTGGCAACCATGGAAATGGTTATGCAAGTGAGCTGTAATTTGGGAAGCCCAGGCCAATTGTGGCACATAGCATTCTTTACTGAGGTTGTAATGAGAAGGGATCATCCTCCCCAATTTATTTGTTTCCACATTCAACAAATATTTACAGAACATTTGCTATATAATCCTTTCTCAATTCCTCCAGAAATCCTAAATCTCTTATGAACACACTAGGTAACATCCTCAGCCTTAGTTTCACATACTGCTTCTTTCTTCTCATTGTACCAGAAAACTGTTCTTTTAAAAAATGAGCCATATCCCTCCCCACTGTCGCCAACAAAAGGCATTTTTCTTCTACTCTTAGGGGAAGAGATCAACATGTATCTTGCTCCTTGCTGCCACTTCTGTATCTATAGCCTACTGTCATAATTCAAGTATTCAGCCCCTTTTGAGGCTTATACTCTCATATGACTAACTTAAGTTAAGACTCTTGGTAGGAAGAAACAGAAACCAACGCTAATCAGCACAAATAGGGAACTTAATTGATAGAACACTGAGCAGTCTCCATGGAAATGAACAAAGCGATGAACAACTACTTTTGGTAAATGCAGAAGCCAAATCAGCTACGGGAAACTCTACAGTGGAGTTTGGCAACCTACTCTCCGTAGCCCTACTATCAATTTCAAATTTCCAGGAGAGAGTCTGAGTAGCGCAGCTTTAATCAGTTATGAACTCTCGGGTTCTTCAGTTGTGGCAACAGAGTTGTAGCTATATGGCACTAACATGGCCAATTAAACTCAACTCTGGGTTTTAGGGAAAAATCTAGAGAAAGAAAATGGCCATGCACTGAGTACTATCCCCGAAAAATATCCACAACATGCCAACCCCTGGCCTTGCCCCATATATGAACATCCACTATTTCCTGTATATCCAAAGATGCCACAATCCAACTATCCAGCTACAAGAACAATATAATCGCTCCCCACAAAGGGAAGTGATTCAATATACCTAAGACCCTGTAATCTATCTATTCTACTATAACTACGATATAATCACATAATCATTACCCTCCCCAAAGGAAGCTGACCCCAAATCACCTTCAACAACTACATTCAGGATCAACATCATGGACCCACTCTTTTTCAAGTCCAGAATCTTCACGAAGTGTTCAGAGTTCCTCTAGTTCAGCAGTAACCATAGACTATCAACATACCAATTTCCAACACAAAAATTGTTTTCACTTCAACTTCTATTTTAAAAAGGAAAAAAAGAAGATAATTATTAGCAATAAACAAATGCAAATGGAAAGTAAGGCTGTATTTCTACTTTTGCTGGTGTTTGAAAATTCCTTCCTCTAGGACTCACTGCATGTACCTTGCATTTGCATTTTAAAAAATGCTTCCTGGTAAGTTTTTTGCCCAGAGCGGTAACCCAAACCTTGGAATTGTATGACCCAAGGCTATCTCTCCTTCCAGGCTAAGTGGCTAATGAGATGTACTGCCTAAAGTTATATGTCTTGAGAGTCTTTCTCTCATTTAATGCCCTTCGCTGTCACTGTTGATAGGAGCTGTGATGGTGTACCAGTTCTTTTCTGCCTCATAACTGAATAGCTTTCTGAGTCATCTGTAATTTTTTAGCCTCGGTTGAGTTTTCACAAGGAATTCCTCATAGAATTCTCATATAAGCTAAGATGGTTGGCAATGTAGCTGATACTGATGTGTCAAAGTATTCTAGAAACAACTGAAACTATTTTTTAAAAGTTCCTCTAACGTCTTCCTACAACAAAATTTATTTGTATTGGTAAGTCACTTTCCTTTTATTCTTCCCTCTTGTCAGTCAAAAAGTGTCCCTTCTATCTGCGCTTTTGATTCTATTGATGGATGGATATATTTACCTTAGTGTGTATCACCATCTAATATTCACTAAGTACAAAATAACTCAGCATATCTCCCACCTTTCTCTTAAATTTCCTTTTTCTATTCTTATCATCATTCTTCCAAGTTACCTAGGAGAACTGTCTTTGATTCAATTCAACAAATATTTAAAATCTCTTTTTGTATGCAATGTACTCAATTAAGAAATACGTTCCTAATTCTGATTAGCAAGTAGAAAATGCTTGGTAAAATTGATATAATGGGGATTTTGGAACTTAGAAATATGACCATGTTATTGGTAATCTATTAAGAATCAAAGATTGTCTCCATCATCCAATCCCTTCCATCTTTATGTGGCCTAAAAAATTGATAACCATGATGACTATATCTTTAAGCAAGTAACTGATTTTTTTTTAAAGCTTCATGGGATGGTGGGAAGAAGAAGACCAGCTACCAATTCAATTGAATACAATTTAATGAACATATCAAACAACATATTAGACAACAGAAGAATTTGAGAACTACAAGAAATAAGATCATAGGTAAGATGGCAAAAGCAAACTGTGAAAAGGCTGGGTGTTTTTTTTTTTTTTTTTTAGCACTTAGAGAGACACATAGTCCAAGCATGATGCTCAATAAATATTTCCTTAATGTTCTTATATGCCAAAATGGTCCCACAACTGGTCTTCGTTTCTTTAAGGTACATCAGACTCACCTAACGGGCTGGTTAAAAGGCAACATGCTAAGACTCTCCTCTAGAGTTTCTGCCTCATAAGTTCCACAGTGGAGCCCAATAATTTGCATTTCTAACAATCTCCCAGTCAAGAACCAGTGCTCTGGACCAGAATTTCTAAACAGGCTATTTTAGACTGGATAATTCTTTGTTGTGAAGGGCTGTCCTATGTATTGTAAGATACTTTGCAATATCCATATTCTCCGTCCACTGAATGTCAATAGTGTGCAATGCCCCTACCCCGGACATTGCTAAATCCCCTAGGGGGACAAAATTGCCCCTAAAGGAGAACCAGTGCTCCACATTACACAGATTACATTTTTAGTTGGTTTACTAAACTAATAGACCTAGTTACTCCTATAAGCACTGTGATCTAGATTTTAACAGAACATTAAACAATATTTCTTAAGCCTTCCTCATAGACAAAATAAAAATATGTGCTGAAAATAAAATAATTAGAAGGCTTTGCATCTATTTAACTCTTGGATCCAAGGGTTTTGATGAACAGATCTATAGCAGAGAGACAAGCCATTCAAAGCCGTATCATTTTGAGCTATTTCTCTCTTACACTAGGATGTCAGATAGGCTCCACTCCTTGCAAAAACAATCAAATGGTAGTGACAGAGTCAGGAGGCAGAGAAGTCTCCTAGGCAGATAGGGGAGGATCCCAGGAGAACCTCCAACCCACCAAGGTCATTATGTACAGGAGGGTTGTGTAAACATGCCTGTAGTAAAAATTTCTGTCCCATAACACATGTACAGTAAGGGAAATAAATCAATGTGGAGTGGCTCAGACTAAGGGCCCGCATGCACACTGGAAGGATGGGTGGAGCTACCAGGAATTTCCACCTAGGGAACCCAGCCCGATCAGCTTTTATATAAAAGCCCTGGTATTCAACTGTGAAGGGTGGGCAACCAGCAACCTGCTTTCAGAACCCCTCTTTTTGCTGAGCGCTTTCCTTTGTGCGTAATACATTCTACTCCACTCATTCTTCAATGTCCACTTGCCTATTTCTTCCTGGTCATGAGACAAGAATCTGGACCTAGCTGAGCTAAGGAGTAAAAAATCCTGCATCAGTACTAACTACCTAGAGTATTATCTTAAGAAGGATTCCAGAGATGTTTTCTGGAAAAATGAGAAACATTATTAAGGTAAGTTAATAATGTCTTCTATGAGAACCAGAGAAATAAATAAAGCCACAATACAGATTCCTGCTCCAATCAGGGTTCGTGTTCCAGATATTTGACCAAATCTATCTTTGCCCTGAGATTTTTGAAAACTGAAACAGTTTTTAAGTCCAGAATATATATGTAATTAGTTATAGCATTTCCTCTCTCTCTCTACAGCCTTCTCTATCATTTCTACTTCTTGAAAAATTCGTCTCTCTAATCCAAAGTTACGTAGAATACTAGATCTTATGTCACTTCTATGCCTTATGAGACTCTATGGTTCTTTAAAAAAATAATAATAATAATTAAGGTAGGGCTTCAAAAGGCTGAATAGAAGTTCCAGACACTTGCCTCCTACACAAAGAACCAAAACAGTGAGTAGGTAACCACATGTTGAATAAAGCTTCTAAGACAGAACACTGGAATTCAGCAGGGAAGTGACAGGGAACCTCTAAGACACCGTAGGAGAGAGATGTGAAACAGCTGGTCTGGCTGGGATCAGCTCAGAGCTAGAAGGAGCTTTCCCTTATGAGGAAAGGATATGTGAGAGATTCTCAAGCAATTCACATTCCCACTGAAGACTCCTACTGCCTGCGACTAGTATAAGGAGCTTCCTGGAGTCCACATGATGGCATTGTTTCAGAGAGTTCACACTGGGTCACACACACATACCCAGACAGAAGCAGCTGTGCTACAGCACCATTTTAAGAGCTCATCCCCCACCAGACTACATCTGGCTCAGGGACCCAATAGCTTCTGCGTCTCCACACCTCTGGAGCACTGCTGACATCTCCTCACATTTACCCAAAAGCTGCAGCCTTGCAACACCAGCTAGACACAGTGATGTGGGTTCCTAGAACTCTAGCCCACACAGTATCCTATACTCAAGAGAATAGTTGGTGCAGGACACCAAGGAGCGTGCCCCTGGGACAAAGGAAGCTGAAGCATGCATTCCCCAGATCCCAAGAGCTGCTTGCGTAGTGCCACAGCCACTGACGGCAACCCCACTCCCTCCAGCGTCAGGTCTGCCATGCATCCTCAGGAAGCCTAGGGACTAGTCCAACTGCATACCACCTCGAGCCTTAGGACAGCCCTTCCATTGCTGGCACCTATACGTACCACTCAGGGGCCCAATGGTTAAACTACCACAGCCACTGCCACCCCTGATGCCATACACACTACCCAGGAGCAAAAGTACCTGCCTGCCTAGCCCACCCTGCCACCACCAGCACCCAAGTATATCACCTGGAGACCCAAGGACTGGCCCACCTGGACCTGCCACCACTGCCACCCGCATAGGTGCCCAAGGACTTGAGGACTGACATGCCAAGCCTGCCACCATAGGTGCCTAAGAACCAGCCCACCTGGCATTCCTGTCCTCAGCAAAGCTTCACCACAGCCTCCACTAACAACCACAGCCTAAGCCTCTGAGGAATTCACACCACTGACACTGCTTACGTATGAAGACTACTACTGTGCTCACCTAGAATCAAAACCAAAGCACCCTACTCAACAAACACTATAGATATGTCTATAGAAAAAGATATTTCTGTTAAAGCCAATCCATGAAATTGGAAGAAATAAATGTTACATCAGATGCACAGGTATCAACAGAAGGACATAAGAAACACAAAAAAGCAAGAAAATGTGATACCTCCAAAGAAACACAATAATTCTCCAGCAGCAAAACCCAAAGGAAAAAAAAATCTATGAAATTCCTGAAAAGAAATTCAAAATAATGATGTTAAAGAAACTCAGACACAAGAGAACACAGATAAATAATACAAAGAAATCAGAAAAACAATTCATGATCTGAATGAGACATTCAACAAAGAGATAGATATTTAAAAGAACCCATTAGAAATTCTAAAACCGAGGAATTCAATGAATGAAATTAAAAAATACAATCGAGTTTCAATAGTAAACAAGATCAAGCAGAAGAAATTTCTGAACTTGAAGATAAGTCTTTTGAAATAATGCAGTCACACACACAACAAAAAGAAAAATAAATAACTTATTAGAGGTACTACATTTTCTTTTGTTTTGTTTTTTGTTTTTTTCTGAGATGGAGTTTTGCTCTTGTTGCCCAGGCTGGAATACAATGACATGATCTCAGCTCACTGCAACCTCCACTGCCGGGCTTAAGTGATTCTCCTGTCTCAGCCTCCCAAGTAGCTAAGATTACAGGCATGCACCACCACACCCGGCTAATTTTGTATTTTCAGTCGAGACTGGGTTTCACTATGTTGGTCAGGCTGGTCTCGAATTCCTGACCTCAGGTGATCCATCCACTTCCACCTCCCAAAGTACTACCCTTGCTTAAAGAAAGTTTTAACAAACGTCCAGATGTTTGAGAATTTTTACCTCCTTTAGATCTCTTCCATTAGCTCCTCAAGAACTAAGAATCCATTGCTCTTTGCAACTAGGTAGTTTGTATAATACCTACATTATTATAGCACTTTTTTTCTCCTTTTTTACTTGTTTACTTCTGATTTAGAGGTCTACTTGTTTACTTCTGATTTAGAGGTTCTGCCTCCCTTCTAAGTAGTGTACTCTTTTGAACAATAAAAATAAATAAGCAAAAGTAAGTAACAAAAGAGACATAATTATGGAGATTCATTCAGTAATTATGTTGTCTTTGATGTGCCAAGAACTGCAATTATTTTTTAATGAAAAATTCTCATAAAGTAAAAATAACTAAAGTAGAAGGAAAATAAGCTATAAAACATAAATCTTTCTTCTAACCTAATAAAATTTCCAAATTCCTGTGTTTCAAAAAACACTGTACAAATTGGGTGTGGATCAGATCTTAAACAGCCAGTTTGGACAAAAATGAATCTAGGTAAAAAAATAAATCTTAAAGATGAATCACTAAATTTCGATTAACAAGCATTTTAAATACAATCACTTTGGGTGGAGAAAAAGAAAAGCCTTATTCAACACTGCCAAATCATTATATCTATATTAATTTGCCACTCACTTTAATATGCAGCTAAAACACAAATAAGGGTTATCAAATAATTAGTAGTAAAATGATGAACAGAAAAATTATTCTGGAAGATAAAAGACTCCTATTTATATCATTTTGGAAATAGTAATTACATACTATTTAAGTAATTACATATTATTACATATATATTTTAAGAAAACACTTTTATATGGTCAAGATTTTTTTGAAATATTAAATCATATATTATTAGCAATATATAGGTACATGTATTGTTATATGTGGCATGCATTATATATAAAATATATATATAATCACACTTTTAGATTTTAATATTTGCTCCTAATACATATTGATTTTCTTTTTCTTTTTCTTTTTTTTTTGAGAGAGAGTCTCGCTCTGTTGCCCAGGCTGGAGTGCAGTGGTGCAATCTCAGCTAACTGCAACCTCTGCCTCCTGAGTCCAAGTAATTCTCTGCCTTAACCTCCTGAGTAGCTGGGATTATAGGTGCCAGCCACCATGCCTGGCTAATTTTTGTATTTTCAGTAGAGAAGGGGTTTCATCATCTTGGCCAGGCTGATCTTGAACTCCTAACCTCGTGAGCCATCCCCCTTGGTCTCTCAAAGTGCTGGGATTACAGGTGTGAGCCACTGCACCCAGCTTACATATTGATTTTCTAATGAAAACATGGCCATCTTTACTGACTCTTTCTATTTAATTATTCAATACCATTTTTTATCATGCTAGTCATGGTAAATATTATATAATAGTTCCAGAAACTACCTGTGATATCTAGGAATACTATTTACTCTCCATCAGAACATCTATATTCATCAGGAGACCATAAAGAAGTTCTTAGTTTTAATTTATTTTATTTTACTTTTGAGATAGAATCTTGCTCTGTTGCCCAGGCTGGAGTGCAGGGGCACAATCTCAGCTCACTGCAACCTCTGCCTTCCAGGTTCAAGCGATTCTCCTGCCTCAGCCTCCTGAGTAGCTGAGATTACAGGTGCCTGCCACCACGCCCAGCTAATTTTTTTGTATTTTTCGTAGAGAAGGGGTTTCTCCATGTTGGCCAGGCTAGCCTCAAACTCCTGATGTGAAGTGACCCACCCACCTTGGCTTCCCAAATTGCTGGGATTAAAGGTGTGAGCCACCATGCCTGGACTGTTCTCAGTTTTAAGTGATAATATGAGAGGCAGAAGTATAGAGACAATAAACTATCATCAGTGAGGCACCTAGAACCTCAAAGAACAAGGAAGGTTAGATTCTAGTTTCCCTTTATAAGATTTCTTTGTGAAAGCAAAAGACAAAATATTACAATTTTAAAGTACAAAATATGCAGGATTATGATCCTAATTATAATGTATTGATAAAAACACAATAATTCAATTTTCAATTTCTGCCTTGCAAAGAGAAAAGAATATTTAAGAAGCTGATTGCATAGTTTATAGATTATCCAAAGCCTTTCTTCCAAGTTTTAATCAATTCATTGAAAGGAAAGAATGTAACTTAAATATTTTTCTACTAACTTGTAATTCTGATACATAATTGATGCTATAAAAAATTCCAGATTGGTTAAAAATTTAACACAGAAGGAAAACATCTGTGGTAGAGAAAGAGATAATTTAACATTTGTCTTAAAAATGATAGGCCTTAGTAAATAGAAGCAATCACAAAAGAAGTAAAGTTGTGTTTAAAAAACATAAACAAGAACATCCTTCATAGGTAAAAAGGAATAGCCCAACAAAAGACAAATGGCTAAAAAAAAAATCAACAAAGATTAATATCTTGGTTAAGGGACTTATACAAAGATACAAAAGTAAAACTAGAACTTTAAGAGAAAAACAAGCAAAAAGGCATAAATAATTAACACAAGAGGAAGCTCAAATACAAAGAAGCAAGCAAATTAAAACAAAGGGGAAAATCCATGTTTAGCTGTCACGTTAGTGAAGATTTAAAAATATAAAATCAAGAGATACAATGATTTTCTAAACTGTGCACACATAAATTATTGCAGAAATGTAACCTACAATTAAGAAAGCTATGAAGGGACTGTGTATCAACAGCCTTAACTTTTTTTTTTTTTTTTTTTTTGAGACGGAGTTTCGCTCTTGTTACCCAGGCTGAAGTGCAATGGCGCGATCTCGGCTCACCGCAACCTCCGCCTCCTGGGTTCAGGCAATTCTCCTGCCTCAGCCTCCTGAGTAGCTGGGATTACAGGCACGCGCCACCATGCCCAGCTGATTTTTGTATTTTTAGTAGAGACGAGGTTTCACCATGTTGACCAGGATGGTCTCGATCTCTTGACCTCGTGATCCACCCGCCTCGGCCTCCCAAAGTGCTGGGATTACAGGCGTGAGCCACCGCGCCCGGCTCTTAAATTTTTTTAAACTTTGATTCAGTAATTTTATTTCTAAGACCCTATCCTCAGGAAATACTCTTAAAGAGGAGGAAATGCTTTTTTTTTTTTTAACTTTCAAGTTCAGGGTACATGTGCAGATTTGTTACATAGATAAACTTGTGTCATGGGAGTTTGTTGTACAGATTATTCCAGCACCCAGGTATTAAGCCTAGTACCCAATGGTTATTTTTTCTGATCCTCTCCCTCATCCCAACCTTCTCCCTCTGATAGGCCCCCAGTGTGTGTTGCTCCCCTCTATGGGTCCATGTGTTCTCATAATTTAGCTCCTACTTATAAGTAAAAACATGCTATATTTGGTTTTCTGTTACTGTGTTAGTTTGCTAAGGATAATGGCCTCCAGCTCCATTAGTGTCCCTGCAAAGGACATGATCGTGTTGTCTATCATGGCTGCGTAGTATTCCATGGTAATGTATGTACCAAATTTTTCTTTATCCAGTCTATTATTAATGGGCATTTAGGTTGATTCCATGTCTTTGCTATTGGGAAACACTTTCTTAATCATGACGTTAGTTCTTATGATATTTACAATAAATACCATAAAAAACTATATAATATCTAAGAATAGATGAATAAGAAGAAAGTAAGTAAACCATTGCAAATTCAGTGCTCTACCATGTATTGGCACTGGAAACTTCAACAGTTCACTTACTTTCCCTGTATCTCATTTTTTTTTTCATTTTAAAATGAGGATAGTAATACTACCTGCCCCAAAAAACTGTTGTAAGACTTAAAATAAATAACATATGTAAAATAACTAGCCTGGTACATAATTATTACTCTAAAATTATATTCAGTCATTTAAAATTAAGAACATAGAAATGGCTTATAATAGAAAACAATACGAAAAAGAAAGACACTGTAACATGGTACATAGCAACATACCAAACAACCCACAACACAAACTACAACAAAATGTCAATGATAAAAGGAAACAAACAAAAATCAACAATATTTTGCTAAGGGATTGAGTAGCATAAATTAAGAGTATACTGTGCATTTTAGCTATTATGCAAGCTATCGTCTCTGGCATAAGGCTAAAAATTGGTTTAACTGACTAAAGCTATTAGCTCTCTGGAGCTAATAATTGTTAACTATGCAGCTATCTAAACTGAAAGCTTTTCTCCCTGAAACACTTTTTACAGATTCCAACTTCTTAAAAGTCTCTTACAGAGCTCTTGGCTGGCTGCTCTCCAGGTTTTCTAGCAAAAGCTCTAAGTGCAGAACCCTTGTCACTCACCGACATACAACAAAGACAATGTCTATTCTGGTTAGATTTGCAATATTAGCAGACTGGAATCAACAGTCCCTGAAGAGAACCATCATTTTATGTAGGCAAAAAGCTGCATGTATTCTATTTATGATAACTAATTTTCAAAGTCAAATTTTCCCTGAGGATAAGCTTTAGTACCAACCAAGGGTCAAATATTGTGCTTTTTAAAGAAAGAGTAGTGAGATGGAAAGGAAGGAAGAAAGGAAGGAAGAGAGGGAGGACAAGAAAGAAAAAAGGAGAAAAGGCAAGAAAGCAAGAGAGAAATTTAAATTGCATTAGATGATACAAAAGAAATCTCTTTTAGCTTCAAGTTGTGCAAACATAAGAAATTATATTTGCTGCATCAAATATAATTTCTGCAGATCATCATTGCAGAAAATGCTCATTGAGATTATTTACAAAGGTAATACAAAGGGTACTTTGGCTTCATAAATTCTCACAAAATTTTTAAGGAGAGAGGAAGAGAAACAGAGAGGAAAGCAAAGGAGGAAAAGAATCAGAGAGTGGAACGGGAAAAGCTGGGGGGGAAGGGAGAGAGATTGCTTACTGTTGGTTACCAAACCAGAAACAGAAATAACATACTGTCCAGCAGGAGACTACATAATACATGTGAACAAAGATTGATGAGCTGGGTTTATTAACATAGAATATGGAAAAGGTCTATTTCTTTTAGCATTTTGTGTCCATTTGATGAATAACCAGAGTTTTAGATTATGAAAGCAGTTAAAATCAAGTTTCTAACTGAATAATAAGAAATACAGCGACTGAGACAGAAATTATAAATTGGCTGTAGACTAATATGATTGATATATCAATTTATACTTGGCTTCAAAGGCTCATAGATTCAAATTAGAAGCAATGTTTGGTCATGTAATCCATCTCACATCATTCTCCATTGTTTACTCCTAAAAGACATGTATACAAAAGGAAGAGTCAATAAACTTATTAGATATCAAATTGCCAGAATCTCCTTGCTCTTCCCTAATAACTAAACCAAAGGGCCCTCATTTCTCTCTTTTCTTCTCCCTCTCTTTCCCTCTCCCTCCTACCTTCTCACACACACATAGCCCTCCAGCCCTTAATAAAGTTGTTATAATGTAGGCAGAATATTGGACTTATGGCCCCAGATCACCATTCAGCATTCTACAACCATTCTACCCTGTGAAGTACAAAAGGGAAAATAATTAAGCTCATTTTACATACCTACCTTTTTTTTGTAATGTAATGTGTCATTTCTAAAATCACACCCATTTGATTTACATCTAAGATCAGCCTTTAGTGTACATAAGCTATACATATGCACACAAATTTTAATGCTGTACACATGATATTTTTAAAAGGCTGTCTAGCGTTATACATACCTAGTTCTCTAGTAAGAGTGGAAAATGTGCCAGTTTCTTTCTCTTTTTCTTTTTCTGGTTTTTTTTTTTTTTTTTTTTTGGTAGACTATTAATTACTGCCTCAATTTCAGAACTTGTTATTAGTCCACTCAATCATTCGACTTTTTCCTGGTTTATTTTTTTGAGACTGAGTCTGGCTCTGTCGCTCAGGCTGGAGTGCAATGGCACAGTCTCCATTCACTGCAACCCCTGCCTCCCGGGTTCAGGCGATTCTCCTGCCTCAGCCACCGGAGTAGCTGGGATTACAGGTGCCCGTCATCACACCCGGCTAATTTTTGTATTTTAGTAGAGAAGACATTTCACCATATTGGCCAGGCTGGTCTCGAACTCCTGACCTCAGGTGATCCACCTGCCTCAGGCTCCCAAAGTGCTGGGATTACTGGTGTGAGCCACTGTACCTGGCTGCCAGTTTCTTTTACTTTAATGTCTGTCTTCCCCTGAGATCAGTACAGCAAGCTGGTAAGAAAATTTCAGTTGAAGTGGCATTTAAAAATTCATTTGCAAGATGTTGGTAATACCTTTTGGAAGACTAAAAATATTTTCAGTTAGTCAGAAACACCTCTGCTTTATCAATTAACCACAGTATAGTTTTGCTCCCAAGTCAAATTTTTCATTATTCAGGCTACTTTTCCCTCTTGATGCTCCTGTTAGTTTATGCTTAGGAATGCAAATAATGCATCTTAATGCTAGCCAATAGAGAACATAATAAAGATGGTAAATGTCCCATAAGAATAATAATATTATGCATTTCAAATGCCAAAATAAAAGTCTATTTAACTGTTTGGAGCACTTGTCTTCTCCCATAAATAGGTATGGCCTGGAGCTAACTATATGTTCTGCCAACAGAGCCCTCTAAATGTAATTCTCCCATAATACATTAATATGTTGGGTGTATAGCATGTACTATTTTGTCTGGCTGCAGGAACTACTCACCCTCTCCATCAGATTACAAGGAGAGTATCTTATGATTGGGCAGGGCCCAAACTAGGACATTTCCTAGGATCCATGAACTTTAGAAACAGGAAACTCAAATCAGTATCTGGTTTTTCTGTAGTGGCAAAGCTTTATCATGTAAAATTAGGAGCTGTCAACAACCATATTTTCTGAATATAGAAAGCTATTCTACAGACAAAAAGAGAAGAGTCAAATAGATGAAGAAGCCAAAATAAAAAATAGCCAGAGTCCCAAAAGCATGTGAGCCCTATTTCCACAGCCTAGCTGTATGCCTGCCTTCATCATGCCTCAGTCATGCTGAAATATACACCAAGATAGTCTACATTCTTCCTTTTATTTAAGCTATTTGGGGTTGGGTTTCTATTGCTTACAATCAAAAGTTCAAAGTAATATTTGGTGTCAGACTATATTTAGAATATTCCAGAGAAATGCTATGAAGCCACCTGATAGTGAGTGGAAGGGGTAAAGTACAGAAATATTCTACTTCACTAAAACAAACATAATTTTAAAGTAATTCTGGCCACATAAATACCTATTGTTTTACTAGATCAGTTCCTCAAATGGCTGACAATCTAATGGAGAAGACAGATCAGAAAGTCATGTCAATACAGTGTCATAAGTGCATCACAATACAGACTTGCATACCACAGATCTGGGGTGGAATTGAAGTGAGGAGGCTATCGAAGGTATGAGAGCTAAATTGCCTAAAATCTTGAAGGACCAGGAAGACTTGGCCTGGGGAGAGGGGAGGAGGTGAAATTGGAAAAGTTCCCTTGTCCCCTTCACAGGGTGGTGATGGGGGTACGGCTCACTTCTTCAGTGCCCTACTGCTCAAACCTATAGGGGAGCAGTCAGACGCGCAGGCTGTGGGGCTCAGACACCACAGCAGTGTTTAGGGGTGAATGTTTACAGCTGAAGCTCTAGTGGGTTTGTGTCACACTATGCTCTTTTAGTTTAGCTGTCCATAAGTGGCTTGCATTGGCTCAGACCCCTGTCTTATCGTAAGGAAAGAGGGCCCTTTCTGTATCCCAGGGTTCTTGCCTTGGTGTGCAGGAAGAATTGGATCACACCTGGGCTTGGAGAATGAGTGCAAGGTTTTACTGAGTGGAAGTAGCTCTCAGCAGATGGGGAAGCCAGAAGGGAGACTGGTTTTCCCCTAGAGTTGGGCTGCTCAGGCAGTCTGAGCTCCCCTCCAACCGCCCCAGCCAAATTTCAATTGTTCTGCTGGTTGGTAGCCTGCTAGCATCTGGTGTGCTTTTCTGCCAGTGTGCGTCCCTCAGCGTCCTCTCAACATCCAGCCACTTGTGTCTTATTCTGTCGATGTTTTCTTCTCCATGTCCAGCCACTTGTGTGTCTGCCTGCTAGGGTCTCGGAGGTTTTTATAGGCACAGGATTCCAGCGTGGCAGGCCAAGGTGGTCTTGGGAAATGCAGCATTTGGGCAGGAAAACAAAAATGCCTGTCCTCAACTAGGTCCGTGGGCACCGGCCTTGGGGTGGAGCCCTAGCCAAGGACCACAACCTTCTCCCCTTCTGTTTTACTGGAAGAAACCACACCCTTCCCTTCCCAGCACTCCCCTTTCCCCCTCCCACATCAGAGGGACATTCCAAGCACTTAAGCAAAGAACAGCCCACACAAATGACAGAGAAAACAAGGCAACAAGAAGAGTTTCCTGGGCAGATGGCTGTGGGGTTTGGTGTGCTATACTCTATCTTTAACCATTTCTGACAACTTTCTTTTTATATCCCTTTTTGCAACTGGTTTCTCCTCTCCACATTTCCCAACTAGTTCAAAATAAAACTCATTTTAATAATAAAATGCATATTTCCTATTAATAGATAAATTCTTCATTTTAAAAAGGCTAAATAAGTTCCTTCTAAAAAGAATTCAAGTTAAATTTAGGTTCAATCCCACAAAGTAGGAAAAAAGGATCTTCTGAGTCTCTTATATTACCACTTCATTGCAGACTGGATACATTTTCATCCACTTTTATGTTCTCATTATGCAAGTGTTGATAAGCAAGTTAGATCTGGTAATATTCTCTCACCTGAACTGTGGGTCTAATCATGCTAGATAAAGACTGTCTCAAGCTTGTTGGTATGTTTACACTGTTTGATTAGGTAATAAATAATGACCTTTCTTAACATCATGTAATTCTCTCTCTAGGCATCAAACCAAGCTTTCTTTTCCACTACCAAACAGTCCCACCCTTGTTCTGCTTTGAAATCATTTTAGTCTCAGCCAAGAGTTTTATTGCTCAGCCAGGTCCTCCTCTGGTTTCCAACTTTGCATCAAAGCACTCTTATCCCCCCTCCATCTGACTCAAAGGAGGCTGTCACTTACCCTGTCTTCAGCGGAGTTGGAGGAGCTGTATTACTTGGGTGCCTCCTCACTGTTAGCCACAATTTGAGCTTCCTGCTTTATCCCAGGTTGTTTTTAACCTCTGGCCACAGTGTCACTTATGAATTTGTGTCAGCAGCTGGTGAAAGCAATTATCAGTATCCCTACAGAATGGCTTCTAGATGAAGACTGGTAGGGCTACCCTCATTCACTTCTAGTTAGCTATTTGATCCAAAATTTGCCTGTCATTTTCAAGTCAGGTCTCAGCATGAAGTGATCCTAATCTTGGCTGGGCATGAAAATAAACAAAAGCAACTGGACTCAGGGCAGCTACATGTTGTAGTAATGGTTTCTGCCTCAATACACAACAATATATCATCTGTGCTGTTCCTGTCATAAGCCACTTACCCACCCATAGACTTCTGAGTTCCAAGTCTTCAGGAGCAGCCACATTCCAGTTCCCAGGCAAATTCTGACATGGAGCATTGAATGAGTAGGTACCCATTCCCCACCACAAGGAGGAGTCACAACCATGTCAGTCCCTCCAGTAGAGTGACCTGGAGCTCAGAACCCCTCTAACAATTTCTCATTATGTGCTGTGTGGAAGCAGTTCTTCAACTGGACCTTCTGATGAAATTCTGTCCCCTAAATTTTTATCCGTGGCCTCCTTCCCAATATATTTTCCTATTATAAGATTGAGACTCTAATTTGTTTTCTATGCTCATTATTTTCCATTTGGCCTCAACTAACATCCATATTCTGCTCCACTATGTGTCTCAGAAGGCTGAGCCCTAGAGATTTCTGCCTCATTCCAGTTGAGACAATGAGCACTACAGCAGGAGATTAGAAGGTGAAAAGAGAAAAGGGTCAGGGTATTTTTTTCTCTTCCCTACCCTGTTTCAATGTTCCATCTCTGACTATAGCTACATTCCTCCATAACTACAGCTCTAGCTCCTCCTGTAGGACTCAAGTTCTTACTTGACCCTGAAAATACTATTTCTTCCCTTGATCCCTAGGTCCTAGAGTGGGAATACTCTAGGTCTCTAGGAGGCTCACCAGCCATTGTTTTGTACACCTAACCCTGCCCATGCCCCTGTAAGTAGTCCCTTCATTCCAGTCTCTTCTTTTGAGCTATCGAAGCTGAAGTGTGTTTCCTTCTGGGGCCCTGATAATATAATCCCTACAGTGGACATCTGTTTTGTTGGTCCCAAATCCATACCCCATTTCATACAGTGCTTTACTAAAAGCAGCCAATTTTCGGTTAGGTTTATACATTCACACTACAAATCTCACATATTTTAGGGTAACTCATTCTAACCCTGGTTCTGTGGATTAGGCAAGAGGCTCAGGCCTGTGTTCACCAATGTCATCCTAGCTCACTAGAAATGAATGGTTTGGAATGGGTATATACTTTAAGATGGTTCAATTACACTGAAGTCCAGAGTTTCTGTATGATGGCCACAAAGGCTTTCTGCTACCAGATAAGATTGTATTGAGGATATGATATTTGGAACATGTCAACCTGAAGGTGCCAGGGGCCCACTGTGTAGATGAGGGTGGTCCTAGGCAAAGGCAGAGCAAAGAGAATTACAAAGAATCTAGGCCCTTAGTGGCATTATTTGTGCAGCTGGATCAAGTTTGTTTGATAGTAACTCCCTATGAATTGTTCAGTCAGATGAAGCAACAAGGATAATTTTTTCTTCAGCTCCTTTGGGTTGGGTAATCTGCCAATTGCAGAAGCAAAAAACCTAAAGGGTAGTGCACTAACCCAAGTTTCCAGTCTAGTCATTTGCTAAATCTACCTCAATCCCACTGTGAAGGATATGAAATTACTATGCATAAACAGATCCCAGGAGATCAACCAGCAGCTCATCTATATTCCCAAGTGGCCCCTGTAGGGAGACTCCTTTGCCTGCATCAACCACCTGTTTGGGCACTTCACTGTCACCTAAGACTCCAGCTACAAATCTTCATGAATCGCAGATGAAGATAGCCAAAGTCTATAAGGCAGCATGCCTAACTGGACCTGTCCTGACATCTCCCACATGCAATGTATGACCAGTGCCACTTCCCACATCTATCTTACTTACTAAAAGAAACCCACGATTCCTGGCTAATATATCCTAAGATACACCTCCCTGAAGTGTTACTTCTCTATCCTCCCACACTTGCTAACCTTCTCCTCTCGGATGTTACTGCTCATCAGGTCCCAAACATACTCTTAATCTGCTACTCATATAACCCTATCCTGAGCTGGGATAGGATCCATTTATAAAGACAGATAAAACTGAGTCTCAAGAAGGTATCCTCAAGAAATGTTCAGGTTAGCAAACACATAAATAAATCTAGTTTTAAAATGATTTGTGTCATAATCAGAGAATCCCAAAGAAGAAGAGAAAACTTCCAACTAGGAATATGAAGAAAAGAAGGTGAGAAGGAAGGCACTAACATTTATAGAATGCCTACTAGTGGCTAGATCTTCTGAGAGACTATAGTGATGGGTAGCTCTCACCCGGTATATTATATCCAACAGCTTATTTAATATTTACTTTGGTCTCTCTCCCTCCCCCACAAACTATACAGAAGCCAGACAGTATTTTAAAAAGATAAGTCAGATCAAGTGACTTCTCTCCTCAAAAACCCTCTGATGGCTCCTCATCTCATTCAGAGAAAAAGTCCTCACTAAAATTGACCTAAAAGACCCTATGTGATCGGGCTTATTTTTTCTGCCTCATCTCTTTCCGCATGAGCCAATTGACCTCTTTTCTGTTTTGGCACACGTCAAGCACACACCCGCCTCAGAGACTTTGTATTTGCAGTTCCCTTTGCCTGGAATACTCTTCCTTCAAATATTTCCTGGCTCTTCCAGGTCCCTGCTCAAGTGTCATCTTCTCAGAAAGTCCTTTTCAGACCATACTATTTTAAAACTCACTGTTTCTCCACTTTCTGCATTCTCTACTCTCCCTCCCCTCTACCCTTCTCTATTTCTCAAAATATATTTTTTGTTTTTTATGTAGTTGCTTGTCTATCCCTACCAGGGTGTAAGTTCTATGAGGGCAGAGTTTTTGGTCTGTTTTGTTCTACTGACATGTGATATCACTACTTAAATATTTATTGAATGGCTGGATTATATACCGTTTAAAATCAAAAACAATCCTGAGATTTGGGTATTGCTTGCATTTTGCAGATACTGTGGGTCAGACTGTGGCAATTTTCTCAGCTCTCAGAGAGCTAGTAAATTATAATACTAGAATCTGGAATCGATCTGTTGGATAATAAAGCTCACATGCTTAGGGAAAATATCAAGGACTAAGGGGCTGCACTTTATAAGATGAGTAGAATTACTGTGTTTGAGGGCAACAGGAGTAAAAAATATGGCAGGAAAAGCACAAGTAAAGGTATGGAGGCACGTATATGAAACAACATGGACACAGATGTAAGTAGATGTGGACAGTATGCACGTGAATGTAATGTGCCTCTGAGATTTAAAAAACAAACCAGGATAAAATGAGGCTTATTCCTATGGTTTAATACTGAATCCTGTTCTTTTCCTTAGCAGAGTGGGTCATGGGTAAAATAAAGCTATACAGAGATGCTAAAGCAGCATCTTTACCTTACCAAAAGGAGACAAATTTGAAGAGAAAAATGAGCAGTGAAGGCTTCATACACATTTCAATTACATGTTATCACACATTAGCATGGATAATCAAAAGTTAGCTATATCTACAAAAGCGATTTTCTTAAGTATTCTAAACACTAATTAAGAAATTTAGCCTAAATACTGTATCTTCAAAAATAATTCTGGACACCATGTTAAGAGATGTGATAAAATCTATCATTTAAATGTTGTATCTGGGCATCTCATTGGTAAATAAAAGAATTTCAAAATCACAGAGTTATAGAGTTAGTAGTCCCTTTGAGACCATCATCAATCTTTTAATTTTGAAGATGAAGAATCAGAACCTAAAGAAGTAAAGTGGCATATCCAGGTCTACAGAGTTCATGAGTGCCAGGGTCTGAACCAGAACTCAGTCTCTTGATTCCTAGTTCACTGTCCTTTTTGCCACCTCAAGAGCCTACCTCTTATGGAAGTTTTAGAGATAAAAATACAGCTCTATTTTGAAATTCCTTAATGTTGCTTAATGGCGCCCCCTTGAGTGAAGCTTTATGTAAATGTCAGGAAACCAACAGTCACTGGTTCAATTTCCAGTTAATATACAGACTTTATTCATTGAACATTAACTGAAATAGTTTTTATGCTATTGAGTTTGTTTTACCCTAGATTTTCATGAAAACATCATCAGGCTGTTTAAAATATGTGAAATGTTCTTATAATATAAGAATCCCTAAACCCATTATAGAATGCAGTTGAGAGATCTGACATTAATGATGACATCTGTACAATTTGGACTTACATATTTTACTCTCTTCACACAAGTTGCCTTTTCAAGGAAACACACTGTCTTCTAGACCCTCCCATAATGTCTGCATTCCATCTTGGGTTTGACCTCAACCAGCCTCATGCTATCCCTTGAAATTATACACTACTATTTCATCCTCTAGTACTGATTTTGTACATGGACATAAAATTTTAAACCCCTATAACCTTAAAAACTCTCATTTTAACTCCATCTGAGAGGTAGATAAATATAAATAAAAGAAACCTAAAAGATACTGTAATTAAGTGATCTCAAACATTCACAAAAAGCCTTTGTTGAAAAGAAGTATAAAAATGAAAAAATCCAAATAAATAATAAATAAAAGTTTTTTAAAGAGCAGTATGTTTGGTAAGGAACCAAAAATATATTTGTATATCTTTGTTGAAATACGTACTTTTAAGGCTTAGTGTCTTATGTTCAGTTATCTCTAAAATCAATTTATCTTCTCAGAAATTTGGGAGGTTTTGAACATTATTTTTTTTCTTTCACATTTTAGGAATTCTAGTAAAATAACCAAAGCGTGAAATAACCATAAGCAATCTTGTGTAATAATGTACCATGAAAATTCAATGGAATTACTGCAAATAAAAAATAAAGATGTCAATGTAGCATCACAGCATGAAGCAGCCCATGTAGCATTAGTTAAAAAAAAGACATACTCATTCATTCGAGTTACTGCCACTCTACAACTGAATGAAACAGAGCAAAAGATGAATGCACAAAACAATCTACTGCATTAAGTGAACTAGAATGAGAAGCACTTTAATTGGATATAATTTAAGAGCTGAATTATAAATGCCACATAAATAAATAGCTCTAAATAATGTGTTTTTTCAGTTAAATAATGACTTTAATAAACAGATGAAAATGTAGGCTGTGCTGTTTTTTTCTGCCTGTCAGAATCTCATTAGCATTCCAATTTAAATTCTACAAGTACACTCAAATCTCTCATTTGTACATCTGGCATAACTCAAAACACTGCCTTATTTGTTAAAAAAAAAAAAAATTTAAGGCAAATGAGCCAATTCACAATATCTTGCAGTGGTATTTTAATGGGTGAAAACAATGCTGTTATTTCAGTGTTGCATAACAGCAGGGGGTTTCCATGTGAAGAAACTGAAAAAATTTAGATAACGCTTTCAAAGAAAATTTGTTTTTATAAGAAAATCCTGAAAGCATGGAATTAAGTGCTAATGCTGTCTTTAAACTATTTCATCTATAGAATTAACATATAAAACATTTATCTTTAGGATAAGGTTTGGAATATTATCTAAACAAACAATTAAGGAAGCTAAAATTCCAGGTAAATATGGCATTCCTTCTAAGTTTTTTTTGACGAAAGTTACACTATCATCAACATTTTAAAAATGCAGAAGAAAATTTATCAAACTACTTAGATTTAATAATAAATCTAAAACTATAAAGTTAATAAGAAGTACATAAAGATATCTCAAATCTAAAACTATAAAGTTAATAAGAAGTACATAAAGATATCTCAAATCTAAAACTATAATGTTAATAAGAAGTACATAAAGATATCTCAAAACTGGGTATTCCTAGGATTTAGCCCCAGAATTCTGATTAATAGATGGGGATCAGAAATTTGAATTTTTAACATATATCACAAGTGATTTTGATGCAAGTGGTCCGTGGACCACAATTTGAGAAACTCTAACTTGTAGGATAAAGTACATACCCTTTAGATTGACAAAGTTTTTCATAATCTGGCTTTACTCTACTTTTCAATCACATTCCATAGAACAAACTACCAAATTCACTCACTTGAATCTCATTACTTCCATCTTACCTTAGTGCTGAGTACCAAAGTCTGAATCTGAATCTCCTAAATTCTTTGTATTAATATCACAATTTGAGTACAGACCACTTAAAGTTCAGCTTATAGACCAGTGAATCATGGGATATGAAAAAATAGATAATAGGCATTGGACTTAATAAAGACCTCAGAATCAAAGCAATCCTAAGTAAAGTATCCCAACAGATAGGCTGAGCACAGGCAAATAAGGAATCAGGGGTACAGATATACTACCTTGGCTAAGACAAATTGGTCCCTACAAAGTTAACTTGATCTACTTACTTAACGATTTCATCTTGAAAAGGAACCTGAAATATAAGGTTGTTTTATGTAATATTTAACAAAATTTTAGCTGTAATTATAATTCTGGACTAATTTTTAGGTCAAATAATAAAACTGCTATATGTCCCTTGTTGATTTTTCTGAAATTACTTCATGATAGTGTGATATAATTATCTGTCAATTCACATTTAACACCTACAAGACACTAACAAATATCATCTAACATGAATATTCAAGGGTTTATCTGTTTCCCAAATGGTTTCTCTTAATCCTTTGTTCTTCCAATAAGTTTCTTTTAAAGCATCATTATATCAATACCCTTGCCAATTTTTCTGCTTCAGTTGTAAACTGTCAAATCCTCATGTGTCAGTGGTTTTACATGGTATTCAATGGATTCTCCAATGTCATTTACATCAATGTCATGAAACCTGTATCTTTCTCAAAATTTTCTATTTTTTATGGTCGGTTTACATTGCATTCTTTCAGGTCTGGAATAGTCAACTAAAAAGTATGAACACATCTACCACATTTCTTTTTTTTTTCTCTCTTTTAAACTTTTGCATTCTTTTAGCTTTTTTTCTCAACTTTTAGTTTAGGTTTGGGGGTACACATGCAGGTCTCTTACATGGGTAAATTGTATGCTGCTGAGGTTTAGTATAAGAATGATCTGGCCCGACTTGGTGGCTTGTAATACCAGCACTTTGGGAGGCCGAGGCAGACGGATCACGAGGTCAGGAGTTCGAGACCAATCTGGCCAACATAGTGAAACCTGGTCTCTACTAAAAATACAAAAATTAGCCATGTGTGGCAGTGTGGGCCTATAATCCCAGCTATTTGGAAAGCTGAGGCAGGAGAATTGCATGAACCCAGGAGGCAGAGGTTGCAGTGAGCCGAGATCGCACCATTGCACTCCAGCCCAGGCGACAGTGCAAGATTCTGCCTCAAAAAAAAAAAAAAGACCCTATCACCCAGGTGGCAAACAGGGTACCCTACAGGTTTTTCAACCTTTGCCTCCCTCCCGATCTCCACCCTCAAATAGTCCCCAGTGCCCAGTGTCTACTGCTGCACCCATCTTTATGTCTGTGTGTATCTAATGTTTAATGCCTACTTATAAATTAGAACATGCAGTATTTTGTTTTCTATTCTTGTGCTACTTCACTGAGGAAAATGGCTTCCAGCTGCATCCATGTTGCTGCAAAGGACATGATCTTGTTCTTTTTTATAGCTGCGTAGCATTCCATGGTGTATATGTACCATATATTCTTTATCCAGTCCATTGATGGGCATCTAGGTTGATTCCATGTCTTTGCTATTGTAATAGTGCTGCAATGAACATATGACTAAATGTCTTTTTTTGGTAGAATGATTTACTTTCTTTGGGTATATATTCAGTAATGGGATTGCTAGGTCGAACAGTGGTTCTAAGTTCTTTGAGAAATCACCAAACTGCTTTCCACAGTGGCTGAACAAATTTACATTCTCATCAACAGTGTATACATGCTCCCACTTCTCTGCATTCTTGCCAATATCTGTTATTTTTTGTATTTTTAATAACAGCCATTCTGACTGGTGTGAGATGTTATCTCACTGTGGTTTTGATTTGCATTTCTCTAATGATTCGTGGTATTGAACATTTTTAATCTATTTTTTGACCACATGTATGTCTTCTTTTGAGAAGTATCACATTTCTTAACTACCAAGTAAATGGCAAAAACATTGATATGAAAGGCAAAGACAGAAGCTGTTTTAATCTGATAACAACTAATTTTATTTACATTCACTAGGGAATACCTTCAAGGCACATTTATTTTACCCTCTATAGAACCTAGGAATATGTGTATTATAAATACACACTATGGAAATCCAGGAAAGCAGTCAGTATTAAAAATATCTGTCAGAGCTAGCTGGGTTGGGCATCAAAAAGGTGAGGGATAGAGCTATAAAGCTGGGGAAGAAAGGCTGGTAAGAAGATAGCACATCCCTATGTGCTAGGTTTGCCAGTAAACTGGGACACACTCAGATAACAAGCCAGCTAAGTAAGGAAGTTTTTAAAAGTTTTAAAAAAATATACCCACAGTTTTGAAACTCTAACATTTATATAATATAGTATATTGCACACTTACTATATGCATGCTAAGTGGTTGTTATACATTTTGTCATTTAATCTTCATAAAAGCCTTATGTGGCAGGAAATATTATTGTCATCATTTACAAAGGAGGTGACTGAAAATAAAAAGAGTAGCTCATCAGGTTGGGCACAGTGGCTCGTGCCTGTAATCCCACCATTTTGGGAGGCTAAGCTGGGTGGATCAGCTGAGGTCAGGGTTTCGAGATCAGCCTGACCAACATGGAGAAACCCTATCTCTGCTAAAAATACAAAATTAGCTAGGCGTGATGGTGTATGCCTGTAATACCAGCTATTCAGGAGGCTGAGGCAAAAGAATCACTTGAACCCAGGAGGTGGAGACTGTGGTGAGTCAAGATCATGCCATTTCACTCCAGCCTGGGCGACAAGAGCAAAACTCTGGCTTTAAAAAAGAAAAAAAAAGGGCTAGCTCATCTAAGCCCGTAAAGCTAGCAAGTAACAGAGTTGAAATTTGAATCCAGTAATTCTGACCTTAAATTCAATCCTCTAAATTACTCTACTACAGACCTTTGCATTTTATATTATTTTACTTTATATTTTATATTTTCATTATCTTAAAGATTAATGAAATGTATAGTTATAACTCTGCTTTAATGGCATATTACCTATTTTTCCATACTCAGCATCCAGCAGTGTATTACACACAGTGAACTTTCAATAAATACTGCTTGAATTAATTGTTGGCCATATCCATAATAAAATTAATGTCAGATCGTAGAGCAAATGCACAGCAACCAATAATACCATTCTTTTGGGATTAAGTTTGCCTTTATGATTTCCGAGAACAGACTGAAGAGAAATGCACCTCTCCCTAGTTATATATAGTTCTTCTGAGGAACATGAAAGAAGGGCATTTCAATATCTGAGAGTGGGTCAGAACATTAAAAAACTTTAAGAAAATGAAGCACTTCTTTTGCAGATAAGCATAGCACTTTAATTGATGGTTTTGCAATTTCCAGATACTAAAGCTATGATTTCAAGATGTCTCCATCATAAGAAGGGGGTAAATGCTAGATCCTATCCCTGTACTACAATGCATTGAATTGATTCAACAAATCATTACTGAGCATCTACTCTGTTTCACACACAGTTTCAGGCACATCTACTATGTTTCAGGCACCCTGCTGTTCTAGATATGGGATGTAGATATACAAGATGTCTACATTCATGAAACTTATATTCTTGTGAGATGCAATGAATAGTGGACAAGTAAACAAATTATCTAGATATATTCTAGAAAAACCCATAGTCTCAGCCCAAAAGCTTCTTAAGCTGATAAACAACTTCAGCAAATCTCAGGAGACAAAATCAGTGTGCAAAAATCACTAGCATTCCTATACACCAACAGCAGTCAAGCTGAGAGCCAAATCAGGAATGCAATCCTATTCACAATTGGTATAAGAATAAAATACCTAGGAGTACAGCCAACTAGGAAGGTAAAATATCTCTACAAGGAGAACTACAAACCACTACTCAAAGAAATCAGAGAGGGCATAAACAAATGGAAAAACATTCCATGCTCATGGATAGAAAGAATCAGTATCGTGAAAATGGCCCTACTGCCCATAGCAATTTATAGATCCAATGCTATTCCTGTTAAACTACCATAGACATTCTTAACAGAACTAGGAAAAAAAAACTATTTTAAAATTCATATGGAACCAATAAAAGAACCCAAATAGCCTAGGCAATCCTAAGCAAAAAGAACAAAGCCAAAGGCATCACACTACCCAACTTCAAACCATACTACAGAGCTACAGTAACGAAAACAGCATGGTACTGGCACAAAAACAGACACATAGACCAATGTAACAGAATACAGAAACAAGAAATAAGACCACACACCTACAGTTATCTGATCTTCAACAACACTGACAAAAACAAAGCAATGGGGAAAGGATATCCTATTCAATAAATGGTGCTGGAATAACTGGCAACCCATATGCAGAAGATTAAAATTGGATGACCCCTTACTTACACCACATACAAATTAAACTCAAGATGGATTAAAGACATAAATGTAAAACTCAAAACTACAAAAACTTTGGAAGAACACATACGCAATAATTCAGGACACAGGCACAAGCAAAGATTTCATGATGAAGATGGCAAAAGCAATTGCAACAAAAGCAAAAATTGACAAATGAGATCTAATTAAACTAAAGAACATCTGCACAGCAAAGGAAACAACTGAAAAGAGTAAACAGACAACCTATAGAATGAAAGAAAATTTTTGCAAACTATGCATCTGACAAAAGTCCAATATCCAGTATCTATAAGGAACTTAAATAAACTTACAAGGAAAAAGTAAACAGCCCCATTACAAGAGGACAAAGGAAATAAATGGGATTTTTGAAAAGAAGCCATATGTGCAGCCAAAGATCATATGAAAAAAGCTCAACATCACTGATCATTAGAGAAATGCAAATCAAAATTACAATAAGATACTATACCACACCAGTCAGAATGGCTATTGCTAAAACATCACAAAATAACAGATGCTGGTGTGGTTATGGAGAAAAAGGAATGTTATACACTGTATAACTTACCCTCTTAGGATGGGAGTATTAATTATTTCAACCATTGTGGAAGATAGTGTAGTGATTGCTCAGAGACCTAAAGACAGAACTACCCTTCAACCCAGCAATCCCACTCCTGGGTATATATCCAAACAAATGTAAACCATTCTATTATAAAGACACATGTACATGTATACTTATTGCAAAATGATTCACAATAGCAAAGACATGGAATCAACCTAAATGCCCATCAGTGTTAGAGTGGATAAAGAAAATGTGGTACATATATACCATGAAATACTATGCAGCCATAAAAAGCAACATGATCACATCCTTTACAGGGACAAGGATGGAGCTAGAGACCGTTATCCTTACTTAGCAAACTAACACAGGAACAAATACAGCATGTTCTCACTTATAAGTGAGAGGTAAAGGATGAGAACATATGGACCTACAGAAGGGAACAACACACTCTAGGGTCTATCAGAAGGAGGAGGGTGGGAGGAGGAAGACGATCAGGAAACATAACCAGTGAGTACTAGGCTTAATACCTTGGTGATGAAATAATCTGTACAACAAACCCTCATGACACAGATTTACCTATATAACAAATAGGTAAACTATGTAACAAATAGGTAAACTTGTATCATAGGGGTTTGTTGTACAGACAACAAACTACACTCATACCACTGAATTTAAAGTTAAAAAAATTAACTAGATATATTTAGTTGTGAATAATTAAACTCAGGGGGTATGAAAGGAGTAGCTGATCTAGCTAGAGACGTTAGAGAAGAACACTCTGCAGTGTGAATGATGAGAAGGAGCCCCTCAAGCAAAAGGTCTGGAGAAGAGCAGTCCAGGCAAAAGGCAGTATACAAGCACTGAGTCCAGAGTCTTTCTATTTAAGCTAAGGAAACAGGAGAAAGTGACCCAGGAGAAAAGAAGCTCCTAAACTATAAGTGCTTTTTCATCTCACACTTAAGAGTATTTTTAAAAACTAACATCTGTGGACCTTTATCACATATAAAATTTAACTCAAGACAGACCAAAGACTTAAATGTTAGAGCTAAAAATCTATGTTTATACACTACAGTTATACAGTATAAAACTCTAAGAAGAAAAAATAAGGGTAAATATTCATAACCCTGAATTAGGCAATCGTTTCTTACATACAACAAAGGTACAAGCAACCAAATTTAAAAATAGATAAATTGGACTTCATCAAAACTAATAACTTCTGTGCTTCAAAGGACACTATCAAGAAAGTGAAAAGATAACCCAAAGGACAGAGAAAAAAATATTTACAAATCATATACCTGACAAAGGTCTAGTATAAATATTTTAAAAAGACCTCTCACACCTGTAATCCCAGCACTTTGGGAGGCCGAAGTGGGTGGATCACAAGGTCAGGAGATCGAGACCATCCCCGCCAACGTGGTGAAGCCCCGTCTCTACTAAAACTACAAAAAATTAGCTGGGTGTGGTGGCGTGCACCTGTAGTGCCAGCTACTCAGGAGGCTGAGGCAAGAGAATTGCTTAAACCTGGGAGGCAAAGGTTGCAGTGAGCCGAGATTGCACCACTGCAGTCCAGCCTGGCGACAGAGTGAGACTTTGTCTCAAAACAAACAAACGAACAAAAAAACCTAACAACTCAATTATTTAAAAAAGACTAAATAAACCAACAAGACATGGGTAAAGAGTTTGAACAGACATATCTCCAAAAATACACAATTGATCAGTAAGCACATGAAAAGATGTTTATCATCCTTAGTCATTTGGAAAATAAAAATAAAATACACAGTGTAATACTACCTCATTATAAGGATGGCTGTAAGTTTTTCCTTTAATGGAAAATTATAAGTGTTAGCAGGATGAAAAGAAATTGGAACCCTCATATGTGGCTGGTAGGAATGCAAAATGGTATAGACTCTGTGGGAAAAAGTTTGGTAGTTCTTCAAAAGGTTAAACATAGAGTTATGTCACATGGCCTGCATGTGACAGAAATTCCACTCATGGGTATCTAATCAAGAGAGCTGAAGAGATAGCCACACAAAAATATTGCAAACAAATGTTCATAGAAGAATTATTCAGAACAGCCAAAAAGTAGAAACAACTCAAATTTCTATCAACTGACTAATGTAATAAACAAATTTTGGTATAGCCGTATAATAGAATGCTATTTGGCCATCAAAAAGAATGAGGTACTGATGCATGCTACAATGTGGATGACTCTTCAAAGCAATATGTTAAGTAAAAGAAGTCAGACACAGAAGGTCACAGATTATATATTTCTATCATATTTAAATGAAATGTCCAAATAGGCCAATTCATAGAGATGGAAAGTAAATTAGTGATTGCTACGAGCTGGAGGAGGGGAAATGGTACATGACAGTTAAGGGGTGGAGGATTTCCTTCTGGGAGAAAAAAAAAGATCAGGAATTAGATATTGGGGATGGCTGCAGAAATTTATGAATACACTAAAAACCAGCAAAATATATACTTTTAAGAGATGTTTTGTGGTATGTGAATTATATCTTGATTTTTTTTTTAAATCTGAAGCAAGTAAAACAGTCAGTGCTTAACAAAATGATTGTTCCCTATTATTTTCTTCACTCTATTGTGATAATAATACAGCCAAGAAATGACAGAGGGCCAGGCACAGTGGCTCACACCTACAATCCCAGTATTTTGGGAGACCAAGGCAGGAGGACTGCTTGAGCCCAGGAGTTTGAGACCAGCCTGGGCAATATAGTGAGATCCCATCTGAACGAAAAATAAAAAAATTAGCCAGGTGTGGTGGCATGCACCTGTAGTCTCTGCTATTTGGGTGGCTAAGGTTGGAAGATCACTTGAGCCCAGGAGGTCAGGGCTGCAGTGAGCAGAGATCACTGACACGGTATTCCAGCCTGAGTAACAGAGAGAAAGACCCTGTCTCAAAAAAAGAAAAAAAAAAAAGTAAAGAGAGAATAACAACTTTACTAACAAAATTAATTAACTGAAATTATAGAAAGTAAATAGAAAGATAATCTTTCTGCATACATTTTCAGATAGTGAATATATGTTTCTTCCAAGTCAAAATATGATTAACACATATATCCATACATTACTAGTCTATTTTATAATACATATTTATAAAAAATAACTTTAAAATATGAAACACAAGACGCTTTATTCATATTGCAATTTCTTCGTACAATCTCTAATATTTGAGCAATTTACTATTAACATTCTTTTAAGATACTGCAGGAATTTTAAAAAGTGGCACATTTATTCTACTACTGATCACTACACCTACTGATCACTACACTCATATATAAATCAATATGATTTCAAACCAACATAAACAGAAAAGATAAAGAAAAATAATGAAACATTAATTACTTCAACTTTCATTTTTCTCTGGTAGTTTTACTGCTTCATAATTCTTAGTCTGAAAAGAAAGGTAATCTAAATGCCTAAATAATACCTCAAGCAATTTTAATAACTTGTATATGTATAATTTTTTTAAAAAGAAAACTGCAACAAAAGAATAAAAGCAGATGAAAATCTCAGCAACTATACTTTTTGTCATATCGCTGAATAATACACTATGCTAGTTTAACCAAGTGGCCGGATTGGGAGTAATATCTCAATGCACACAACATAGGATGTCAAGCAAGAGTAAACCTGGAATATCAAAAAATATTTACATAATAAACCAGAAGTTTATCTTCTAAAACATGCTTTCTGCATTAATATGGGGGTCATATGTTTTCATTCAAGCAGTGCAAATTCAGTTATAATAAGCAACAAGTTCTCCATCTTTTTTTTCTCCCTCACTAAGACTGCATTTTACCTACTGTGTAACACCCAATGACAGTCTAGAGAAGAGGAGTTTTAAATTTCTAATTAGATTCATAGAGATAGAAAGCAGAATAGCGGTTGCCAGAGGTTGAGATAGGGGTAACAGAAAGTTATTGTTTAATGGGTACACCATTTCAGTTTGGGATGGTGAGTAAGTTCTGGAGATGGAAAGTGGTGATGGTTATACAACAATGTAAATGAAGTTAATGTCACTGAATTATACACTGTATAATGGCTAAAATGGAAAATTATCTTATTTATATTTACTACAATTTTTTTAATGCAAACAAATTTCTAATTTTACACTAATATTCTAGACACACTATTCTAGTCTGAGCATCCCATCTTGTCAGACATACTCTCAGAACTTTGAGCCAAGGCCTGGGCAATTTAGTCTTTTTAAAATGTTCTATTGTACTTCTACCATTTGAAGAACAATAGATCCTTCAAATTCTGGCACAAATACCATATATTTACTAAAACCAAACAAGGCTATTTCCAACATAATTCGGTCATATGTCTATTTTGTTTTAATTAGCCTTTCCATTGATAGACTCATCTTGATGCAAAAATGATTTCTTATTCATCTTTGTATTTCTAATGTAATCAAACAAATATTTGTTTGTTAAATAAATAAATGAGTGAATCAACCAATGGCAAATTGGTGAATGGCCAGAGTAGATAAACAGGTTATTACATTTATCTACTAACAATGGAAATGAAGAATAGTTGAAAAGTACAAAGATTAAAAATAGAAAATTTAGCAAGGGCACAAGAATAGTCAATATTATGATGAGCTATCATGTAAAAAGACTCATTATGTTATACTATATAGTTGCAATACTAGCTATCTATCTACTTTCAGTTAGAAAGAAAATTTCAGAAATAGTAACATATCTCTTTACAATCAGGAAGATTATTTCACAGTTAATAATCTAATGACTGCTCAGTTATTTTCAAAAAAGTAAATATGATATCCCACAAGAGTCTATGCTCCTTTGTGAGTCATTTGGCTCTTCCCTCTTCTATAGTCAGGCTACATCATGAGCCACAGTCTGATATCAGTCAATGATCTCTAAACTCCAAAGATAGACACTATCAATTTCTTCTCTCCTTTATGCACAAACCACTCTATCACCAAGAGGTGAATGTCATCCTCCACATCTTTGGTTTTTTGCTAGCCTACGACTGCTTTGACAATAGAATATAGAGGAAGTGATGGTCTGGGATTTCTGAACCTAGACATTCAGAATACTTGGTAGCTTTTGTTCTTACATTCTTGGAGTTTGAAACCATGTGAGAAGTACAGGATATCTTGCTGGAGAGATAAAGGGAGAAGTTACTGAAAAGGCCGTGAGACTACATGAAGAGGAAGGGAGGCCAAACTTTCTCTACATCCAAGTAAAACCTCTAGATGACTCCTCATGTATCATCTGACTACAGTCAAAAAAAAAAAGGCAACTTGGTTGATTTCAATTACTTATTTTGTTTCCTGTGTAAATATTACTATGATTCTAAGAGTCAGAGCTATACAAAAAAGGTATGCCTTCCTCATTCATATTATTCTGTTATTGTTCTCCTTTATTCCAACCCATTTCTACTCAATCCCTGTACATAACTAATTTCTTTAGGCTTACCTATTACTCCTCTATATTTTTTCCTCACAAATGAGCAGAACACAAATGTACTTTCTTATATCTCCTTCTTTCTCATATGAAAGAAGTTCCTCTTTTGCTATTTTTGCACTATGGTATTACTTCAGAACTGAATACACTAGAAATTACTCCAAATAAATTCATAGATATGTTCCTCATTTTTAAAAATTACTATATTTTAATTGACACATTGTCACTGTATATGATTATGGGATATAATTTGATATTTCAATACATATTTATGTTGTGTGATGATCCAATCAGGATAGCTACTTTATCCATCACCTCATGCATTTAACATTTCTTTGTGGTGAGAACATTTCTTTAGGCTTTTTGATCTTCTGTCTCTTCTTTTTTTTTTTTTTTTTTTTTTTTTACAGAGCCTTGTTCTGTCACCAGGTTGGAGTGCAGTGGCATGATCTCGGCTCACTGCAACCTCCACCTCTTGGGTTCAAGTGCTTATCCTGCCTCAGCCTCCCGAGTTGCTGGGATGACAGGTGCGCACCACCACACTCAGCTAAGTTTTGTATCATTAGTAGAGACGGGGTTTCACCATGTTGACCAGGATGGTCTCAATCTCTAGATCTTGTGATCTGCCCACCTTGGCCTCCCAAAGTGCTAGGATTATAGGCGTGTGCCAAAGCACCCAGTCATGCCTTTTCATTTTTAAGAGTTGTTTATGTATTAGGGATATCAGCATTTTTCCTAGATGTTGTGAATATTTCCTTGCACTTTGTCAGTTGTCTTTTGACTTTGTTTATAATAGTTTGAGCATAAAATTTTTAAAAATGTTCTAGTGTTAAATTTATCAATCTTCTCTTTTATTGCCTGTGATTTTCAGTCTGAGTTAAAAAGCCTTTCCCTATACAAAATTTAAAGAAAAATACACTTATATTTTCTTTTAGTACTTGTATGGTTTTATTTTTCACATTTAGATCTCTAATGCATTATTTTTGGGTATAAGATATGGTATAAAATATCTTTTTCTGAATGGTGATCTAGTTCTTCTAGAACAATTTATTTAAAAGTCTCTCTTCAGTCCAGTCATTTGAAATGCTATATTTATCATATACTAAATTTCCAGATGTAGTTGAATTTATTTCTGGACATTCTATCCTATTTCATTGGTCTATTAGTCTATGCAAACATGAGTGTAATGATGTTTTAATAATAGAAGATATCTCCTATTTTACTAGGTTTTAATGTCTGATAGGGCTAGCTATTACTTTTAGTTTTCTCTTTTTTGGCCTTTTCCTGGCTATTGTTACATGTTTGTAACAATACAAATACAGGATCAACAAATACAGGGTATAATTCCATAAAATAGTTTCTTGGGACATTTGTTAGTATTGCATTAAGTTTGTACATTAATGTAAGGAGAACTAACGTCTTAATAATGTTGAATGTTGAATGTTTTCTGGAGTGTTTAAACTTTTTCCTAGTACAGGTTCTGCATACCTCTCAATTTATTCTTAAGGATCTTTGTTTCAGCTAGAACGGTTATTGATTTAAGCTCTTAAATTTGGGAGTAGTTTCTCACACAGCAATATATCATCAAAACAGATGAATTATCACAAATCTACCATTACCCACAGATAATCAAGTCAGAACTATGGCTGCATTATTTTGAGGTAAAGGGGATATGTAATGGATAAGAACTGATTTAAGCTACTCAAAAACAAGATAAAAATAAAGAGCATAAACATTTCTTCTTATATTCAAAGGAATATTTAAAACACCATTAAAAGTTTCAAATACACATGACTTCTAAGGTTTAAAAGGAAAAAGTGAATGCTATAGAACACAGCACTACTGCCAGTAAATTCTCTCAAGCCATTTTGGTGGAGGAAAGGGCTAAATATCAAAGAAAAGAAACTCCAGATGACAGGAGTTTGTAATTTGATATTACAATAGTGAAATTATAGAGAAATCATTAGAAAAGTCCTTTAATATCTTTTCTAAAATTGTCACATTTTAGCAACTCCAGAGAGCATATTTCACTTTATGTATCTGTAGAAGTTATCATAAAAGGTCACCACCTTAACTGCACAAACACATTATTATGTAAAACTGAGTAGTAAAAAGTCACACACATTTAGTTCAAACCCTTTTGCCATCTGTTGCATGTGTTTTATGAATTTTAATTATTTTGGAGACTTGCAGAAGCTCTACATTTTGTAAAATGCCTTCTGTCACCAAAGGCAATCTCACAATCCTATGATTCACAGTAATCTCTAATAAACCAGGAAGAAAAATAGGTTCAAGTTAGATTCATTTTGGATTCCACATTTTAGGTAATGGCATTGGGAACTCCATGATCAACCTAAACTCGCAAATATGGTTAACAATTGTTAGTAACATTTATAGGAGACATTTCGCTGGATTTTCTATTAATCCTGAACTATATTTATATTTATTTGGAGCTTAATATTAATAATACATGAAAAATTAGGACAACAAGATTAAACCTCATTTGCTTATAAGACATCAGATTGGCAATCTCATACACCAATGCTGAAACCCTGAAAGGTAACTAACAAATGTCTCAAAGTTTATGTAATTAAGTTTACATTCATAATTCAGAAGACAGTTTTTGAAGCTGTCACCCAATATCTGCTTTCTCTGATTTTAGAGCAATCTGAATAAGTTATGATAGGCTCCCCTACAGATATTAATAATAAAAATTAAATTAAAAAGAAACTACTTTGCCCAAGATTAACTCATCTATGATTTATGAGAGCTAATGCACCTGGGGGCAGGAAAATATCCAACTCTAGCACCCTGTGCCTTTGACACTGGTAAAGGGAAATGTCCAACTTCAGACACTTCTAGACTTTCTGTCTTACATGCGGGGCAATGGAATAGAGGTACTTGTGAAGGTCACAGACCAGAAAAACAGACTCATATACAAAATAAAACCTAATCACAGGATCACGGAACACTTTCCCTCCCTCCACACTTTATTAGCACATTAATTAGGCTCCTGAATAATAACAGTGGATTACAGCTGAAAGAACTGCAAATCATAGGTCCTATTTAAGAAGGAATCTTTAGGGAAATCCAAAGACAACAGTGCAAACATAAACAAGAACAGTAGAAGAAAATTTAGCCTAAGATATAGAAAACATGGCAGATAGGAAGCAGGACTACCTTGCACTTTCCAGTTGAATGGACAGAGCAGCATGTGGAGATTCATATCATGAACTTTTCCTCCAATAACTACTGCAGGAACATACTAGGAAAACTGAGAGAATCCACAGACCCTTTGAAGGAAGCAGGTTGCTGTTGCAGGCCCCAAGAGACAAGAGACAGCTGAAAAACTGTTGGTGTCCAGAGTGTGCAAGTGTGAAAGGGGAATCAGCTGCCCCTGGAACAGACACCCTCACTGGGGAACTTGAAGTTCTAGATCACAGGAAAAGGATTTTACCTTACCTAGAGCCTAGACAAATTTAGAAAGTTGAGTGAAATATTAGGGTAGAAGAAGCAGCAGAAAGAGCCCTGTGGGCACTCTTGGTCCCCAGGGAAGCCATTTCTGATTTTGTCTCACAGGGGTCCATGGGAAGGGCTGCCAAAGGAACTGGGAAAAGACCACAGGAAGAAGGAAACTTCCAGCTAAACTCTGTAACAATTTCAACCAATCACCAAGTTTCCTGGACAGAATCTGGGAAGGGGGCAAATCAGATGTGCAGACACAGCACAGAAGCCATGGCAGGTAGGGAGGCAGGAAACCTGAAAGCCCTTCTTGCTTTCTCAGCTGGGAGGCCGGGGGCAAGTTCTCAGCCCTGCTCGTCTGCTACCTGGAAATTAACTCAGTGCTGTTGGAGGGGCATGGTGGGAGTGGGACCAGCCTTTTGGTCTGTGTGGGAGCTGGGTGAGGCCTATAACTGCTAGCTTTCCCTGACTTCCCTGGCAACATGCATGTTGCGGCAGAGGCAGCCATAATCCTCCCAGGAACATAACTCCATTGGCCTGAGAACCAAACTCCATCCCCCACAGCAGCCACAGCAAGCCCTGCCCATGAATAGTCTGAGCTCAGACAAGCCTAATCATCCACCAATCTGAGATCTTTCTCTACCAGCCATGGTAGCCAAAGACAAAGGACATAATCCCTTGGTAATTCTATGGCCCTGCCCACCTGAGAAACCTGAATACTTATCCAAGGGCAACCCTAGGGCAAGCTTGTATCCTCCCAATGTAACCACAGCTGATACACTCTTGAAAGCACCATTTCCTGACTGGAAGCAAACCAACACAAAACCAGCACGCTTTACAAAAGTACAACCAAGGACTCTTACAGAGTCCTTATCAATCCCTTGGAACCTCAACCAGAGCAGGTGCTGGTATCCATGGCTGAGAAACCTGAAAATGCTTCACACATCACAGGACTCTATGCAGACACTCCCCAGTACCAGCCCAGAGCCTGGTAGCTGTGTTGGGTGGCTAGATTCAGAAGAGAAATATCAATCACTGCAGTTTGGCTCTCAGGATCCCACATCCTTAGGGGAAGAAGGAAAGCACCACATCAAGGGAGCACCCTGTGGGACAAAAGAATCTGAAGAGCAGCGCTTGTGCCCCAGATCTTCCTTCTAGTATAGTCTACACAAACAAAAAGGAACCAGAAAAACAATTCTGGCAATATGACAAAACAAGGTTCTTTAACACCCCCAAAAGACCACATTAGCTAAGCAGTAATAGATCCAAACCAAGACAAAAATCTCTGAATTGCCAGAAAAAGAATTCAGAAGGTCAAGTATATTAAGTGAATCAGTGAGGCACCAGAGAAAGGTGAAGTCCAACTAAATGAAATTTTGAAAATAATACAAGATCTGAAGGGAAAAATCTTCAGTGCAATAGAGAGCATAAATAAAAAAATAATCACAACTTTTGGAAATGAAGGACACACTTAGAGAAATGCAAAATACACTCAAAGTCTCAGCAATAGCATCAAAAAAGTAGAAGAAAGAACTTCAGAGATCAAAGACAAGCCTTTTAAAATTAACTCAATCCAACAAAGACACAAGGAAAGAAAAATGAGCAAAGACTCCAAGAAGTTTGGGATTATGTGGAATGAACAAACTAAGAATAATTGGTCATCCTGAGCAAGAAAAGGAATTTAAGTTTGAAAAACATATTTGAGGGAATAATCGAGGAAAAATTCCCTGGACTCGTTAGAGATCTGGACATTGAAATATAAGAAGCTCAAAGAAAACCTGGACAAGTTATCGCAAAAAGATCATCACCTAAGAACACAGTCATCGGGTTACCTAAAGTCAAGGCAAAGGAAAGAATCTTAAGAGCTGTAAGACAAAAGCAGTGGGGAAGCTATAAAAGAAAAGCTACCAGATTAACAGATTTCCCACCAGAAACCCTCCCTATAAGCTAGAAGCGACTGGGGACCTATCTTTAGCCTCCTTAAACAAAATAAGTATCAGCCAAGAATTTTGTATCCAGTGAAATTAAGCTTCATAAATGAAGTAAAGATAGTCTTTTTCAGATAAACAAATACTGAGAGAATTCAACACTACCAAGCCAGCACTACAAGAACTGCTAAAAGGAGCTCGAAATCTTGAAACAAATCCTTAAAATACACCAAAATAGAACCTCCTAAAAGTATAAATCTCAAAGGTCCTACAAATCAAAAACACAACGAAGAAAAAAAAAAAAAAAAAAAAAAAAAAACAAAAAAAAAAAAAAAAAAAAAAAAAAAAAGGTATTCATGCAACAAATAGCTTATTAGAATAGTACCTCATATCTCAATATTAATGTTGAATGAAAGTGGCCTAAATAATCCATTTAAAAGATAGAGAATGGCAGAATGGATAAGAACTCACCAACCAACTATCTGCTGTCTTTAAAAGACTCATCTAACATATAAGAACTCACAAAAACTTAAGGTAAAAGGGTGGAAAAAGATATTTCATGCAAATGGACACCAAAAGTTAGCAGGAGTACCTATTCTTATATCAGACAAAGCATACTTCAAAGCAACAGCAGATAAAAAAGACAAAGACAGATAGTATATAATGATAAAAGAACTTGTCCAATAGAAAAATACCAAGAGGAAAATATCACATCCTAATTATATATACAGCTAACACCACAGCTCCCAATTCTATAAAACAATTACTATTAGACCTAAGAAATGAAATAGACAGCAATACAATAATATTTGAGACTTTAATACTCTACTGACAGCACTAGGCAGGTCGTCAAGACAGAAAGTCAACAAAGAAACAAGGGATTTAAACTATAACGTAGAACAAATGGACTTAACAGATATTTATTGAACATCCTATCTACCAACTAAAGCATATACACTCTATTCATCAGCACATGGAACATTCTCCAAGATAGACCTATGATATGT
The DNA here is from genome assembly GCF_001604975.1 of Cebus imitator. Lineage (NCBI taxonomy): Eukaryota > Metazoa > Chordata > Mammalia > Primates > Cebidae > Cebus > Cebus imitator. The sequence continues at coordinate 2,978,557 of NW_016107561.1, forward strand.
CACAAAACAAGTCTCAATAAAGAAAATGGAAATTATATCAAATACTCTCTGAGACCAGAGTGGAATAAAGTTGGAAAGCAACTCCAAAAAGAACCCTCAAAACCATGTAAATGCATGGAAGTTAAATAACCTGCTCCTGAATGATTGTTGGGCAAACAATCAATAAAATTCAGATGAAACTTTTTAAATTATTTGAAATGAATAATAATAGTGACACAACTTATCACAACCTCTGGGATACAGCAAAAATGGCACTAAAAGGAAAGTTCATAGGTTAAATGCCTACATCAAAAAGTCTGAAAGAGTACAAATAGACAATCTAAGGTCACACCTCAAAGAACTAGAGAAACAAGAACAAGCCAAATCAAAAATCAGAAGAGAAAAAAAACAAATATCAGAGTAGAAGTAAATGAAATTGATAAATACAAAAGATAAATAAAACAAAAAGCTGGTTCTTTGAAAATTAATTAACAAAATTAATACCATTAGCGAGATTAGCCAAGAAAAGAAGAGAGAAAACTTCCTCCAAGATGGCCGAACAGAAACAGGTGTGGTGCACAGCTCCCAGTGAGAGAATGCAGAAAGCGAATGATCTCTGCATCTTCAAATGAGGTACCAGGTTCATTTCAATGGGACTGGTTGGACAGTAGGCACACCCCAAAGAGGGAAAACTGAGGGAGGGGCGGGGTGCTGCACCACCAGAGAAGAGCATCTGACCAGAGGATCAGGGGCTTCCCCCCTCTGGCACACTGGTCCAGATACTGTGCTTCTCCTAAAGCCTCTGCAACCTACAGACCAGGAGATCTTCACCAGGCTGAAAAGTGCCCAAGTTACCTGCACAGAATTGAATAGGAGCCCCGGCTGGTGCCTTGGATTCTTGACACAGATCTACACAGATGCACTGGCTGGCCAGGAGAGCCTGTAGGATAAAGCTAATGGCCTCCCGGAGAGAGGGAGTGCTAAAATCAGGGAGACAGGTGACAGGCTAGGCAGGTCCCTCCCCCAACAAAGCCCAGCAGGCTGAAGCCCTCTTGCTTGAGGGTTTCACAGCCAACACATCAGTTCAAGCTAGACTTGGAAGGATTGAGCTCAGTGGGGAGAAGGGCATATGCCATTACAGAGGTGGGCCTAATCTCCCTGTGTAAACAAAAGACACAGGAAGCCTACACAGCAGCTGGACTGAGTCTGTGGCAGGCCAGCAGTGCCTCTACAGGCAGACAAGGGACAGACTGCATCATAAAGTGGCTCCCTGAGATCAAAACTAGATAAATCCATGAAGATGGGAAGAAACCAGCACAAATAGGATGAAACCACCAAAGACCAGAATGCCTCTTCTCCTCCAACGAATCACAACTCCTCATCAGCAAGGAAACAAAACAGGATGGAGAATGAGTTTGACAAACTGACAGAAGCAGGCTTCAGAAGATGGGTAATAACAAACTTCTCTGAGCTAAAGGAACATGTTCTAACCGAATGCAAAGAAACTAAAAACCTTGAAAAAAGGTTAGGGGAAATGCTAACTACAATAATCAGCTTAGAGAAAACCATAAACTACTTGATGGAGCTGAAAAACACAGCACAAGAAATTTGCAAAGCATAGACAAGTTTCAATAGCCAAATCAATCAAACAGAAGAAATGATATCAAAGATTGAAGATCAACTCAATAAAATAAAATGAGAAGGCAAGACTAGAGAAAAAGGAGTAAAAAGAAATGCACAAAGCCCCCAAGAAATATGGGATTATGTGAAAAAGAACTAATCTACGCTTGATTGGTGTATCTGAATGTGATGGGGTGAATGAATCCAAGCTGGAAAAAACTCTCCAGGATATTATCCAGGAGAACTTGCCCAAGCTAGCAAGGAAGGTCAACATTCAAATCCAGGAAATACAGAAAACACCAGAAAGATATTCCTCAAAAGAGCAACCCCATGGCACATAATCATCAGATTCACCAGGGTTGAAATGAAGGAAAAAATGCTAAGGGAAGCCAGAGAGAAAAGCCAGGTCACCCACAAAGGGAAGCCCATCAGACTCACAGTGGATCTCTCTCTTTTAGAAACCCTAAAAGCCAGAAGAGAGTGGGGGCCAATATTCAACAACCTTAAAGAAAAGAGCTTTCAACCCAGAATCTCATATCCAGCCAAATTAAGCTTCATAAGTGAAGGAGAAGTAAAATCCTTTATGGACAAGCAACTATCGAGAGACTTTGTCACCACCAGACCTGCCTTACAAGAGCTTCTAAAGGAAGTACTAACCATGAAAAGGAACAACCAGTACCAACCACTACAAAAACATACCAAATGGTAAAGACCAACAATGCAATGAAGAAGCCGCATCAACTAACAGGCAAAAAAACCAGCCAGTAACAAAATGGCAGGATCAAATTCACATAAAACAATATTAACATTAAATGTTAATAGACAGTCTACTAGCCAGACTAATAAAAAGGAAAAGAGAGAAGAACTGAATAGATGCAATAAAAAATGATAAAGGAGATATCACCACTGAAGCCACAAACTAACATCAGAGATTATTACAAACAACTCTATGCACAAAAACCAGCAAATCCAGAAGAAATGGATAAATTCCTGGACACTTACACTCTCCCAAGACTAAACCAGGAAGAACTTGAATCCCTGAATAGACCAATAACAAGATCTGGAGTTGAGAGAGCAATTAATAGCCTACCAACCAAAAAAAGTCCAGGTCCAGATGGGTTCACAGCTGAATTCTACCAGACGTACAAAAAGAAGCTGGTACCATTCCTTCTGAAACTCTTCCAAACAATACAAAAAGTGGGAATCTTCCCTAACTCATTTTACAAGACCAATATCATCTTGATACTAAAACCAAGCAGAGACTCAATGTAAAAAGAAAACTTCAGGCTAATATCCATGATGAACATCAATGCAAAAATCTTCAATAAAATACTGGCAAACCCATTGCAACAGCACATCAAAAGCTTATCCATCACAAGTAGGCTTCATCCCGGGGATGGAAGGCTGCTTCAACATATGCAAATCTATGAATGTAATCCATCACATAAACAGAACCAAAGACAAAAACCACATGATCATCTCAACAGATGCAGAAAAAGCCTTCAATAAAATTCAACAGCCCTTTATGCTAAAAACTCTCAATAAACTAAGTATTGATGGAATGTATCTCAAAAGAATAAAAGCTATTTATGACAAACCCACAGCCAATATCATACGGAATATGCAAAAACTGGAAGAAGCTTTCCCTTTGAAAACTGGCACTAGATGAGGATGCCCTCTCTCACCATTCCTATTCAATATAGTATTGGAAGTTCTAGCCAGAGCAATCAGGCAAGAAAAAGAAATAATGGGTATTCAGTGAGGAAAGGAGGAAGTCAAATTGTCTCTATTTGCAGATGACACAATTGTATATTTAGAAGACCCCATTGTCTCAGACCAAAGTCTTCTTAAACTGATAAGGAACTTCAGCAAAGTCTCAGAATACAAAATCAATGTGCAGAAATCACAAACATTCCTATTCTCCAATCATAGACTAACAGAGAGCCAAATCTTTTTTAAGCAAAAAGAACAAAGCTGGAGGCATCATGCTACCTGACTTCAAACTATACTACAAGGCTACTGTAATCAAAACAGCATGGTACTGATACCAAAACAGAGATATAAACCACTGGAACAGAACAGAGACCTCGGAAGAAACGTCACACATCTACAATAATCTGATCTTTGACAAACCTGACAAAAACAAGCAATGGGGAAAGGATTCCCTGTTTAATAAATGGTGTAGGGAAAACTGGCTAGCCATGTGCAGAAAGCTGAAACTGGACCCCTTCCTTATACTCTGCACTAAAATTAACACCAGATGGATTAAAGATTTAAACATAAAACCTACCACCATAAAAATCCTAGAAGAAAACCTAGGCAATACCATTCAGGACCTAGGCATAGGCAAGGACTTCATGACTAAAACACCAAAAGCACTGGCAACAAAAGCCAAAATAGACAAACAAGACCTAATTAAACTGAAGAGTTTCTGCACAGCAAAAGAAACAATCATTAGAGTGAACTGGCAACCAACAGAATGGGAAAAAATATTTGCAAACTACCCATCTGACAAAGGCCTAATATCAGAATCTACAAAGAACTAAAGCAGATTTACAAGAAAAAAAAAAACACCCATTCGAAAGTGGGTGAACCATATGAATGGACACTTTTCAAAAGAAGACATTTATGAGGCCAAGAAACATATGAAAAAATGTTCATCATCACTGGTCATCAGAGAAATGCAAATCAAAACCACAATAAGATACCATCTCACACCACTTAGAATGGCAATCATTAAAAAATCAGGAGAAAACAGATGCTGGAGAGGATGTGGAGAAATAGGAACACTTTCACACTGTTGGTGGGAGTGTAAATTAGTTCAACCGTTGTGAAAGACAGTGTGGTGCTTCCTCAGGTATCTAGAAATAGAAATTCCATTTGACCCAGCAATCCCATTACTGTATATATATCCAAAGGATTATAAGTTGTTCTATTATAAAGACGCATGCACATGTATGTTCATTGCAGCACTGTTTACAGTAGCAAAGACCTGGAACCACACCAAATGCCCATCAGTGATAGACTAGACAAAGAAAATGTGGCACATATACACCATGTAATACTACACAGCCATAAAAAAGAATGAGTTCATGTTCTTTATAGGGACATGGATTGATCTGGAAACCATCATTCTCAGCAAACTGACACAAGAACAGAAAACCAAATACTGCATCTCACTCATAGGCAGATGTTGAACTATGAGAACACATGAGCACAGGGAGGGGAGCATCACACACTGGAGTCTGTTGGGGGGAGCTAAGGGAGGGACAGTGGGGGAGGTGGGGAGGTTGGGGAGGAATAACATTGGGAGAAATGCCAGATATAGGTGACAAGGGGATGGAGGCAGCAAACCACCTTGCCACATATGTACCTATGCAACAATACTGCATGATCTGCTCATGTACCCCAGAACCTAAAGTACAATTAAAAAAAAAAGAAATTAAAAAAAGGAGATCCAAATACGCTCAATTAGAAACAAAATGAGAGATATTACAAGAAATACCACAGAAATACAAAAAATGATATTCAAGGCTGCTATGAACACCTTTTTGTGCATAAACTAGAAAATCTAGAGGAGATGGACAAATTCGTCGAAATATACAACACTCCTAGATTAAACCAGGATGAAATAGAAACTCTGAAGAAACCAATAATAAGCAGGGAGACTGAAATGATAATAATAATAAAAAAAAAACTGCAAACAAAAATGCCCAAACCAGATGGATTCACAGCTGAATTCTACCAGACATTTAAAGAAGAATTGATACCAATCCTATTGACACTACTCCGCAAGAAACAGAGGGAGTCCTCCCTAAATCATTCTATGAAGCCAGTATCACCCCAATACAAAAACCAGTAAAGGACATACCAAAAAAGAAGGAAAACTATGGCCTAATATCCCTGATAAACATAGATGCAAAAATCCTCAACAAAATACTAGCTAAGCAAGCTCAACAGCATATCAGAAAGAATCCACCATGGTTAAGTGGGTTTCATACCAGGGATGCAGGGATAGTTTAACATATGCAAGTCAATAAATGTGATACACTGCATAAACAGGATTAAAAACAAAAATCCCATTATCATCTCAATAGAAGCAGGAAAAGCACTTGACAAAATCCAGTATCCCTTTATAATCAAAACCGTCATCAAAATCGGCACAGAAAGGACATACTTTAACATAATAAAAGCTATCTATGACAAACCCACAGCCAACATTATACTGAATAGAAAAAAGTTGAAAGGATTTCCGCTGAGATCTGGAATAAGATGAGGATGCCCACTCTCACCACTTCTATTCGACATAGTACTGGAAGTCTTAGCCAGAACAATCAGACAAGAGAAAGAACTAAAGGACATCTAAATCATTAAAGAGTTAGTCAGTCTGTTGCTGCTTGCTGATAATATAAGTGTATACCTAGAAAACCCTAAAGACTCCTTCAAAGAGCTCCTAGAACTGATAAATAAGGAAATTTATCTTGAAAGAAATGTTCATCAGGCATGGTGGCTCATGCCTAAAATCCCAACACTTTGGGAGGCTTAGGCGGGTGGATTACCAGGTCAGGAGTTTGAGAGCAGCCTGGCCAACACAGTGAAACCCTGTCTCTACTAAAAATACAAAAATTAGCCAGGCATGGTGGCACACACCTGTAATCCCAGCTATTCAAGAGGCTAAGGCAGTAGAACTGCTTGAACCCAGGAGGTGGAGGTTGCAATGAGTCAAGACTGTGCCATTGCACTCGAGCCTGGGTGACAGAGTGAGACTCCGTGTTGGGGGAAAAAAAAGAAATGAAAGAAATGTTAACAGAAGTTCTTGAGAGAAGGCAATGGGCTAGGTTAGAAACTTGGATTATATAAAGAAGAGATGAATGTTACAGACAACAGTGTTTTCAAAGTAATAAAAGGGACAATGTATTCAATGATTATAGCTTATGAATATGTAAAATGTTTAAAAAAAAGTTATAAGGAATGGGAGGTAGGAATTGGGAATACCTGCACTATTTATAAAGCAAAACATTGTTATTTATGTATATGGCCAATGCTGAGGCATCAGTAAATTTTTAAAAAGAAGTATAATTGATAAGTTTATATTAGAGAAAAAGTTTATTTAAATATTCAATGACAGCCAGAGCTTTTTTTCCCCTTGTATTATTCAAGTTGAGATATGCCCCTTCTATGTCAATTTTAATGAGGTTTTCATCATAAAGGGATACTGGATTTTGTCAAGTGCTTTTACTGTTTCTATTGAGATGATCATGGGATTTTTGTTTTGAATCCTTTTTATGTGGTGTATCACATTTATTGACTTGCATATGTTAAACCATCCCTGCATCCCTAGTATGAAATTCACTTAATCATGGTGGATTATCTTTCTGATATGCTGTTAAACTTGGTTAGCTAGTATTTCGTTGAGGATTTTTGCATCTATGTTCATCAAGGACACTGGGCCATGGTTTTCCTTTTGTTTTGTTTGTTTGTTTGTTTGTTTGTTATGTCCTTTCCTGGTTTTGGTATTAGGGAGACACTGGCTTCACAGAATGATTTAGGGGAGATTTCCTCTATCTAATAGAATCATGTCAATAGGATTGGTATCAATTCTTCTTTGAATGTATGATAGAATTCAGCTGTGAATCCACCTGGCAAAAAGCAAGGGAAAAAGATGAGTAGGTGAAGCAAAAGAGTTTTTTTAGGGCAGTGAAACTATCCTGTATAATACTGTAATAGTGGATAAATAACGTTATGCATTTGGCAAAGCCCATAGAACTGTATAACACAAAGGAAAAGTCCCAGTGTAAACTATGGACTTCAGTTAATAGTAATAATGTATCAATATAGGCTTCTCAACTGTAACAAATGTACTACCATAATGCAAGATGTTAATAATATGGAAAACTTTGTGAAGGGGTATGTAAGAGAAAATATGGAAACTCTGTGGCCTTTCTGCTCAATTTTTCTGCAAAAATTAAGCAGAAGTTTTTAAGTAAACTTAAAACTGCTCTAAAAAAGTCTTGGGCTGGTCACAGTGGCTCATGCCTGTAATCCCAGCACTTTGGGAGGTGGAGGCTGGCGGATTACCTGAGGAAGGAAGTTCAAGACCAGCCCGACCAACATGGAGAAACCCCGTCTCTACTAAAAATACTAAAACAATGAGCCAGGCATGGTGGCACATGCCTGTAATCCCAGTTACTTGGGAGGCTGAGGCAGGAGAATCGCTTGAACCCAGGAGGCAGAGGTTGCAGTGAGCCGAGATCATGCCATTGTACTCTAGCCTGGGCAACAAGAGCAAAACTCTGTCTCAAAAAAAATTTTTTAAATAAAATAAAGTCTTGATTTTTTAAAAGACATCCATTATTTTCTCTTTCTAGATTTCTCCTTCTTCTTCTTCTTTTTTTTTTTCTTTGAGATGGAATCCTGCTCTGTCCCCCAGGCTGGAGTGCAGTGGTGTGATCTCAGCTGAATGCAATCTCCAATTCCCAGGTTCAAGCAATTCCCAAGCCTTAGCCTCCTGAGTAGCTGGGATTACAGGCATGTACCACAACACCTGGCTAAATTTTGTCTTTTGATGGTTTAACATATGCAAGTCAATAAATGTGATACACCACATTTAGTAGAGATGGAGTTTCACCAAGTTGGTCATGGTGGTCTCAAACTCCTGACCTCATCATCTGCCCATCTGGCCTCCAAAGTGCAGGGATTACAGGTTTTGGCCACTGAGCCTGGCCTAAATTTCTCCTTCTAATGCTGCAACAACTTAGAAGGTATCTTTGAATTGATAACATCTCTATAGTGGTTCATTTACTCTCTAATTCGTTCATTGATTCAGCCATTCAATGCTAAAATATTTATAGTGTTTGTACATCACTCTCACTTACTCATACAAGTATAACTTCCTCTTTGTCATTTTATTCCTTTTGAAAATGTTTACATTATTTTCATATTTAGAGATTATGAAACATCTATTGTATAATCTTAATATCTTAATAAATTAATGTCAGGGGACTCTCTGAAAGAGGTTCCTGGAATCATTTTTATTGAATACTATGAGGACAAATCAGTCACCAAGACATGTACAAATAGGGCCCACCCAATTTTAATTATATATTTCTTTTGACTGATGAGTTAATTTTTTTGCTTTATCAACTAATGTTACCAATTATTATGCTATGTACAGTGCTATACTGGAGTGAAATGAACAGAGTTGGCAGCTCCTAAGACTTGTTCTTGGCACACAGGAGAGTCTTAATAATGTTTTCAATGTTTCCTGAAATAATATGTTTAGATAAGATAGAAAATATTACAAAAGATATAACTCAATAAAAGCTTAATTATAATTACAGAATTATGGGTCTTTTGAGGTTTTTCCCCAATAATATAAAAAGTTTTAATAATATTTAAAGGTATACATATAGTCTCTGATCTTAAAGACTATTTTAGGACTTTACGGTTAGTTTGTGAAGAAACATATAATAATGGAAAAATAAGAAAACTTGAAATAAATAATATAGGACAAAAATATATAAAATGTCACATTGTCAATAATTAACTGTTAAATAAATGGCTTATATAAGTGCTACAGGAATTCTGAGAAGGGTCCAAAACAACAAAAACCTAGCTTCCTGAAATGGGCCAGATTCATAAAAAGAAAACTAAGATAATAAAGGGGCATGAGCAAAAAACAAAAAATCAAGACATGCTAAAAGAGTCCATGTGCTGACCTGCTGAGGTAGAATTCAGAAGCTGAAGGATTGGAACCAAAACCAGAAATGCAGAGTGAGGCAAAATTTAGACCTTGAACCAGGCTAATGAGTTTAGATATTAACTATGGAGGCTGCAAGGCATGGAAAGTTGTTTGGGGGAAAGCAATATGCTGAAGTAAACAGTTGTAACCAGTTTGTATTTGTTCAGGGGGTGGGGGTAGACGAAAAGAAAAGTTCAGAAGCTGTAAGGAAATCTATTATGGGACAATAGCATAAATGGCTAAATTTGGAGAGGAACCATAAGAAAGGAAATGATACAAAAGCTAACTCCCAGAAAACGAAAAGAAAAAACTCAGGGAGATAAAGTAAGTGGGATAGAAGGTGAATCCAAGTTTCTGAAGCTAGGGAGAATGATAAAAATGAAAAAATTGATTTCCGACATGCTGCACTTGGACTACCTGGGAAAACTCCAGGAGGAAATGTACATTTGATGATAAAAATGAAAAAATTTATTTCAGACATACTAAAGTTGGACTATCTGGGAGACCTCCAGGTGGAAATGTACATTACATAATTTGATGATATTAGAATTGGAGCTCAAGTTGTATTAAAACTAAAGACAAATATTCTGAAATTAACTTCAAAGAAGTAATATTTGAATCCCTGAAAATAGATGCTATTTTCCAAAGGAGAAACTGTCTGCAGAGAGATAAGAATAGAAAGCTAACTGAAATTTTGAGAACCCATTTTTTGGGCACAGATGAAGAAACAGATGCAAGTATAACACACACACACACACATATACACACACACATGCACACACACACAGAATAGTTTAAAAAAAAAAAGTAAAGAATCACCATAAAATCTAAAAAAAATTTTATTCTACCATATTATCATGAAAATATTTCTTATAATCCATATATCCCTCTCTAATAACTTCAGAAGCCTATGACAATCACAAAATACTTATTTTTAAAAACATTTCTTTATACAAAAGATATTAGACCTCAAGGGGCAATTTGTGTGAATTATATTTAACCATTTATTTATGATAAATCATTCACTACTGATAACATTATTTAGTAACAAGCCAAAATGAAAAAAGATTTCAATCAGAAATCATAATGTGTTAATTCTATTAAAACATATGCAAGAGCATTTAATATTTCATTAAAAAGAAAGGAAGTTAATTTCTTTCTGAAAATCATGGTAACAATAACATTAGAGATTAGAATCTAGAGCTTAATGTCCCAGTGAGGACTTACCTAGTAGAGATAGGTTCCTGAAAGGGCCAAACAGTCAGGATAACATAGCCTAATGATTAAAAATTTCCACACTGATAACTGAGGAATTTTCATTTATCCATCAATGCATTTACCCATTTATTCATGAAATTACTGAATAGCCACTGTGTGGCAGGCACTAAGAAGACAAATATAAATAAGCTACATCCCTGCCATATAGGGCATTATTGTCTTTAATCAAAACACATTTTCATGTTAGGGAAAAAAGTACAAGTATCTTCATTATTTCTCTAAAAATATATAATTTGAAAGTCAGTGAAAGCGGAAGGTGGCAAGTTCAAGATGGCTGACTAGATGCATCTGGTACTCTTCTCTTCCACAAAGAAGAACCCAAATAGCAAGTAGATAATCACACTTTAAATAGATCATCTAAGAAAGAACACTGGCATTCAACAGAGAAGTGACAGAAACACCTAAAGTAAGAAAGGAAAGGGAAGCAAGGCAGCCTGCTTGACTGAGATCAGTTGGGAGCCTGGAGAGGCTCCCTAATGTGGGGAAACAATAAGTAAGAGATCCCTCAGCAGTCCACATTCCCACTGTGAACTCCTGTACTCCTAATCACAAAAGAAACACAGGAAATTCTTGACCCTGCAGGCTCTGAGACCAACACAGAGAGCTGCCTGGAGACTGTGCAACAGTATTGTTTCAGAGAGAGAGCTCATACTGAGTCCCACAAACCCTGAGTCCTAAGCAGCTATAGCACAGCACCATTTTGAGAACTCAGCCCCCACCGGACTGCAAACTTCCCTGGGTCCCAAAAGACCCTGCATCCCCACATCCCTAGAGTACCATTTACATTCCCTGCCTACAGCAGCCTCTGCCAGGGCCAATGCAGGAGTCACTGGTGGTGACCTCACCCCACCAACGGGGGTCATGCACTTTCATACACCCCAAGGACAAATTCAAATGCTCACAGCCACTGCCACTATGGGCTACTGCAAGGCCAAGGCATGAGCAAAGTGTGTGCACCCCAGCTGCCTGCTTACAGCTGCTCCCACTGAAAGCCATCTTGTCCTACTCAGTAGCAGGGCTGTAGTACAGATGTTCAAACTCCACCTGAAGATTCCTCCTCCAGTAACTAAGCGTGCCATCACTAAGTGTGATCAAGTCCACCATCATTGGCATACTCCTCCCAGAGTCTGTGGTCAGGCCCACCCAACCTGCTGCTACCACCACAGTTGGCACCCACACACACACAAACTGCCTGAGGGCCTGGAGATTGGCCCACCCAGCTTGTCACAGCCACTGCCAACACCAGCACAGACTATTTTTGTCCCAGACAGTTGTCCTGCCATCACCCCTTGCGAGCTGCCCAGGGGACCAAGAACTTACCTACCACTGCCATTCCCGGCATCTAAGCAAGTCACTTGGAGGCCCAAGAATAAGCCTTTCTGGACCCACTAATGCCAGTGCCAGCATGCATCATCCTAAGGCCCAAGGACAGGCACACTCAGCTCACTGCTGCCACTGCTGGGGCCCCAAAACTGGCCCAACTGGCATCCCAGTACCCAGCAAAATTTCACCACAGCTTCCACTAACAACCACACCTTAAGCCACCAAAGAAATCCCACACAGCACTGATGCTGTTTAGAGCCTAAGAAATTACCCAGAAGCTATACTACTGCAAACACCCAGAATCAAAGCCAAGTGCCCTATCCAACCAACAGCATGATACATCTTCCAAAAAAAAGTCCTCCCCTATGAAGCAAACTCAAAAAAGCTGAAAGAAGCAACTGTTACACTTGATATGCAGAGAGCAACATAAGGACACATGAAACATGAAAAAGAAGAAATATGACATCTCCAAAAGAAGGTAATCATTCTCCAGCAATCAACTCTAATGAAAGACAAATTTACAAAATCCCAAAAAGAATTCAAAATATTTGTACTAAAGAAACTTGGTGAGATACATAAAAAACTCAGAAAAACAATACAAATAAACCAGATATTCAGGATATAAATGAGAAATTTACCAAAAAGATATCACAAAAAAGAATCAAACAGAAATTCTAGAACTGAAGAATTCAATCAGTAAAATATAAAATATATTCAAAAGCTGCAATAACAGACTAAAGCAAGCTGAAGAAAGACTCTCAGAACTTGAAGACTGGTCTATTAAAATAACCTAGTCAGACAAAAATAAAGAAAAAAAAAGAATGAGCAAACACTAGGTGACATAGAGGATACCATAAAATGACCAAATATTTGCCTTTTTGGTGTTCCAGAAGATGAAGAGAAAATGAGTGAGTCAGAAAACCTATTTAACGAAATAATAGATAAAAAGTTCCTGGCCAGGCACAGTGGCTCAGGCCAGGCACAGTGGCTCATGCCTATAATCCCAGCACTTTAGGAGGTCGAGGTAGGCAGATCACAAGGTCAAGGGATCAAGACCATCGTAGCCAACATGGTGAAACCCCGACTCTACCAAAATACAAAATTAGCTGGGCATGGTGGCACGTGCCTGTAGTCCTAGCTACTTTGGAGGCTGAGGCAGGAGAATAGCTTGAACCTGGGAGGCAGATGTTGCAGTGAGCCAAGATCATGCCACTGCACTCCAGCCTGGCAACAGCGTGAGACTCCATCTCCAAAAAAAAACAAAAAGTTCCCAACCCTAGCAAGAGATTTAGACATCCAGATTCAGGAGGCGCAGAGATTCCCCAAATAGACATAATTCAAAGGGGACTTCTCCACAGCACATTATAGTCAAACTGTCAAAAGTCAAAGACAGAGAAAATTCCAAAACGCAGCAAAAGAAAAGTATCTAATCATTTATAAAGGAATTCCCATCAGATTAACAGCAGATTTCTCTGTAGAAAATTTACAGGCCAAAAGAGTGTAGGATGATATATTCACAGGAGCTTAAAGAAAAAAAACTGACAGTCCTGTATACTATACCCAGAAAATTTGTCCTTCATAAATGAAAGAGAACTAAAGTATTTCCCAGATAAGCAAATGCTGAGAAAATTCATAATCTCTAGACTCATCCTCCAATAAAGGCTTAAAGAAGTCCTATACTTAGCAAAAGAATAAAATCTACCATCATGAAAATACATGGAAATATGAAAAACACTGGTGAAGCAAACACAAATAAAAAGACTCAAATGTTACCTCTACAGAAAACCACCAAACCACAAAATAAACAATAGGAGAGAATGAAAGAAACAAAGAATATAAATAACAATTAGTTCAATTAATAAAACAACAGGAATAAACGCTCACATATCAATAGTAACCTTGAATGTAAATGGATTAAATATTCTACTTAAAAGATAAAGACAGGTTGAAAGAATTAAAAAAAAAAAAAGAAAGAAAAGAAAACATGACCCAATTATATGCTGCCTATAAGGAACTCATCTTTCCTGTAAAGACATATACAGGCTGAAACTAAAGGAATGAAAAAAAAAAATTCCATGCGGATAGAAGCAAAAGCAGGAGTAGCTATATTTAGATAAAACAGATTTTGAGTCAAAACAGTAAAAAGATAAAAAAGATGGTCATTATAAAATTTTTTTAAATGAAATCAAATCAAGTATTTTCCTAGACCACAGTGGAATAAAACCGTAAATCAATAATAAGAGGAACTTTTAAACTATACAAATACATAGAAATTAAACAACATGCTCCTGAATGACAACTTAGTAAAGGAAAATATTAAGGAGGAAATAAAAAAATTTCTTTAAACAATTAAAAATCAAAACACAACATATCAAAACTATGGGATACAGCAAAAGCAGTTGTAAGAGAAAAGTTTATTATAGCAATAAACACCTACATCAAAAAGATAGTTTATCATTATATAAAAAAAACACCTGCAGCACTTTGGGAGGCCAAGGTGGGCAGAATACAAGGTCAGGAGTTCAAGACCAGCCTGGCCAACATAGTGAAACCCCATCTCTACTAAAAATACAAAAATTAGCTGGGCATGGTGGCAGGCACCTGTAATCCCAGCTACTCAGGAGGCTGAGGCAGGAGAATCACTTGAACCCAGGAGGCAGAGGTTGCAGTGAGCAGAGATCACACCACTGCACTCTAGCCTGGGCAACAGTACAAGACTCTGTCTCAAAAAAAAAAAGACACCTGCACTTATATTTATTGCAGCAGTATCCACAATAGCAAAGTCATTGAATCAACTTAAGCGCCCATCAACAACTGATTATTGGATAAAGAAAAATATGGTGCCTATACATCATGTAATACTATGCACCCTTAAAAATAATGAAATTGGCCTGTCACAGTGCCTAACGCCTATAATTTCGGCCCTTTGGGAGGCTGAGGCAGGTGGATCATGAAGTCAGGAGATTGAGACCAGCCTGACCAACATAGTGAAACCCCGTCTCTGCCAAAAATACAAAAATTAGGCCAGGTGCGGTGGCTCATACTTGTAATCCCAGCACTTTGGGAGGCCAAGGCAGGCAGATCACAAGGTCAAGAGTTCGAGACCAGCCTGATCAAGATGGTGAAACCCTGTCTCTACTAAATACACAAAAAATTAGCCAGGCATGGTGGAGGACGCCTATAATCCAGTTACTTGGGAGGCTGAGGCAGGAGAATTGCCTGAACCCAGGAGGTAGAGGTTGCAGTGAGATAAGATCGCGCCATTGCACTCCAGCCCAGGCAACAGTGCTAAACTCTGTCCTAAGATAAAAAATTAAAAAATTAGCTGGGTGTGGTGGCATACATCTGTTATCCCAGATACTTGGGAGGTTGAGGCAGGAGAATCACTTGAACCTGGCAGGTGGAGACTGCAGAGAGCTAAGGCTGCCCCACTGCACTCCAGCCTGGTGACAGAGTGAGACTCTGGCTCAAAAAAAAAAAAAGAATGAAATCATGTCCTTTGCAGTAATATGAATGGAGCTGAAGGCCATTATCCCAGTAAAATAACTCAGAAACAAAAAATCAAATATGACATGTACTAATACTTAATAAGTGGGAGCTAAACAATGGGTACACATGAACATCAAGATAGAAATAATAGATTCTGGAGACTCCAAAAGGAGAAAGGGTGTAAGAGGGTGAAGGTTTAAAAATTACCTACTGGTTACAATATTCACTATGTGGGTGATGGAAATACCAGATGCCCAAACCCAAACTTTATGCAATATATCCATGTAACAAATCTGCACATGTACCCTCTTAATTTAAAATAAAATTAATTTTTTAAAAAAATACAAAGATTTCAAATTCATAATCAAAAAATACACCTCAAGGAAGTAAAAAAGCAAGAAAAAAAAAACAAACTCAAAATTAGAAAAGAAAAAATAATAAAGATCAGAGCAGAACTTAAAATAAAGTCTTCTAACAAAGAAAAGTCCAGGACCAAGTGGCTGCAATGCCAAATTCTAATCCTTAATTAAATACCAGCAAATCATATCCAACAGCACATCCAAAAAATAATACACATGATCAAGTGGGCTTTATCCCAGGGATGCAAGAATGGTTCAACATATACAAATCAATAAACATGACACATCATATCAACAGAATAAAGGAATAAAGGACAAAAACTGCATGATAATCTCAAAACATGCAGATAAACTATCTGATAAAAATATGCACCACTTCATCACAAAAACTCTCAGAAAACTAGGCATAGAAGAGCAAAACTCAACATAATAAAGGCCATATATGACCAATCCACAGATAACATCATACCCAATGAGGAAAAACAGAAAGCCTTTTCTCTAAGAACTAGAACAAGACAAGGATGTCCACTTCACCACTCCCATTCAATGATAATACTGGAAATCCTAGCCAGAGCAATCAGGCAAGAGAAACCAAGAAAAGACATCCAAATTGGAGAAAAGGAAGTCAAATTGCCCCTCTCTGCCTATGATATAATCTCATATCTAGAAAAACTTAAAGACCGCACCAAAAAACTCTTAGACCCAATAAATAATTTCAGTAAAGTTACAGGATACAAAATCAACATGCAAAAATCAATAGCATTTCTATACATGAATATCAAACTAGCTGAAAAAGAAATCAAGACAATCTCATTTACAATAGCTACAAAAAAATATCTAGGAATAAGTTTAACCAAGAAAGTAAAAGATCTTTGTAAGAAAAACTATAAAACTATGAATGAAATTCAGGAGAACACAAACAAATGGAAAGATATCCTATGCTCTTGGATAAGAATTAATATTGTTAAAATGACCATAATGCCCCAAAACAATCTACAAATTCAATGCAATGCCTATAAAAATACTGTTATTTTTCTCCTCTCCTCTCCTCTCCTTCCCCCCACCCCTCCCCTCCTCTTCTCTTCTCTTCTCTTTTTTTGAGATGGAGTCTTGCTCTGTCGTCCATGCAGGAATGCACTGATGCAATCTCGGCTCACTGCAACTTCCACTTCATGGGGTCAAGCGATTCTCCTGCTCCAGCCTCCTGAGTAGCTGAGACTACAGGTGTATGCCACCACACCCAGCTAATTTCACCATGTTGGTCAGGCTGGTCTTGATCTCCTAACCTTGTAATCCACCTGCCTTAGACTCCCAAAGTGCTGCAATTACAGGTGTGAGCCACCTCACCCAGCCCAAAAAAAGGAACTCTTATACACTGTTGGTGGAATGTAAATTGGTCTAGCCACTATGGAAAATCATAGATTAAAAAAAAATCTAAAAATAGAACTATCATATGATCTAGCAATCCCACTACTGGGTATCTGTCCAAAGGAAAATAAATCTGTATGTTGACGACACACCTGGACTCAAGTTTATTCCAGCACTACTCACAATAGCAAAGATATGGAGTCAACCTGTGTCCATCAAGTGATGGATGGATAAAGAAAATGTGGATATACAAAATGGAATACTATTTCACTATCACAAAGAATTAAAGTATGTCTTTTGGAGCAACATGGATTGCAGTGGAGGTCATTATGTTAAGTGAAATGAGCCAGGCACTGAAAGACTAGTATCACATATTCTCAATCATATGCGGGAGCCAAAAAAGTTTATCTCATGAACTTTATCTCCTGAAGGTAGATAATAAAACAATAAGATACCAGAGGATAAGAAGGTTGTGTGGGTGGGAGAAGGGGATAAACAAAGTTCGTTAATGGGTACAAACATACAGTTAGATAGAAGGTACAAGTTCTAATTTTCAAAAGTAGAGTAGGGTGGCTATAGTTAGCAACAATGTGTTGTATATTTCAATGTAGCTACAAGACAGGACTTGAAAGGTTCCCAACATATAGAAATGATAAATATTCAAGATGATGGATACCCCAATAACCCTGACTTGATCATTACACATTCTATGCACGTGAAATTTTACATGTGCCCCATAAATATGTAAAATTTTATGTATCAATTTTTAGAAAGAAGATGAAAGATTAAAAAAAAAGGAGGTAGCATTCAAGAAAGAATTCAACTCTACTATACCTTGCTCTAAAAAGTCCAAAAAAAACTCTCATAGCATGAATAGGGAACCTCACTTACTCCTTTCTCAGTTTTTTAAGCCTTTGTAGTTTAATTTTGCCCAGTCCAAAAGTCATTCACCCTAATTTCATCTAAGTAGCAATCTTTTCAAGAATTGGAACATAATACATAAATTAATATTCTGTTAAAGCTAGATGGAGTTAGGTATCACTTGAAATCCATGACTTTGATGGTAAACTCCTGGTAATGTGCAAAATATCAAACTCTGTAGAATTCAACATTTAAAATCCCACAGGATGGAAAACCATCTGTTCAACAATGACCCTTACAGAGAAATTACATTGACTATTGCAAAGTAGTTTCATTTATCCCAGTCAGAAACTGTGCTTTAGACACTGACTCTCAGTAGTTAGCAATCAGCAACTCCAGTAATCATAGAATATCCAATCTTCAAAAGAAAAAGTAGATTCAAGAAAGCAGAAATTATACAAAGGTTAATTTCAGTTTGGATGAAAATTACATGAATGACTCACATAGAAAGCAATTTAAATATAAAAAACAGTATAAAATTGATATGAAATGCAAATTTAAAATCTTCAAACTAAACTTTTTGAATGATTATACTATAAATTAATTTGGGTTGCCACTGATGATTAAAACGTAATGGGAACTCAAAACTGGATTAACAGGTTATGTAGGCAGAAAATGTCATTATAGGTACTACAAGAATCAATTTTTGTTCAGGTTATTAAGCTAATAACCTGAAGGAAATGAAGACAGTGGGTTATGAATTCTAGCATTTCATATTTAAGCAATACTGCAAACCAAAATAGTTCCTGAAAAAGGCCAAATAAGAAAGCTAAGGGGACCATACATTTCTTAAAATATTGTTTCTCTATTTTATCTGGAAAATAGAGCCAAAGATGCCGTGAAAAAGCTGTAACAAAAGTTATGTCCCATGCCTGCACAGATAATTTTTAAAAACACAAATGATCATAACTCCCACATTGGCATAGTGATTTCTTTTTTCTTTTCTTTTCTTTTCTTTTTTTTTTCAGACAGGATCTCACTTTATCACTTAGGTGGGAGTGCAGTGGCATGAACACAGATCACTGCAGCCTCAACTTTCCAGGCTCAAGCAATCCTCCCACCTCAGCCTCCCAACTGCTGGGACTATAGGCATGCACCACCATGCCTGGCTAATTTTTGTATTTTTTGTAGAGACAGGGTTTTGCCATGCTGCCCAGGCTGTCTCAAATCCCCAGACTCAAGCTATCCTCCTGCTTTGGCCTCCCAAAGTGCTGGGATTGCAGGCATGAGCCACTGCACCCAGCTAATAAGTATAGTAATTCTAAATTAAAAACTGATATTTATAATTAAATGTTAAGATAACAAAATGATAGATAACTTTTTTTTTTTTTTTTTTTTTTGCTGCTCCAGTCAACCAAAGGGACACTTTATTGAGGCTCCAGGGCCATGGGGCCTGGGCAGGAGGCTGCCCTTCCAGGAAGGAAGAGGCTTATTTGACCTTCTTCTTGGGTGCAGGTTGTTGTTGTGGCCACACTTCTTCTTGCAGCAGTTGACACCACGGGGGTGCAGGCGAGCACAGTACTTGTGGCAGATCATCTTGTGGCAGCTGTATTTCTGGGTGACCTGGCAGAGGGAAGGCTCAATAATGCCACCTTGCAGGCGCAGCACCAGGTGCAGGGTGGACTCTTTCTGGATGTTGCAGTCTGAGAGACTGTGGCCATCCTCCAGCTGTTTGCCAGCAAATATCAGATGCTGCTGGTCAGATGGGATACCCTCCTTGTCTTGAATTTTGGCTTTGACATTCTTAATGGTGTCACTGGGCTCAACCTCAAGGGTGATGGTCTTGCCTTTGAGGGTCCTCACAAAGATCTGCATCTCTGCGTCAATTCGGCCTCCTCACTGAAGTGATAGGTAACTTTTATAGGCTGACTATTAATAACATTAATTCTGCTTGTTTTCACAGAACAGGGTATCATGAATTTTAAAAGCTTTCTAAAATGAGTTTAACCATAACAGAAATAAAAATTTAATAAAATATAGTAAAATGCATCACTAAAGAGGATACGGAATTTCCTATCTTAAGATTAATAGAGCCTGGAACAGATTTATCTTGACCTGTTTAAATGAAGCCAGACTGAAAGCTTAAAGTTTAATTAGGTGAAAGCCAATAATCCCTTTTCATCAGTCATGTCTGTGGATTCCCTAGTCAAATACTCCAAAAAGGCAAAAAAGTAAGTTTTGAAATTTGTGACATTCCTCATACCACAGATAATCAATCTATATGTGAAATAGCATACTGATGGGAAAGTATTTATAACAACATTTAATTGTATAGAAAAGGTAAAATATACATGAAAAGATAAGATGTATAAAAGTAGAAACCTCAGAAGAAATTTTTAACTGATTTTTGAGACAATTATCTTTCTTCAGTTTCAATGTTATTACAGATAGATTTATGATTATAATTTCAAATATACATTTATATATTTCATGTATGTTGTTTCATATATACTCCAAATATAGATCTACATAAATTATGTATATATGAGTTACATATATATATATGTATCAGTTATTTTGATTAAGGAGTGACTCTCACTAGGACTTTCAAGTCAAAACAAGGTTCTCTTATTCTAACTCAAATTAACAGAGATTTCAATCATGAAATATACATCCAAGAGGCTTCCATAAGGGTCCCTTCTTTTCACCCAGTGTTGAGTGCTGGTGAGATGCAAAGAAAAAAGCACTCACTTTTCATCTTTAAGGAGCTCACATTCTAGCAGGAGACAGTTTCAGATAAATAAGTAATTATGACATGCATTGTAAATGCTAAAATAGAGATTCACACATAGTGTTTCCAAAGATCAGAGTAAAATGAGTTATTATATAGGCTTGTGGCCCAAGGGAAAATGAACAGCTATAGGCACAGTCAAAGGAATGTGACTCCAGAGTTTCTAAAGAAAGCTGCAGCAGAGCTCACTGCTAAAATTTAAAAAGGTATTACTAAATTACATACTGAACTTACTCCAGCAGGTTCCATTTTCAGTGCCCATGGAATTTCCCTTCGTTGCTGGTATTCCCCTTATATAAAAAACTATCAGCAACAAAAGCCGGCCGGTACACTCAACAGGCATGATGAAAACAGGACCCATGTAATGTTTCAAGTCAACACTGATGACATCAGTTCAAAATCAAACACAACCAAGTCATCGGCACCATGAGGAATGAAAAAAAAAAAAAGGCCATTTATCTTAAAAAGGCTTTTAAATATTCAGTAGATCTAACATTATTAAGAAATAACAGCATCAGTTTAAAGTCTTTGGAAACAGGCCTGCACTTTCCTTTCAGTACTTGTGCATTTAAAATATTCCTATCCCATTTTACTGTTCTTCATAGAGCAGCTGACAAATCATTTCTCCAAACTGGCAAAGGGTGTTGAAATTAGAATTTAAAACAAGAGTCAGCAGGAAAAATAAATGGGAGAAGAGTCTTCTTCCTTTTTGATACTACACAAATATATTATTAAAACATTTGCTTCTTTTTGTTATATGAACTTGATTTAAAAATAACATGCATTAAAACTAAAAATTTTGTAAAATTTTTTAAATAGCGTGATGAATGTCTTTTAATCAAGGACTTTTTTCTCATCTTAATATGATTATTTTAGCTTTTACCAGTTATAGAACATATATATCACATCTTTTCTGAAAATAACTCCTTGATCATTTCCCATTCAATTATTTTCAGTTTTACACAGAAAGCACTTGCTGAGGAATTTGTATTCTTTCCTTTGAGAATCAAAATAATAATGTGGTCTGTTCTCATTAAAGGCTGCAACATTAACTGTATCTGAAGAAAACAATATGCTCTTGGAACTGTAAAGCCAGTCCTCCCAGAAAGCCCCCAGAATCACAAAACAGCTGAAACTTTGGGCATCTTTCCCTCTCAGTGTTCCAAGATGGACTTATCTTTCCATTGTTTCTTTACACTTTAAACATTCCTATTTTATTTAACTAAAGCATGTAGAGTTACCTGCCATCCTCTAGGAAAGTTTTGTATTGGTTAGACTATGTACTCCTGCCACTGTTTTTGTTTCTCACTCAAAAAGACTTTTCGTTTTAAGCAATCACACCTTACTACTAATGAAAGATTTGCTAAATTCATTACTCCTCCTCTTGCTATTCTTAGAACTTTTTTCTCAAATACTGTGCTGGCACCAAGAAAACCCCAATGTATTTTACTTGGTTTTCGTAACTATAACCTAAGCAGTACATTTCAATTCAATCAGAAAATGAGTTGATTATTGACATCCATTTATAATTGTATTTATATTTATTTTTTATCTATATCTACCCATTCATCCCAATTTTAATTTGTTATTGAAGCAAATTTAGTTGTTTAACATGAGAAGGTTGCCAACACAGAATGGAAAATTAATGTAAGTACACAATGATAAAAAAAAAAACTGCTTAAAGATAGGTAAAAATGATCACATTGTGATAGAGTCCATGAAAATGTTTTACCAACAGAAACACAAGACTTGCCAAGATTATGTATTAACGGCCATAATACAAGTACAGGTATCAGTACCTGGACTAATTGAAAATAAACATACTGAAATAAAATTGTAGAGGAGGCTGGGCGTGGTGGCCCACATCTGTAATCTCAGCACTTTGGGAGGATGAGTGGGCAGATCACTTGAGGTCAGGAGTTCAAAGCCAGCCTGGCCAACGTGGCAAAACCCAGTCTCTACTAAAAATACAAAAATTAGTCAGGCATCGTAGCGCATGCCTGTAATCCCAACTACTTGGGAGGCTGAGGAAGGAGAGTTGCTTGAACCCAGGAGACAGAGGTTGCGATGAGCTGAGATGGAGTCCGGGTTACAGAGCGAGACCCCATCTTTAAAAAAAATGTAGACGAGAAAAATAAACAGAATTTTTAAATACTCAAAAATGTAATTATTGTTGATTGATTTAATTTATTCAAAGCACTAGACAAATATCTATTGTCAAATATGATAGACTAGATTGTGTTAACAGAATAAATTCTGCTTAATAGACCAGATATTTTAGTTGACTGATTTTAAAAAAGAAAACCACATGAGACTTTTTAAAAATATATTTTTATTGAGCCAAAATATCTCTGAAACATGGACAAATGCACATAAAGTATGTAGCTTAGTGAATGAATTACTTAAACATGAATGTTAAGATACAAGACAACAAAGCTGATTACCACCTCAATTATCAAAGTGATCTTAAAGCTATTATTCAAGATAGTTAAATGTTTTATCCTGGAATCCGCTTTGGAAACAATAGTTTTGGATAACTACCATAAAACTAAACCATGTTTTGGTTTTTCTTTCAAAAATAATTACCATAAAATTTGTTACAATTATACTCAAAAACATAAGAATCCAAATTGAAATACAATACTTACAGGTAACATTCTTTACAGTAAGCGGCTGAGATCAGAGGGAGAAGGCACAGTTTTGTGGCTGAGTCTATGAAAACAATATATTCTTTTCTCTGTTTCCTGGCTAACATTTCCATGCCAAATTCTTACCTGGGTCTCATAGCATAGGTTTCTAATTTTTATTAGGCTTTGGAATAAAACCTATGGACCTTCTTTAGTAGAACACACATAATACTATAAACACAGAATCAAGTTCATATACATGTCTCTTCTTCACCTCATTGTCACCCTCAAGCTAAGGTTTTACAGCCTCAAGTCAAGAACTAACACAATATAGAAAAAAAAATCTACACTAGGCAGAACATCCATTGAAATGTCTTTAAAACTTATGCCCTTTAATTGCGTAATGTGGTAAAATTTAACTAGCAGATACAAGATAGCACCAAAAAAATCTCAAATGATTTAATGTCCTTTCTCCACAACTCTTCTACTATCATAAAGTGACAGACAACAAGCTAGATTCAAACTGGAAATAATGACTCTCAGTTTTGACATCTACTTCATCAGATTACACTAAACTCAAATTAGCAGACCAATCAACTGGTTCGAAATGTCATTGGCAGTAAATCCAATTCAAAATTTCTAAAACTTAAAGAATAGCCATGTTCTAAATAACTGTTTTCAGAGAAAGAGTATCACCCTAAATCAAAGATGAATATTATAACATATCAATATGTGATAAGTTGACTATAATTTGTTTTACATGGTCTTAGAACTGGAGAGTTCAGGATCATTAGCACCATGTGCAGACAGACTTTCACCTTAATCTGTTAACCTATTTTTGTTCACTCATCTTTTCTTTTAGTGTTACCATAAGAATTAGTGTGTTCAGGGCGGGCATGGTGGCTCATGCCTGTAATCCTAACACTTTGGGAGGCCAACACAGGAAGATCACTTGAGCACAGGAGTCTGAGACCAGTCTGGGCAACATAATGAGACCCCTCTCTACAAAAAATTTAAAAATTAGCCAGTTGTGGTGGCATGTGCCTGTAGTCCTAGCTACTTGAGAGGCTAAAGCAGGAGGATCACTTGAGGCCAAGAGTTCTTGGTTATAGTGAACTGTGATGGTGCCACTGCATTCTAGCCTGGGCAACAGAGTGAGACCCTGTCTCTTAAAAGAAACCCACACACCTACACATACACACACACACACACACACACGCACACATACACCACACAAATTAGTATATTTACTGACAAATTACTTTTTCTGTTCCTTTAAGAAGAAACCTATCTGCGATTATTTGGTGCTGAACCATAAATGCCAGCCTTATGCTTTAAAGAATATTATTCAGCAGAATTCTCCACTACGCTGCTATTTTGAAAATTTGCCTTGCAGAATCACTATTAGTCACGTAACCCCTAATCCATGCCTGCTCTTCTGAAACAGAAGATATCCATGTTACCACTATATTTTCCTGTATTGATAAATTCATAATTGACTAGATTCCTCATCGTTTTTCTTATCTCTCTCTCTTTCCCACTCTTCTTTTTTATTATTAAATTTTCTTAACCAATAGAAAACTCCTGCCTTTTTATCTGAATTGATTTCAGCAAAGAAGTATTTTCTTTAAAAGAAAATATAAAGAAAACAAAATCCAGAAGGGAGGAAGAAAACTTAGAACAAAGAAAAATAAAACTCTGTATCTGTACTGATCAAAAATGAGAATCAATCCCTTCTTCCTAAAATTTTTGTGTAATCTCTAGTTATTTACACTTAAAGTCTGCTGAGGGGAAAAAATACTGCTTGCATTCAGAAGAAAGAGAATAATTCCAAAAGCAAATTACTAACATTGACTTGCTTCTGTATAACACTCACTATAACAAACATAGGCTTTACTTTGATTATGGGATAAGAATTTTAAGGCATAATTTGGCTTTTATTTATTAAATGTAAGCAATAAAGCAGGTTACTAGAATAAGTTACAACATCCACACAACTTTCTAATTCAAACCTCATGTAAGAACCCTATTTTTAATTTAGTTCTCCATCAGAATTAATTAGTCTTTATAAAAACCATCTTCAACCTCAGTTTTTATTTTGTTTTTGTTTTTTTTTTCCCATTTATTTATTTTATTGCATTTTAGGTTTTGGGGTATATGTGAAGAACATGCAGAATTGTTGCATAGGAACACACATGGCAGTGTGATTTGCTGCCTTCTTCCCCATCACCTACATCAGGCATTTCTCCCCCTGCTATCTCTCCCCAGCCTCCCACCCCAACCTCAGTTTTTAACTTCTTTGAGCATAGTTAGTAAAGGGCAAGTGAGAAAATCAGAGGGTCCAGGAGAGAGAAAGAGAGAAGAAAAAGGCTAAGAGGAAAGCAGAAAGGTAGGGAGAAATGTCTTAATAGAGAAATACAATGGAAGGAGAAAACCACAGTACTTTATCAAATGTGAAATTTAGGATTTGTCTGAAAAAAAAAAACCCAAGTTTTATTCTCTTTTTCAAGAGAAAAAGGACAATATTCTTAAGAAAAGCACTAAACTAGGAGGAAAACTTTATATTGACACATTCATTTAAAACTGGTCACTTTCACACATGTGGCCAATAAAATATGCAAAAATCCAGAACATCACTAATCATCTAAGAAATGCACATCAAAACCACAATGAGATACCAGCTCACGCCAGTCAGAATGGCTATTATTAAAAAGACAAAAAACAACACATATTGGCGGTAAGGCTATGGAGAAAAGAGAACACTTATACACTGTTAATAAGAATGTAAATTAGTTCAGCCACTGTGGAAAGCAGTTTGGAGATTTCTCAAATAACTTAAAACTACCATTTGACCCAGCAATCTCATTACTGGGTATATATCCAAGAGAAAATAAATCATTCTACTGAAAAGACACATGCATATGCAGATTCATTTTAGCCCTATTCACGGTAGCAAATCAACCTAGCTGCTCATCAATGGTCAATTAAATAAAGAATATGTGGTACATATATACCATGGAATACTGCATGTCCATAAAAAAGAATGAAATCATGTTATTTGTAGAAACATGGATGCAGCTAGAAACGATTATCCTAAGTGAATTAACACAGAAACAGAAAGCCAAATACTCCATGTTCTCACTTAAAAAGTGGAAGCTAAACATTGGGTACTCATGGATATAAAGATGGCAACAATAGACATTGGGGACTACTAGACGGAGAAGGTTGGGAAGGGACAAGGTTGAAAAACTAATGTGGGTGTACTATGCCCCATATTTGGTGACAGAATCAGTTGTACCCCAAATTTCGGCATCATGCAATATATCCAGGTAATGACGCTGTATATGTACTCCCACATCTAAAACAAAATTTGAAATTATGTATTTTTTAAAAGAATAAAAGATTAACTACTGTATGGTTCCATTTACATAACATTCTGGAAATAATAAAACTACAGAAATGAGAAACAGATTAGTGGTTGTGAAGTGTTAGGAAGTGAGAAAGGAGGGAAGTGGCTGTTGCTATTAAGGGTTAGCATGAGAGAGATTTTTGGGGATGAACTAGTTCTGCAGCTTGATTGAACTAGTGAGTACATGAATCTACATGTGTTAAAACAGCACAGAACTAAATACAGATAAACACAAATGAGTGCATGTAAAATTGGTGAAATCTGAAGAAGGTCTGTGAATAGTACCAATGTCAATTTCATGATTGTGATACTATACTATAGTGATGCATGGAGCTACCACTGGGGGAAACTGGATGAAGAGTACAAGGAACTTCCATCACACGGTTTTCTTTTTGCAACTTCTTGTAAGTCTATAATTATTTTAAAACAAAAAGGTTTTTTCTACATGCCGCAGGAGCTCAGGGAAGGGAGTGACTGACTACCTGAGAATCTAGAAGGGCTGCTCAGGGGAGTGAATACTGAATTAGATCTTGAAGAGCAAAGAGGAGTTTAGAAGACAGGCAGTTTAGAGAAAAGGTTCTTCTGTGAGAGGAAACAGTGCATATAAAGACATGGAAGTACAGAAGAATATGACTGTAAGCAGTTCTAGGTGACTGAAACAAGAGCTAGGTGTAGAGAGAGGTAGGGGAAGAAGAGTAGGAACAGCAGGAGAATTACCTGGAACAGTGGGAAAGTGTGCTATTCTAAGGAACATCATACTTTTTACCACTGGCAATCGGGGGAAGAGGAGAGAAGAGATCAGCAGAAAAGGGTCCTATTAACTACTTAAGAAGGAAGCCACACCGAGCACAAAGAACCTGAACAAAAAACCCAAAAGGCAAAGAAGTATTTGCTGAATTGTGAGCATCTCTATCCACAGTTAAGGAGCTGAGAGAGGATAAAGACTCTGAGTAAAAAATAAAATTGATCACTTCAGTGAAAACAAAAACAGCAATTGGCTGCATATATTATTCCCTCAGAGTGCTTTTGTACCTAGAATAAAATCAGCAAAAGCATATGTAATGTTCTCAGTGAAATATACACAAGTATTAAATACCAAAAAACAAAAATCAAAATTTTTGTCTTTAACAAAATAGTTTGATTATTTCTGCATAAAATCCAATTATTTCTGAACACCTTCAAATATATTTCAAATGAGAGGAAATGACATTCCACATAATACAATCACCAGTTTCTCTGCTTACGTGAAAACCCTTCTCACCAAAGATGACTGGTTTGACAGAAAAGAAACTATGAAGAATGTGGTCCCAAAACATTAATCTTGAAAGAATATGTAACAGTGCAGCTTCCTTTACTGTATAGAAACTGTCAAAACTGACAAGAGTAAATCTAAAAGCCTGACAAGAAGACCAAAATAATAAAATAATTTTCTGAGGAAGTGAGACCAAAAAAGACCTAATAAAATAAATTCTATAAAATCATTAAATTATGCAGACATGTTCTTCAGATCCCAGTACACAAATGTCTTCCAAAGTAATTTATTAAATATAGTTAAGATATCACAAAATTCTCCTTCAATTGCTAATTCACCGGCTTTGCTATTTATCTACTCTCATTCATACCTTCTTCCCAAACATCTTCCTTAATATGTGCTCATGCCAAATACTGAGACAGGCATTCCTGATATCTATGGATCACAGATATGAACAAAGGGTAAATAATGCAAAATACCTTCCTCCCGCCGGTCCATCCGCTCTCCGGTCAACGCGGAGGCTGACGCGGCGCACGCGCACTAGCTCGCCGGCCAGCCGGGTACTACAGGCTGCAGGTGGATGGATCACCTGGGGTTGGGTTGAAGACCAGCCTGACCAACATGGAGAAATCATGCTGGTCTACTAAAAATACAAACATTAGCCAGGCATGGTGGCGCATGCCTGTAATCCCTGCTATTCGGGAGGCTGAGGCAGGAGAATCACTTGAACCCAGGAGGCAGAGGTTGCAGTGAGCCAAGATCGTGCCATTGCACTCCAGCCTGGACAACAAGAACGAAACGTCGAAAAGAAAAGAAAAGAACAGACAATAGGACCGTACCTTTCTATGGCCAATATCTTACCCAAGCTCTGGACCAGGTAAATACATGCAGTTAATAAATATTAGTTGAATGAATGAAAAGTGAATCAATGTACATGTAAAAGGTAGGTGATCAATAAATGAACAGAAACAGGTTATGTGGAAGGTCAGACTGAGGGAATAAGAAAACCTAGAAAGTCAGACAGCCCTAAAAATATTCCCATAAAAAGCTAAAGGCTAACACACTTTTACCAAAAACATAATTTATAAAAAGCAGTGATTGACAAATCTAAGTTCAGAATTAAAAGTGTGTAATATATTTTTATAATATCTGTATTCCACTTATCAATAATTTCAAAGTTTTTGCTTTTCTTTAGTGTAGCAAAAAATCTGTCTTTATATGGATTCCAGTTATTTAAGGCACTCATAAATTTCCAAGAGCACAAGTAAAGAACATGAAAAAACAGGCTAATAGATATTCGTTGGCATATAATCAGACATGACTTTCTAGGCACTGGAATTTTGTCCCTAAAATCTCCAAACCAAAAAAAAAAAAAGAGTTTGTAAAAAACAAAGAAAAAAAGTCATTCAGGTTAAAAGAGGGGAAAAACTTTGCCCATTGTGAAGCCTGATTACCTTAATTATTTTGACTTTGAAAGGAACCTTAATACAGAATTGAACATTTTCCAGTCTTTCATCTATTATACATTAAAAAAAATGACACTGTGTTGTTCATAAGATACTCTTGTCTAATTGTCTTAATTTCTTCAAAAATGTTTCATTTGCTAACTTTTCCAGCAAAATTGCAATTTAAAATCATAAATCTCTTACTCACTTTAGTAAGTGAGATTAATGGAGGATGCTCCTTCCACAGTGGCCTGAACAGAAACTTTACACTTCAAAGTGTGTGCATGAATTGCAAAGTGTTGCAACATACAATTCAAAGTGTGTGCAACATACAATTCAAAGTGTGTGCAACATAAAAAGTGTATGCAACATACAAAGTGTGTACAACATACAATTCAAAGTGTGTGCAACATACAATTCAAAGTGTGTGCAACATACAAAGTATGTACAACATACAATTCAAAGTGTGTGCAACATACAATTCAAAGTGTGTGCAACATACAAGTCAGTGATTCAACTAAAGAACTGGTCAGAAATGTCTTCACAATGAAACAATCACACTAGGCCTTCTTGTATAGGTTTTTTTTTTCCTCCAAGCAAGTGGTCATCAAATAGGAATTCTACACATATCAGATTTTGTAACCATTTCCACATTAAACAGAATTATCACATTGTGATAAAATGGTGACCCCACTGAAGGATCCTGCTGGTCAGTGATTTCATCATTTTATCAAGCCTGTAAAGGCTATTATCTTCAAGATGAATGTTGCTACAAGGTGGTTACACAAACACTGTTTGCTTAAAGACAGTCTGGAGAAAGACGTCTCTTTTCCAAAGTAATGTAAGGCATTTCCCAAGATTTCTCACTAAACAGCCCAGACTTCTGACAAACCCTCTAAAAGAGTGTAGGAAGAAATATCCTTTCAAGAAAAACTAAAGATTAATTAATACATATATTGAAAACATGTACAAAGCCAACATCACATGGCCATGCTAATAAATTCATTTTGGATATTTGTTTAAGCTTCCTACTAATCAAATTTTCTAGGATAATTACCATCAAGAGATGAGTTCAATTTTTAAAAAAAGAATGCCAAAAGGCATGAAATGTTTTCTTAACTTATTATACAAAGCAAGATTAATCTGCCAGAGATACTACCCTATTATATTTTTCTGTGTGTGCATGTATGTACACCCATACTCTAAGACTTTAAATCAATCTATGCTCTTTTCATAATTCACACTACATAGACATAGTATCTCTTTTAAGCCACAGATGAATATAAAGTGATCCTTTATAATCAGAATCTCAGACAGTATTTATTCATAATGATGGAGTATTTGGTTATAGGAAAAATTAATACTCTGAAGAAAATATTAATATTTTATAGAAGTTTATCAAACCTATGGGCATTTGTAATGATAAATTCCAAATTCATCAGGAACTTAGCAGACAGCACCAAAGATGCAAGTACTAAAAGTAGTATCAAGCTTAACAAAATGCTATTGATATCAAATTTTTAAAGCAATCAATTTGGTGACATACTAATTTCTTATTTAGCAAAGTAGTAAGTGTGGTGACAGGATCATAATGCTTGACAACATACAGCTTGGGCATCTAGGCACTCTGCTAACAAGCCAAACAAGCTAGCTCCTTCATTTACACAAGGACACAAGTGAGCAGAGAAGGATGGTATAACACAAAAAGAAAATAACTTGGGGTCTCAGGCAGTTACCCAGGTGATGGTAAAGTGCCAAGCTAAAAAACCTGTGGTCGCTAAGCAGCAGCAACGACAATAAAGAGATTCCCATCCAGCTTCACAGCAGCTGCAGTAAGTTCACACTGATGGAATCACAGCACACCCTGGTGACAAAAACGAGCTACCTCTGGCTGGCCTGATAGTCACTGAAGCATCAAGGCCACCACCTATAACATTTCTTCAAATCTTCCTGAGAAAAACTGAAAACACGGTGAACAAACTTTCACTATTACAAAAAAAAAGGGAAACCAAAAGAGATTTTATGTAATATAAATGCTAATGCTATTTTCAAAGCATCTGGTTTAGTGGCTTACCAGTAATGTGAACTTGAGCAAGTTTTTAGATTGTCTATGCCTCAATTTCACATTGGGATTTTTTTTTTAACTCTTCACCTTACAGGGTACCATACTGATCAAATAAAGACAATATTTGAAACATGCTTAGAACAGGACCTGGCACACAGAAAACACAGTATATATTCATTACATGAATAAATATGAGCTCAATGTAGACACAGGATTCTTTAAGCTGAAAACGAATAATATTAAAAGTTATAATGCACTGAGTGCTTGCTATGTGCCCTCCACTGTACTCTTTACATACATGATGCCCTTTAATCTTTACCACAAATATGTATCATAGGTGTTATCTCCTTTTACAGATGAAGAAAGGCAAATGTTAAGACCAAAACAAAACCAGCAAGTAGCAAAGCAAAGATTCAAACACAGATACTTCTGACTCCAAAACCTACGCTTTTAACCTTTCTGCACCATAGAGAAAACTGGTTTTACTCATCAGTTCCTATTTTATGGATGAGGAAACTGAAGTGTCTTAGATAAAGCCCCTCAAATAGCTAATGGATATATGAGGAATTAATGTGTCTTGGCCTATTACAAGCAGAGGCCTCTCTGTTCCAAATGACTAAATAGGTGCAAAATTCCATTGCCACTGGGAATAGTCTCTTGATTCACTCAGGATTAGAATTAGTCTAAGGATATCTGCTCTATTCAACACAACACACTGAAGTATATGCTACAGTAAATTAGAGAACAGAAGAGATTTTTCACTTTAGGTGGTGGAAGGCAGGAAGGTCAGGTATCTTGAATGACTCTCTAATATGATCAACTTCATCATAGTAACTGCCAAGTGTAATGCCAAAATGTGGTAAATTTCAACTTTGTTTTTCCAACATAGAAGGAAAGACCCATATGGAGGGCTAGATAGAATACAGGAGCCCACCAGCTACCTCTCTCTCAGCTGATACCACTGATAATCATTTGTAAAATAAAGAACTCTCTGCCAGGTGCATTTTCCCTGAGTATGCCCAGGCTTGACAATGGAAGAAAAACCAACCAGCTCCCCATGCACAGGTGTTGGCCAGAAGTTATTTGGCAGCAGCTGGAGCTGTGGTACACACAAGCTCTATCCTACCATCCTCTGAAGCAAAAAAAGAAAAAAGAAAGTTGATACTTTAAAACATTCAGATTGAAAAGATATGGGTATATGTATATTAAAAATACAGGGTTCATCTGCAAGATATGTAACAATCATAGACAGGGCTCTCACTCTATATAAACATTAATCAACCCCTTTCTAGTCTGAATCAAACCAAATGAAATACCATGCTAAGTCAAGATAAGAATATTGGTTTGAGAACTTTCTTATAACTATATATTCAGACATTTGTTTGTAGAACTAATAATAGAAAAAAGTACCTCTTCCCATTAAAAAGTTTATCATTTACATGTCTTTTATAGATATTGTAATGAAAACAGTGATCATTCCTTAAAAACAGTAAATGCAAAGCCGGGCGCAGTGGCTCATGCTTGTAATCCCAGCACTTTGGGAAGCTGAGGCAGGCGGATCACGAGGCCAGGAGTTCAAGACCAGACTGGCCAACATGGTGAAACCCTGTCTCTACTAAAAAAA
>NW_016107561.1:3011956-3018711 GCF_001604975.1 Cebus imitator
ACAGTAAATGCAAATTCATATTTTGAACAGACAGTCTGCAAGAAAGCCAGAGTTTACCTAGAAGTGCTCAAAATTCTAGTAAATATGAATCATGTAACAGTATTTGTATTTCATTAAATCACATGAAACTTATTATTTTATTAACTATAGGCATCTTCCTTGCTATAGGTTGAGTGTCCCTTACCTAAAATGCTTGAGACAGAAGTGTTTTGAATTTTGAATTTTTTCAGATTTTTGGCATATTTGCATATACATAATGAGATATCTTGGAGATGAGACCCGAATCTAAACACTTGATGCATTTATGTTTCATTTATACACCTTATAAACAAAGCCTAAAGACAATTTTATTTTTCCTTTGAAGACGCTCTGTGTTGTGTGCCTACATTTTGACTGCGACCCTTCACACAAAGTCAGATGTGAAATTTTCTACTTATGGTGTCGTGCTGGTGCTCAAAAACTTTCACATTTGGGAGCATTTTGGATTTCAAATTTTTGTATGGGGGATATTCAACCTGTAACTCAAGGCTGTCTTTTAATATGCTGTACATACGAAATCATATATTCTAAAACTGTTAAAAATATTCTGTTTACCACTTCACAGATTTGATTAAATATTGTCCCTTATATTCTCTGTTATGTTTAACTCAAAATAGTAGAGCCTCAAACTTTACAGGAGTATTGAAATTATAACAATATTGCAAAAAAACACAAATCAATAATATCATCTTACAGCTTAAAAATTATTTACAATTTTTATTTCTACATAAGGTATATAAGTAGAAAATGGGAAATGCTCTACTTAAATCCAAAAATATTCTAAATGACGAGCAGGTAACATAATCTTTATATTATTTTGCTGTGTTTATCATAAGCGACTTCTTAGAATCATTGAGCACATCAGGTATTTTCTTTCTTTTTGTTTTTAATGGAAAAAAGGATTTTCTTCCTTTCTTTGTAGAGAAAGCAATGAAATTATCCTGGAAAATTTACTTCTTATTACTCTTCTAAAATATAATCTTTATTTATGTTTATCTTCAGAACAGAAAAAAAAATTACAACTTTATTGAAGTATAATTGACAAATAAAAATTATATATATTTAAGGTATACAAAATAATGTTTAGATATATGTATACATTGTGAAATTATTGCCACAATCAAGCTAATTAGCACATCCCTAATCTCACATAGTTACCGTGTGTGTGTGGGGGGGGTGTTCAGAAAACTTAAGATCTATTCTCTCACCAAATTTCAAGTACATTCTTATTAACTATAGTCACCATATGATACATTAGGTCTCCACAATTTATTTATAACTTAAAGCTTCCACACTTTAACCAACAGCTTTCCATTTTCTCTCCACCCAGCCACTGGCAACCACTATTCCACTCTGTACATATGAAATCACATGCTCTAAAACTTCTATGAGATCAACTATTTTAGCTTCCACATATAAGTGAGGTCCTGCAATATTTGTCCTTCTGTGTCTGAATTACTTGACTTAACATAATGTATTTCACTATTGTCACAAATGAAAGAAATGTCCTTTTTAAAGGCTGAATGATATTCCACTGTATATAAAAAGCATATTTTCTGTATGCACAGTTGTTTCCATATCTTGGCTATTGTTAATAATGCTGCAATAAACCTGAGAGTACAAATATATTTTCAACATACTGATTTCATCTCCATCAGATGAGTACCCAGAATTGGGATTGCTGGATTATATGGGAGTTCTATTTTTAATTTCTCAAAGAACCTCCATACTGTTTTCTTTCCATAATGACTGTACCAACATACATTCCCACAAACAATGTATAAGGTTCCCTTTCACCACACCATCACCAACACTTGTTTTCTTTTGTCTCTTCTTTATCATATCCATTCTAACAGGTATGCAGTGATATCTCACTGTGATTTTGATTTGCATTTCCCTGATGACTGAGCACCCTGTAATATACCTATTGGCCATCTCTATGTGTCCTTTGGAAAATTTTCTATTCAGGTCCTTTGCCCATCTTTGGTGTTTTGTTTTTGTTTTTACTGAATTGCATAAGTTTCTTATTTTTTCTTTTTAATTTTTTTTTTCTTTTTTGGAGATGAAGTTTTGCTATTGTTGCCCAGGCTGGAATGCAATGGTGTGATCTCGGCTCACCACAACCTCCACCTCCTGGGTTCAAGCAATTCTCCTGCCTCAGCCTCTCAAGTAGCAGGGATTACAGACATGCACCACCATGCCCAGCTAATTTTGTATTGTTAGTAGAAACGGGGTTTCTCCATATTGGTCAGGCTGGTCTCAAACTCCCAACCTCAAGTGATCCGCCCGCCTCTGCTTCCCAAAGTGCTGGGATTACAGGGTGAGCCACTGCACCCAGCCAGTTTCTTATTTTTTATATTCCTTATTAGATACATAATTTTTAAATATTTTCTCCAATTCTATAGGTTGCCTTTTCATTTCGCTATTTCCTTGCTTAGCAGAAACCTGCTAGTTTAGTGTAGTTCCACTTGTTTTTACTTTTATTGTCTGTGCTTTTGGTGTCATATCCTAAAAATCACTGCCAAAACCAATGTCATGGAGATTTTTCCCTATGTTATCTTCTAGGCATTTTCAGGTCATATGCTCGAATATTTAACTCATTTTGACTTGATTGTTACATATGATGTAGGATAAGAATATGATTTCACTTATTTTCATGGTGGATATAAAGTTTTCACAACATCTTTTTTGAAAAAAATTATCCTTTTTCCATTGTGTATTCATGGTGCCTTTGTCAAATATTAGTTAGTCACCTCTAGACTTGCCTTACAAGAAATGCTAAATGCTAAAACTCACTGGATGAAGAACTTTACGGTGCTGCACTTCCATTTAATGAACAGTAAATATATTTCCTTTTAAGTCCTCATGACTTTCTTAATAACATTTTATTTTCTTTAGCTTGCTGTATTGTAAGAATACAGTATGTAATACAAATAGCCTATAAATTACATGTTAATCGACTGTTTATATTATCCATACAGCTGGAAGTCAATGGTAGGCTATTAGTAGTTAAATTTTCAAAAAGCAAAAAGTTATACACACATTTTCAACAGTGTAGAAGGTCTGTGCCCCTAACTCTTGCATTGCTTAAGAGTCAACTATATATTCTATTTTTGTGCTAAGCCTTTGAAATCCAGTGTGTATGTTATACTTAAAGCACATCTCAATTCAGACTAGATATGTTTCAAATGCTCAATAGCCCTATGTGGCTAGTTACTGGTTACCAGTGAGCACCAAAAGGTCTAGCTATTAAGTGCTATGTTTTGGGAGTAGAGAATTATTATGATTTGGAATGAATTCTAGGGGCAGACAGAATTTGAGTTGGGTCCTGAGAGAATGCTAAGGTTTAGAAAAACGGGGACAGCATTTCTGGAAGAAATAGTGTAAAGGAAGACAATAGAAGGTATGCTGGGGTAGACATTTGTTTTTAAAATTAATTACATGCCTAGTACATAGCAAGCACTGTGAAACTCAGCATATAAGACATATAATCCTTACATTGATGGTTCTAAAACTTGAGCATCATAATCACCTGAAAGGCAAAACACAATTTACTTGGGCCCACCGTGAGTTTTTGAAGCAGTAGGTCTGAATTCCATTTCTAACAAATTTCAAGGTGGTGCTAATGCTACTAGTCCAGGAACCATAACGGGAGAACCACTGCCTTACATTAACACTTCCTAGCAGATATTAACTCCATTTTGTAGGTAAGAAAGTGAGGCTAAGAAAAACTAAATAATTTACCACAGATTGCATAGAAAATATGTAGCAAAAATGCGATTTAAGTGCAAGTCTGGAATTTACATCTAGGTCTGCCTTGGCTTCCCAAAGTGCTGGGATTACAAGTGTGAGCCACCATGCCTGGCCAACTCCAGCTTTTTATTCCCCTATGAATTATTCTAAAGCTTTTACAATTTTTGTGCTTATATTTAAGTCTATGATGCATTTTGAGTTTATTTTTGCATAAAATAACACTTGGAAATTGAAATTTCAGAGTGTCTGCTGCTAGTATATAGAAATAGGCTTGACTTTTGTAAATTAATCTTGTATCCTGAGACCTTGCTAAGCTTACTTGTTCTAGCAGCATTTTTGTATAATCCTTAGAATTTTCTATATAGATGATCATGTCATCTGTAGATAAAGACTATTTCACTTATGTCTTTCCACTCTGCCTTTTTTTTTTTTTCTCCCTTTATTATATTGGCTAGAACCAGCATAATGTTGAATTGAAATGGTGAGCATGGGCATTCTTACATAGTTTCCAATCTAAGGGGGAAAACTTTCAGTCTTTCATCAAGTACAATGTTAGCTGAAAGTTTTTCAGAGATATCCCTAGTATTAGAAGGAAGTTCCCTTCTAATTTGCATTTATAAAGAGAACGACACAAATTCACATCAATAAAAGAGAATCTTAAGCTCACTTCTAATACTAGATTTCTGAGTTTTTATCATGAGCAGATAGTGAATTTTGTCAACCACTTTTCCTGTACTTATTGAAAGGAATATATGGTTTTTCTTTTTTTAGAGACAGAGTCTTGCTCTGTCACCCAAGCTGGAGTGTAGTGGTGCCATCAGAGCTCATTGCAGCCTTGAGCTCCTGGGCTCAAGTGGTCCTCCCACCTCAACCTCTCCAGTAGCTAAGACTACAGGTGCATGTTCCACCATGCCCAGCTAATTTATTTAAAAAAAAAAAAATTGTAGAGACAGGGTCTCCCTGTGTTGCCCAGGCTGGTCTTGAATTCCTGGCTTCAAGTGATTCTCCTACCTGAACCTCACAAAGCACTGTGACATAGCACCTGGTTGGTTTTTAATTTTAAGCCTGATAATATGGTTAATTACACTAATTTTCAATGTTTAATCAATCTTAAATTCCTGGGATATTCTCTACTAGATCATGATTTATTATCATTTTTATATATTTCTGTATTTCATATACTAAAATTTTATTTTAAAAGTGTATATCTATGTCCATGACAGATATTGGTATG
The DNA here is from genome assembly GCF_001604975.1 of Cebus imitator. Classification (NCBI taxonomy): domain Eukaryota; kingdom Metazoa; phylum Chordata; class Mammalia; order Primates; family Cebidae; genus Cebus; species Cebus imitator. The sequence continues at coordinate 3,016,983 of NW_016107561.1, forward strand.
GAGGTTTCTTAAAATATCTTTGGTATCAGGTTTGAGAAGAATTTATGATGATGCCGATAGATCATGTAAATTACAAATCTAATCCATATCTTTCTTGATATAGGAAGAATGAAGACCATGTACAAATATTACCAATTATACAGTAAATGGGAATTTATATTATATACTAATTTTTCAAAAGTTATATAAAACTCTGAAATAATTAAACATAGTTGCTTTTAAAAATCCCCCATATTAAATTGTTCAACTTGTTGCCATACCAAGAATTTTGCATTTCTAAAATATTTAATGGAAATAGGTTCATGGTCTTAAATTACAAAGTGATTTCTCTCCTTTTTCAGCATGAAGATAATTTGAAAATCCCTATTCATTGATATGAATTTGTATCATTCTCTTTATAAACAAAAGAGGTTAATGCTGACGAGACTCTAGTTAAATAAAACAATATATTAGACTCCTATAGGTAGTGAAGAAAAACCAATGCTTTTAAAACAACTGACAGCTGTGGGGAGGCTTGCCCATTGTATTCCTAGAAGTTGGGGCAATAAGCTTTCATAGAAGAGATTTCTGAGTGGCACAACAATATGCAAAATATTTAGATATACAAGAAAGACCTTAAATCATGCCAAACTTTAATTAGATAAGTGCTTATCAAGGTATACATAAGTTGTTCCATCACTTCATTCATACCTCTGTACAAATGTCACCTATTCAGGACTTTTCCTAACCAATCTATCTAAAATGGTACCCCTTTACCATGTTTCATTTTCTTTAATGATACTTATCACTACCTGACATTTTAATATACATTTATTTGCTTATTGAGTATTATCTGTCATGCCCACTGGAATATAAGTTACAGGAGGTGAGCACCTTTACCTAGTTCCTCTATATCCCCACTGCCTAGAATAATGTGGGGAAAATAACATTCATAAATAATCAGAGGTAACTTAATATTCATATTGGAAATGATCATGATTTGTTATCATTGATAACTCACTAACTATACTGTGGTTGAAATCAATATCAAAGGTTGTGATGGCTTAGGTTCCTAATGAGAAATGCAAAATATACAACTAAGATCATTGTGATAGTTAATTTTATGCATCAACTTGACTGGGCCACAAGGTGCCCAGACATATGGACAAACATTATTCAGGGTAATGAGATGGGCCTCATCCAATCAACTGACGTTTTGAATAAAACAAAAAGGCTAACAACCCTCCTCAGCTTGCCAACTGCAGATCTTGTAACTATTCAGCCTCCATAATCACGTGAGCATGTGAGCCAATTCCAAATAATGAATTACACACACACACACACACACACACACACACACACACACACACACACATTGTTTCTCTGGAGAACCCTGACTAACATAGTCATTTTAATTAAATAAAACAAATATCTGGCCAGGTACAGTGGCTCATGCCTGTAATCCCAACACTTTGGGAAACCCAGGCAGGAGGATCACTTGAAGCCAGGAGTTGGAGACCAGCCTGGGCAACAAAGCAAGACCCCAACTCTACAAATGAAAGTAAAAATAATTAGCCAGGCACAGCAGCATGTGTTTGTAGTCCCAGCTACTCAGGAGGCTGAGCAAAGAGGATTACTTGAGCCTGGGGATTCAAGGCTGAAGTGAGCTATGATTGAGCCACTGCACTCGAGCCTGGGTGCCAGAGTAAAACCATGTCTCTAAAAAAAAAAAAGGAAAGGAAAAAAAAAA
>NW_016107561.1:3018839-3031016 GCF_001604975.1 Cebus imitator
TAAGGAAATCCAAAGATCTTAAGAAAGAAATATAAAGTCTCTTATATATATTGCAGCTAAATATATTTCAGTACTTACTTAAAATTCAAAGGGTGTCAATAAGGTCAAAGGGGCAAGGCATGGTGGCTCATGCCTGTATTCCCAGGGCTTTGGGAGGCCAAGGCAGGAAGCTCGCTGGAGCCCAGTAGTTCAAGACCAACCTAGACAACAGAGCAGGACGCTGTCTCAACAAAACAAAACTTTTTAATTAACCAGGCATGGTGGCACACACCTGTAGTCCGAGCTACTCTGGAGACTGAGGTGGGAGAATCTCTTAAGCCCTAGAGTTCGAGGCTGCAGTGAGCTATATGGTGCCATTATATTCCAGCCTGGGTGGCAGAGTGAGATCCTGTCTCTAAAAATTTTTTTTCAATTTAAAAAGTCAAAGGACATGAAGCACACCATTATCCAAATGTAGTACCCAAATATCTTCAAATACTAAAAAGTAATTTTTGGATTAAAGGTCTCTTGGGAGTCTGCATGCCTGTGCTCTCCTTCCATTAGTGTGAATAATCAAAAACTAACTGGATTTCAAGTGGAACATTTAAATTGACATCTTCTGGTGTTATTTCATCCAAATTAGCTTGAGAGAAAGAAATGTTGCAGACAATTGTATCACATCTCGCAAAGCTGCATTTAAATGATGTCTCATAAGCAAATGCCTATTTGACTTACATGAAAATACAAACTAATCTAGCTTACTTTGGATAAATGTAGATGGTTCTGCCACTTGATTGACTGTTAATATATAAAGGCTATAAACTATGTTTGTTTTAAATAAGAGAAATGAAAAAATATTTCATTTGAAATGTTTCCACTTAGATTTTAAATGCAAAACAGTTGTTTTCTCAAGCAAAACTTCAGAAAACAACTCTTTATCCCCTACTCAAGTAAATAGTATACATTTTAAAGAAGTCATTATCCAATATGAAAACACTTTAAAAAACTGCCATAACCTGGGAAACATAGCCCAGGCAACCTGTCTCTACTAAAAAAAAAAAAAAATTTAAATTAGCCAGGGGTGGTGGTACACGCCTGTAGTCCCAGCTATTCAGGAGGCAGGAGGCAGAGGCAGGAAGAACACTTGAACCCAAAACTTTAAGGCTGCAGTGAGCTATGATTGAGTCACTTAACCCCAGTTTGGACAACAGAGCAAGACCCTGTCTTAAAAAAAAAAAAACAACCCACAATTATTTCAAAGTTTCTATATTCACAGATCTTGAAGATAAAATTTAAACAAAATCCGTCCTTGAAATAAAATTCATCATTAGGATGATTCTACTAATCTAAAATGTTCATAATTTATCTTTAAAAAATGGCAAATTTATCCCAATTTGTTCTTATTTGAAAGGAGTATCTTCTATTTCACACCAAAAAAACCTGAATGTGAAGCCTTCTGTTCCCAAAAATACTGATTAACAAGCCCTGCTTATGGGTTAATTAAGAACTGCTAATATAGTGCTATTTCACTTCAGTCCATTCAAATAATGGGAATATGCTGCTATAATAAATTTTCCTATGCTGACAGCAGATGTTTTCTTGGTTTAAGAACAAAAAATGTCAAACATTCTTCCTAGTATTCTTGCCACACATATTTTTAATCAATTTTCTCCTCTGCTACTTAGCACCATTTATAAAAATGTAAGAAAATCTAACTCTTGGTAGATTTGGGTGACTCACTTTAACTGTGTCCCCATGGTAAGACTCTTATAGACACAATGACATTGTCTTTCTCAGTTTGATATATCTTATGGACACAGAATTACAGGCATACCTCAAATATACTGCAGGTTCAGTTCCAGACCACTTTTATAAAACGAATATTGCAATAAAGCAAGTCATGCAAATTTTTTGGTTTCCCAGTGCATATAAAATTATGTTTACACTAAACTGTAGTCAATTAAGTGTGTAATGATGTTATGTCTAAAAACACAATGCACATACCTTAATTTAAAAAATACTTTATTGCCAAAACATACTAACAATCATCCGAGTCCTCCGCAAGTCATAATTTTTTTGCTGGTGGAGGGTCTTGGCTTGATATTGGTGGCTGCTGCCAATCAGGGCAGTGGTTGCTGAAGCCTGAGTTTGCTATGGTAATCTCTTAAGTAAGAAAATGAAAATTTAAAACATCAATTTACTTCTTTTCATGAAAGATTTCTCTATAATATGCCATGCTATTTAATAGTATTATTTTACTCAGAGTAGAACTCATTTCAAATTTGCAGTCAATCCTCTCAAACCCTGCTCTGCTTTGTCAACTAAGTTTATGTAATATTCCAAATCCTGTGTTGTCATTTCAAGAATATTCACAGCATCCTCACCAGGACTAGATTCTATCTCAAGAAACTACTTTCTTTACTCATCCATAAGAAGCAACTTATCTGTTCAAGTTTTATCGCAAGATTGAAATAATTCTGTCCATCTTCAGACTTACACTTCTAATTCTAATACTGTTGCTATTTCCATGATATCTACTATGACTTCCTCCACAGAAGTCTTGAACTTGGATGGACCTCAAGGTTAACCACGAGGGTTGGAATTAACTTACTCCAAATTTCTGTTCATGTTAATATTGTGACCTACTTCGATGAATTACAAATATTATTAATGGCATCTAGCATGGTGACTCCTTTCTCTAGAAGCTTTTCAATTGCTTTGTCCAGATTCATCAAATGAATCACTATCTATGGCAGTTATAGCCTTATAAAATACATTTCTTAGATAATAAAACTTAAAAGTTGAAATTTCTTCTTGGTGCATGTGCTGCAGTATAGATGTTGTATTAACATGACTGCTCTTTGTACATCTCCATCAGAACTGCTGGTTAACTAGGTGCATTGTCAATGAGGAGTAATATTTTGAAAGGAATCTTTTTCTCTGAGCAGTAGATCTCAAGAGTGGGCTTAAAGTATTCAGTAAGCCATGCCACAAACTGATATGCTGTCATCCAGGCTTTGTGATTCTCCTCATAGAACACAGGCAAAGTAGATTCAGCATCAATATTAAGGGCCCTAGGATTTTGTAAATGGTGAATGACTACTGGCTTCAACTTAAAGTCACCAGCTGCATTAGCCCCTACCATGAGTGTCACCCTGTCCTTTGACACTTTGAGCCAAGCACTGACTTCTCTCTAGCTATGAAAGTCTTAAATGATATCATCTTCTAGTAGAAGGCTATTTCATGTACACTGAAAATCTGTTGTTTATTGTAGACACCTTCCTCAATTATCTTAGCTAAGTCTTCTGGATAACTTACTTCAGCTTCTACATCAGCACTTGCAGCTTCACCTGGCACTTTTGTGTTACGGACATAGCTTCTTTTCTTAAACCTCATAATCTAGTAGCCTCAAACCTTCCTTTTTTTTTTTTTTTTTTTGGTACAAGTGGCAAATATATTCCTTTTTATAAGGGTTCCGCCAATGTATTTCAATAATGAAAGTATTTTGTTTTATTTTATTCCACTGTTGTTCATGGTTTGAGCCCTACAAACTTCCTTCCCTTTCAACTTAAAGGAAGCTGCTTTGTATGTAGCCACACACTCATCATAGTATAAAGATGGGATGGGATCTGCTCCCAAATCTTCTTAGGATTCAGTTCCTTGTTGGGCTCTCCAGGGAAAGCATCAAAAGTAATCCTGTCTCCATTAGGAGGGGCGAAAATTTCAATTTTCTCTGGTGAACAAGCACACATGACCATTGTTTGAGATAATACTCCCCTCATCTTTGCATGTTTCAGGTTACAAAGTAAAATCACTATCTGATTTTGCATCTGTTCAAGAACATGATTCTCCAGACCACTGACAACTATTCTTGATGAGACTATTTCCCCAGCCACTATGTCTTCTACATACAAAGAATCTGCATTTGGGTGTTTTCTGACAGTTATGATGCCACCAGTTCAAAGATCTATATGGCTTAGAGCTGGTGCTTCCTGCTATTGATTGTTGTTTCTTCTCCTTCTCTCCTTTCAATTATCTCTTTTGCTTTCTTTTCTTCTCCTGCACATCATTTTATCTCTTCTTTGATACCAGAAGATATGGTTGTTATTGGTGTAGATTGTATCACATTTTCAGAAACCATATAATTAGCATGCAGTGGAGTACCAGATGGAAATGGTATTTGCTTCATTCTGTTTTGAATTTCTGCCTGAATTAGCTCTTGTTTCAATTCAATGTCTTCCTTCAGTTTGGCATTTTCTATTCAAAGATTCTTCTCTTCCCTCAAATTTGCCTGCAAAATGACTTTCTCCTTAAGTAGCGCAACTTTCTGCTTAAGATATTCAATGATTTGATCCACCTCTGTACCCTTCTGCTCTAGCCTCTTCAGAACAGCATCATTATTTGCCATTTTTGCCAACAGACGGCAGAAAATCATGAAGCAGTGGACAGGGGTTCTGAGGCAGGCTCAGCAAGAAGCAGGTAGGGACAGCCACCTGCACACTATGGCCCAAACTTTTCTTACGAAGTTTTCTTACTTCTCTTGGCCTTCACAGTATTAAGTAAGTTAGGGCCTTACAATTAGGCTATGGCAAAAGGGAATATTGTGGCTGATTTGATCATCTATTCAAACCAATAGAACTTTCTCTATATCAGCAACAAAGCTGTTTCACTTCCTTATTATTCATGTGTTCACTGGAGTAGCACTTTTAATTTCCTCCAGGAACTTTTCATTTGCATTCACAACTCTGCCAACTGGCACAAGAGGCCTCATTTTCAGCCTCTCGCCTTTTGACATGTTTTCCTCACTATGTTTAATCATTTCTAGCTTTTGATTGAAAGTGAGAGATATGTGACTCTTCCTTTCACTTGAACACTTAGAGACCACTGCAGGGTTATTAATTGGCCTAATTTCAATACTGTTGTGTCTCAGAGGATAAGCAGGCCCAAGAAAAGAAAGAGAGATGGGGGATCAGTCAGTTGATGGAGCAGTCAGAATACACACATTTATAGATAAAATTCACTGTCTTCTATGTGTGCAGTTGGTGGCACTCCAAAACAGATACAATGGTAACATCAAAGACCACTTGTCGCAGGTCACCATAACAGATATAATAATAATGAAAAAGAAATATACACATAATATGTGCCCATAACAATTAAAAATTTTTAAACTTTTTAATGAAAACTTCTAAATATTACAATTACCAAAATTTGACACAGAGATACAAAGTGCCATGCTGTTAAAAAAAAAAAACAGTGCCAACAGATCTGCTCAGCACAGGGTCACCACAAACTTTCAATTTGTTTTTAAAAAATTCACACACACACACACACACACACACACACACACACACTATAGAACACAATAAAGCAAAGCACAATAAATGAGGTATGCCTACAGGTACCCCCAAAATTCATATGTTCAACCTCTAACCCCCATTACCTTAGAATGTGTTTATATTTTGATAGAGCCTTTAAAGATGTAATTAAGTAAAAATGAGGCTGTTAGGGTGGGCCCTGATTCAGTTTGACTGGTGTCCTTAAAAAAAGTAGAGATGAGAACATACAGAGACACAAGGGAAGGGCATGCACAGAGAAAAGGACATGTGATGCCACAGCAAGAGGGCAGCTATCTGCAAGCCAAAGAGAAAGACCTCAGGAGAAACTAAACCTGCTGATCTGATCTTGGACTGCCACCCTTCAGACTGTGAGAAAATAAAGTTTTGTTTTTAATTCACTCCATCTGTTGTATTTTGTTATGGCAGCTATAGCAAACTAAAACAGAATACATTGGTACCTTTACTTCATGTAACACTCAGGCTTCTACAATCCTGACATCCTGAAGGGAAAAAAAGGTATATCAAGTCACCAACTAAAATGTAGCTAAGAGAGTATGATAATAAAACAGGATGCTGAATATTTCAGAAGTTGGTCATTGGTTTCTAGAAGCTATACTAGTTTAATTCAATGTAATCCAATCCAGTTCAACCCAATCCAATAAAGTGGCTCTTTCTTTTGAACAACTCCAGGGATTCAAAGACAAATGAAACATGATTTTTACCCTATTTTCCTGTTAGTTTTTTAAAAGACGTATTTAAAAAGAGTTATGCTGTATACTTGTGAAACTATAGAAAATAGGCCAAATTGTTTTCTAATGCATCATTAAATGATAAAAGTATGTTATAAACACTATATGCAAAATGATCCTATTTCATAAATATGTACATGCATGTATAGTGTGAGTACATGTATTACACACTGGAAAAATCACAGGAAATGCACATACAAAAATGTTAAGAATTACTCTAAGTGGTACAATTATGGTGATTCTAATTTTTCTTTGCTTTGCTTATCTTTACTGAACATTTTTTGTTTTGGAAAAAAAATTATGAATTATAAAAATGATCTTACCCCAACAAAGGTAGCCTAAGACTGAAATTATACAACATTAATCCAAAAAAACTGAAGGGAGCAAATGGCTGTCAAGATTTTGGAATCTGACACTAAATTCTGTGAGTCTACTTATTTTTTATTGAGGTAAAATTTACATAACATAAAGCTAACCTATTGAAAGTATAAGTGAAATTTAGTTGTATTTAGAACATTCAAAATGTTGTGCAACCACCACCTGTATCTAGTTTCAAGATGTTTCATCATCCCAAAAGAAAATCTAATATTCATTAAACAGTCACTCCCTATCCCCTCCTTCTGTCATCCCCTGGCTACTACGAATGTGCTTTCTGCCTCCATTATCTATGCTGGATAGCCATATAAATGAAAGCCTACAATATGTAACCTTTTGTGTCTGGCTTCTTTCACTCACAACAATGTTTTTGAGATTCATCCACATTGTAGCATATCTTAATATTTTATTCCCTTATATAGCTCAATAATATTTCATTGTATGCATAAACCACATTCTTATCCACATTTTGTTCATCAGCAGATGAACATTTGGGTTGTTTCCACTTTTGGGCTATGACAAGAAATGCTACTATGGATATTAATGTGAAAATACATGTTTTTAATTCTCTTGGGCATTATTGCTAGGAGTGGAATGGCTAGGTCATTCCATAGTTAAGTATATGTTTAACTTTTTGAGGAATCCCCAAAATGTTTTCTACAAGAGTGGCTCCACCATTTTACATTCCTACCAGCCATTTTTGAGTGTTTCAATTTCTCAACATCCTCTCCAGCCCTTTTTATTCCACTCTCACCACCTCCTTTATTTTTATCATAGCCATCCTGGTATCTCATTAATATTGATTAGGCTATAACACTCTACATGCATCTGACATTTTGTTTATCCATTCATCAAGAGAGGAACATTTGGGTTTTTCCACTTTGGGCTGCTGTGGACATTCATGTGAAAGTTCTTGTGAAATCACGTAAAGAATCATGTAAGAAGTGCCTAACAATTGTACCAAGCTCTGTGATGAAATTTTTAAATAAAGTAATATTCAGTAGGAAGAGAGATAAGGCTAGGGTTATTTTAATTAGTCAATTTAGCCAATGCTAAATTTAGGACACAGGAGATGAAAGAGGAGCACATTAGCCCATTAAGTCCCTAGCGGATATCTGGTCTTAATGGGTAAGTAGGGGCTCACATGGTATAGTCCCTCTAAAGGTGGCCTACGCCATGAGATGAAATAATGAAGTTTCAATTCAATTAGGCATCCAAAAAGAAAAAAAATAGAAAACAGATTGACACCAATTTCAAGAAACATTCAATAAAATGTTATATATTGGTCACATTTCCTCAAAAAGAATTTTATGCATGCAATAGTAATCGGATGCAGCTTATACTCAATTTACACAAACAGTAGAAATGAATAATCCTTTGAAGGCTGCCATTTGCTTTTTGGAGCAAAGAAAACATGGTTCCAGATTTAAAAAATGGAAAAAATTACCATTGGTACTACCGTAAATGTCGAATTATTTTCAAAAATTAATCATACATGAAAGAAATAAAAAACAAAGAACTAAAACGCTACTGGCAGCAGACAGAGATTTTAAATACCACTAGGGAAAGGTAAGCATCTTCAGGCAACTACTAAGTTGCATCTCTAATAAATTTCAGGGGAATTTTACCACTTATGATCACAGACATATTTATATTTCCCCACTTTTACTCTCTTCAGTATTTCCTATTCTTTCTTGATTCCACCCTTTCTTCCCTTGCCTAAGCATTAAACCTGCCAGAAACCACTGACATTCACCAGCCTTTACACTGCAATCAAGGGCCAGAAATGTTACCATTTTGGAACAATGTTGATTACCTCTATATTCAGATTTGAGATATGATTTTTTAAAGCCCACTATTTTAGAAGGTTGCTTTAGGGAGACTGGTATCTATGGAAGCAGAACTTGATATTTTCTTGTCCAAGGGAGACTAACGATACCCCACACTGGAATATTTCTTCAAAGAGCCTAGGTGACCAGGTGAAGTATGGAACTAGGCTCTTAGTTGTCTTCCCTACATCTTTACCATGGATGCTGCAGTGCTGATGACGATGAGGTGAGGCTCCTTCAACAAGGAGAGTTTGGGTAGGAGAGAAAGATTATGGCCAATGCCACATAGCAGCTGAGAAATAGTTTGTTGATATGTCCAGAAATACACAGAGAGTGACATTGAAGAGATAACTAAAGGTCTCAAATGATTTATCAGGGACAAAAACAGGAACTTCAGATAATCAATGATAAAATTACTTTATTTGTATTAATCATTTAAAGTTTTGTGACATTCAGACTATGTTTGTTTAAAATAAGGCCCATAGGTTAGGAATTGAATACTTTCTGATAATCAGATTACACTCATGGCTATGCTTCAAGTACTAAAAATTATGTATCCCAGTCCCTACGCTTGTTCATGAAACAGGCTAATTTCTCTGTGGTACCATACTACAGAACTAGCCTCATTCTCTTCCCTGATGACAATCTCATCAAAAAACGCTAGTCTGGTGCCAGGCCTGAGTTAAACTACAATGCTGAAGAAGACGCCATGGTCTCTAAAACAAATAACAGATGTATTTCTCACACACTGGAAAGGAGTTTTATGAGCCAGATAGACACAGACACTGTGTGGATAAGGAGGGTGGTGGTGCATCTAACAGCCTCAGGAGTCTAAGATGGGAAAGTCAAGGTGACAAAACTGAAAAGTGAACAGATGGAAACATTCCATAGTTGTTCAGAACTTCTGCATGAGTTAGTTCCCAAAAAAAAAAGATGTAATTAAGTAAAAATGAGGCTGTTAGGGTGGGCCCTGATTCAGTTTGACTGGTATCCTTAAAAAAAGTAGAGATGAGAACATACAGAGACACCAGGGAAGGGCATGCACAGAGAAAAGGACATGTGATGCCACAGCAAGAGGGCAGCCATCTGCAAGCCAAAGAGAAAGACCTCAGGAGAAACTAAACCTGCTGATCTGATCTTGGACTGCCACCCTTCAGACTGTGAGAAAATAAAGTTTTGTTTTTAATTCACCCCATCTGTTGTATTTTGTTATGGCAGCTATAGCAAACTAAAACAGAATACATTGATACATTTACTTCATGTAACACTCAGGCTTCTACAATCCTGACATCCTGAAGGGAAAAAAAGGTATATCAAGTCACCAAGTAAAATGTAGCTAAGAGAGCCTCAGGAGTCTAAGATGGGAAAGTCAAGGTGACAAAACTGAAAAGTGAACAGATGGAAGCATTCTATAGTTGTTCAGAACTTCTGCACAAGATACTGCCCATCTATTTATTGTCTCCTATCCAAATACATACTATTCCCAGAAGCAAAGAGTTTGCCAGAAGGTAATTTTCAAATATTTGTTCTGACGCCCCCTTGAGAAGGAACTACTGATCTTATCATGGGGAAAACAGATACCCCTTAATTGGATCCTTTTTGGGAATCTTCTTATTGACCTCCCTCAATGAAATAATCCCAGGTCTTTTATATAAGGAGAAAAGGGTTACAGATTAACTGATGAGGAAAGTAACCTGGGTGAATTAAATAATAGCTAACAGGAATAACGTTTCAGAATAAATACACTGTTCTATAGTTTACCCCAGGTGCGGTGTTTTTACAGCCGCTATTTATGAGCATTAACAATGTGCCAGGGATGCATGCTTTATTTCACTTAGTCCTTACAATGCCTCTAAAACTCTTACTGTCTATACTTAAAAGATTAGGAAACAGAAATTTTGAAAGGAGTTAAGCGACTTGCCAAAGACAGTAAGTAAAAGACGATTCAAATCCAAGCTTCCTGGATTCCATATGCATTGGAATAGTTGCAAGCATGATATAGTTTTGTTCTTTTACCAAACAATGTCTGAAACTAGGCAAGACTAGCATGTTAACAACCTTCATCAACAATATTGGGCTATATTATCCCAAGAAGACCTATGTAATATTATTGATAGCCTTAAAAAGTTTTGATGTTTTTGATACAGCAGGAAGAAATTAAAGGGGAAAAATGATTCATTTATGTCTCTAAATTAAAAGGAAAATCAACATTAAAACAAGCAGTAACTGGCATAACTCTTACACCAAACAATTACAGACTTTCAATATAAAGGAGTTAGGCATAAAATTAATAAAGCAATTTAACAACCAAGATGTTTTCATACGAATAAAGATTAGTATTTTGTTAAAAGACATAACAATGCTTCTTTTGGTTTTATCATTTCAAGTACAAAGGAGATCAATAGAAAAGAAGTCAGAGGTTACTAGGGAAAAAATAACTCATCTATAGAACTGTTTCCTTTCTCAAACCAACAAACGAAAAATATTCAACAAGAATACTATACAAAACTGCTAAGAAATTCAATCACACCAAAGCATAATATTATAATCAGAGGTTTTGGTTACTATACACATTTCATATAACAAAATACTTCAAAAGATAGAAGATTCACTGAATATTTTAATAGAAACCATATTGTTTCAATACTACAGAAAATACAAGGAGTCCTAGAACCCCTTGAAAGTCTAACCTACAATATCAATTTAATATCATGAAGTACATGTCAAGTTTCTACTGAATTATTAAGTACCAGTAACAAAGCAACCTAAATCAAGAAAAGGAAAAAAAGTGAATAATAGGAAATAGGCTTCTACTCATGGTTCTGCCACATAGAGCCTGCACTTCCTTGAGTACATTTCTTCCTCTTTCTAGGGCTCAGTTTCCCCATCTGTGACATGAAGCATTTGGGTTGGATTATCCTTCACATCCTTTCAAACTTTAAAATCATATGACAAGATCACTTTCTACCTCCTCATCTATACACAAAGACTACTCACTCCTGACAACATTATTATTAGAGTTTTCTCTTACCCATGCTTTCAATTTTTGTCTCAATGCTTAAGATAATACAGTATCAGATTTAAACAAATTATCACACATTTACATTCTAAAAATAAAAATACTGTCTTTTTTTCTGCTAAAAAAAAAAGATACATATACAGAATGTACAGGTTTGTTACATAGGTATACGTGTGCCATGGTAGTTTGTGGCACCTATTGACCTGTCCTCTAAGCTCCCTTCCCTCACCTCCCACCGAAAATAGGTCCTAGTGTGTGTTGTTCCCTTCTCTGTGTCCATGTGTTCTATTGTTCAACTGACTATGAGTGTGAACATGTGATGTTTGGTTTTCTGTTTTTGTGTTAGTTTGTTGAGGATGATGACTTCCAGATTCATCCATGTCCCTGCAAAGAACATGATCTCATTCCTTTTTTGGGGGCTACATAGTATTCCATAGTGTACATAAGCCACATTTTCTTTATCCAGTCTATCATTGATGGTCATTTGGGTTGGTTCCATATCTTTGCTATTGTAAATAGTGCTGCAATAAACATATCATGTGCATGTGTCTTTATAGCAAAATGATTTATATTCCTTTGCACGTATACCCAATAATGGGATTGCTGGGTCAAATGGTATTTCTGGTTCCAGATCCTTGAGGAATCACCATACTGTCTTCAACAATGATTGAACTAATTTATACTCCCACCAACAGAGTAAAAGTGTTCCTATTTCTCCACAGCCTCGCCAGCATCTATTGTTTCCTGACTTTTTAATAATCGCCATTCTGACTGGCGTGAGATGGTGTCTCATTGTGGTTTTGATTTGCATTTCTCTGATGATCAGTGATGCTGAGCTTTTTTTTCACATTTGTTGGCCACATAAATGTTGTCTTTTTTTTTTTTTT
>NW_016107561.1:3033791-3052704 GCF_001604975.1 Cebus imitator
AGTGCAATGGCGTGATCTCGGCTCACCGCAACCTCCGCCTCCTGGGTTCAGGCAATTCTCCTGCCTCAGCCTCCTGAGTAGCTGGGATTACAGGCACGCACCACCATGCCCAGCTAATTTTTTTTGTATTTTTAGTAAAGACGGGGTTTCACCGTGTTGACCAGGATGGTCTCAATCTCTTGACCTCATGATCCACCCGCCTCGGCCTCCCAAAGTGCTGGGATTACAGGCTTGAGCCATCGGCCCCAAATCTTCCTTTCTTAAAGGTAAATGTGCTATATAATATAACCTAATCATGGAAGTAAAAATCCATCAAATTTACAGTCCCAGGGATTACTCAGGGCCTGTGTTTTGGTAGAGTGGGGACAAGTATGGAGAATCTTGAGGAACATCTTAGAATTTTTGCCTGCCACAATTATATAGGGAGATTATATTGTGCTAATCTACCCTGTGTTAGTCAGACAGACTCCATCTTGCTGAGAGTCAGACAGACTCCATCTTAACCTCTGCCTCACCCCCTCACCATTTCTCCCTTGAGTGCCTACCTGGGTCATGCTCCTGTGCTGGGTCATGCTGTTCTTAGAACTATAGAAGCATATAACCATATGCATCTTAGAACTATAGAAGCATATAACCATTGTAACCATATCCTGCTTGGCAAGTCCACTTGCTATTGTGTATACCCCCTTGATTGATCATATGACAAGTACCGAACACCCTTTCCTTGGTAACCAGCAATCATGGGAACTGCTTGTGTATACCCTCCTTAGTAATCAACAATCATGGGAACCTCCTGCCTCCTGGTTACCAGCTTCCTTATCTAACTTGCTTGTTCTGCTTCTGTAAAATTCCACTTCAGCTAGACTCTTCCTCCCCTACCTTAATCAAGGTGTAAAAAGGAATCAAACCCCTTCCTTGGGGCCAAGAGAATTTTGAGCGTTTACCCATCTCTCGGTCGCTGGCAATAAAGGACTTGCAATTGAAACTCAGAGTGTGGCACTTTCCTTACAACTTGCTTGGTTATAACAATATAAAGTGGTGAAAGTGGTGAAAAAACACATTTCAAGATATCAAATAAAAAAGAGAAAGTGCTGGGCGTGGTGGCTCATGCCTGTAATCCAGCAGTTTGAGAGGCTGAGGCAGGTGGATCACGAGGTCAGGAGTTCAAGACCAGCCTGGCCAACATGGTGAAACCCTGTCCTACTAAAAATACAAAAATTAGCCAGGCATTGTGGCACGTGCCTGTAATCCCAGCTACTCAGGAGGCTGAGGAAGGAGAACTGCTTGAACCAGGACCCAGGAAAAGGAGGTTGCCGTGAGGCAAGATCGCACCACTGACCTCCAGCCTGAGCTATGGAGCAAAACTCCGTCTCCAAAAAAAAAGAGAGAGAAAGTAGCATGGGAAAACAAGGCATGAGAATATGAGAATGAGAAAAGCAAACATAAGGAAATGGAATCTTTTAGAAAATAATTTCAATAAAGAAATGAAGCGCCATGAAAATTTTAGAGTTCCTTAGCCTAGCCATACCATTCCTGAAAATACAGGAAAAAAGATTGTTAATAAGAAATAGCTATGGTGTGAATATACTGGCCTTTTCTCAGTTTTCCTAGCACCATATAAACAACTCTCTAAAAGATGAGTTCCTACGTGATATCTGCCAACCTGCCTACCAATATACTTTGAGCAGCAAATCCAGAAAACGTATCTCATTCATCTGTATATTCTCAGACCTTAGACTGTTATCTGCAAGTATTTGTTGAGTGCCAACTACATGACCACCACTGAGTTAGGCATCAGAACACAGAGTTGTATAATCCATGCTCTGATGTACCTTATTTCTCATAATTTTCATAAAAAGAAAAAAAGTTAAAGTATCAAAAGTTCTATAGTCATCATATGTAAAATTCTAGGATCATAAAAGTCAAGAGAAATTGGAGGATTGTTGAAAAGTTAAGTGGGACCTTGAAAGCTGAGTAGGAATGCACTGGAAAGATAAAGCAGTTAGGAAAACAGGATATTGTGGTGGGGGGGCAGAATAGAAAGTAAAGAATATACTATGTAGCCATGTAAATTTATAATTATAGGCTGTAAATACTATATAAAAAATGTTAATATTAAATAGAAAACTCAATATACCACATCAGATCTGGATTCTAAATCATAAAAATGCAAACAAAAAAGTATATAAATGCATAGAAACTATCAGGAAAAAACACAGTCAGCTGGAAGGTGGAGTAATCAGCAATTTATTTCTTCTTATTTTATTTATACTGCTATGTTTATAATATCATCTGTGCTTCCAAAGAAATTATAAATAAAAAGAAAAAAATTACATTAAAAAATAAATAAATCCACCAGTTAGGGCAGCCCTGCTGATACAAAGTAGAAAATCCTCTATGTCTAAATCTATTTACCACTATTCTAACTGAAGTCTTGATTATAGGAAACAACTTAATCATTCATTAATTCCGCAAACACTTCTTGACTACTAACAATGGGTCAGACATGATACAGGGCATTGGAGATACATAAATGGATAACACAGTCCCTGTCCTCAGAAAGCTTTTGATCTTAGTGAGAAGAATATATTATTTGGTAATTGCATTTTAATAATAGCTGATAGCCAAGAAGACAAGATTCCCTAAATAATAGTTTGCTTTATGAGTGGAGGCCTCCGTTTGTCAGCATGAGTAGAATTGCTTCCTACCTCAAGTATACCAATACAACAGGGCCAAAATCTATCACTGCTGTCAAGTAACTGTCTTCCCAAGACTCACGAATCAGCCCCATCTGATTCTCAAATTACATCAGTCCTATCACAATGCAAAGCAATCTGGTCAATGCCTCCACAGATGGCTCAGTATATTTACAGATCTAAGATCTCTGCTTACTGACGGGGGTCTTTTTCTTATGTGAAGGATAATGTTTGAATGCTCAATCATTCCAACAGAAGTTTACTTACTGGATCTTAAGTTTCATAAGGAAAAATCAGAATCACTATAATTTGTGTATTTCTATGTCTTATTTTATTTTCCTTTTTTTTTTGTCTTCTTTTATCCTCAGGTTTTACCATAAGTAGCCATTTATATACCACTGAAAAAAAAATACACAAATCTCAATTTCACTCTAAAGTCCCGAAACTATTGGAAGCAGAATTAAAAGCAGTATGAACTTCTAATTAGTGAACATTGTTTTTCTGGTGAGATTGCCTCTGTCAGCAACCAAAATAGTTTTTAGACTAAAAGGTGTCTCTTCCAAGCTGCAAGCCATTTGAAGAAACAAAAGTTAAACAAAGGAAAAGCAAGAAAGCCTAACTTAAAAAGATAAGATCTCTCACTGTCTTCCTCATGCAACAGAAGTCTACCTTGAGGATTTTTTATTACACGATCCTCACATGTTACTAAATGGCATAGTGGGGGTTTTACTGTCTGCCATTTGCATAGTATCTGGGACACTTTATTAAATACTGAGGAGTGATAAATAGTTTAGTAAATCAGAAAGGTTATTAAGCACACCGGGTCTATTTAAGGTTTTCCCATTTTGTTTTATATATTTTTCCTATTACCATTATCATCATCACAATGACAGTGATGGTAACAGGAAAAACATAAAACAAATGGAGGAAAACCCCCAATTGATCCATTGTGCTTTATCATTATCATTATCTGCTTCTGGATGATTCCAATAACCAGTAAACCTTTGACACAATCATTGCTCTTGTAGGAAAGAAGGAGGAAATCAAACAATGCCCTGCCATTTTTTTCTTTTGGCTTGATTCCCAAAGGCTAGTACCAGACTCAGTGACCATTTCCCTTTAAAGGTAAAAATGAAAGGACAGTTTCTGAAATGACAAGTTTGTAGGTCTGCAATATGTTCCAGGGAAAAATGCCAAGGACTCAGAGAGGGGATCTGAAAAGAATGCTAGGATGATTCAACACTGAGCCCCTCTAGATTATGAAGATATTACTTTAATAAGCCTGGTCATAAGAATGATAGGCACAATTTTCCTGACATATCCAATCAATGACACTGTTATGCTGGTTTGTGGTTTTCTGTCATCTCAATTATTATTCACTGACTTATTTTTGAAGGTGATTCAGAGTTTGAGAAATTATAAGAAATTCCCTAGTGTCCCTTCCTGGAGTTATATCATCAGTCTTATTGATCTTGCGCCCCATTCCTCATTTCTCAAAATTCCTTCTTAGAAATGATTTGTTACCACCCTCCTCAATCTTCTTATAAAATGTAACAGTTCATGTCAGGGTGCACCTAATTCTCCTCCAACACTTCATTCCTCTCAGAGCCACAGATGCCTAGAGAAAATGACATATAAGGGGGAGGCTACTATCTATAGGCTTTGGACAATCAATTACTCTATAATCTTTTGTTGTATTCTTTTGTTGTCGTTTTTTTACAGGACACATTTGCTCTTCAAAGATCAATATTCAATTTAACTTCCTATGCACTATAAATCAAGTCTTTAAAACGTGGAGAAAATGTGTTTCTGGTTTTGAAGCTATTTTAAGCTACAGCCAGGTCCTAAGCCAAGCCCATTTAATGAGTCTCATCCTTTCAAATTCCAAACAGTCAGAGTGTGAGCTGTCAGAGGCAGGTTGCATTTCTTCCTTATTGTTAGGGAATTTGCTTTAGTAGATACTTTTACATAAAAGAGTGAGGTGTAAATCAGACTAATTAGAGAATTTGTAAGCACTCAGGAGATATAAAGTTGTGAGCTTTAAGGAAATAATTTCTACTGTTCATTATTTGTTGTTGTGAAATGCTTAAAACATGCTTGAGATCAGTAATTTTTCTATATGTAAAGGCAGAATTATATTCACAGGATTATCTATTATAGTAGTTATTTCACTAATGAATTAGAATTAACAATTTCTCCATTTAATTTATAAATCGTAATAAATAAATAAACCTTAGTTCACCTCCATGATCATACCATCAAATGCTAGCAGCATCCAAATATTTTAAGAAAGCATTGGATAAACACAAAGGGAATTACAAGAGAAACCTGGCTTATGCATTTAAAATAATTTATTTCTAAATTTCCTCACAAAGCTTAAGCAGGTCTCTTGAGTGGTATTGGACATGTTTCAGAATTAATTTCCACCTGGAAACCCATGGGATAAGAATTCTAACTGTGTGATAAATTAAGTTGCCAAACGAACTGGATTAGCGATCAGTGAAATTGCCTGATAAGCTGTCAGATCCATTTTGAACTGAGATTCATCCTCTTTCTCCACCTGTTCATTAAGCTCCAAGTTCATGGCAACTCCAGTGACTGATTGCACACTAACAAGCTATTTATGTAGGGAGAGGTAGCTAAGGCTATACATTCCTATACTTATATATTCGTTTACACATAATTCTCTGATAATTTATTCTGTTCATAATCTCAGTGTGGAAAAATATATATCTACCCTGAAGTTTAATTTTGGACATGACAAAAATGTGATATGTCATAAAATTAAAACTTAACAAAGCAAATCAGATTGCACTTCAAGGTCAAAAGAAGCTGGGGAAATTTCATGCCATAAATTTGCTTCAAAGTTACAAAAATAAAATGAGTAGTGAAAAAGCTGCTGCCTTTGTACTAACAGTATGTAGAAATGAAATATCTTATTCTAAAGCAAACATAGGGTGCATCTATAATTAAAAAGGTAAGCTAGAGAAGAATGATGAAAAATAATTCTCAACCTTTCCTTATCAAAATGGCCAAATTTTCCTTTACACAACACCAAGTTTAATAAACCACTATCATTCAAAAAGCACCAAATTTGGGTTACAAATAAGAATATGGCTCTTAATCAAGTATCCTTTTTATAGATACAGAATTCACATCATAAAAGAACAATTCACCCGAACACAAAGTTAATAAATCAGTAAGTTTCTCTGAAACTCCTAAAGTTTCATGGATTTATATTTCATGAAAATATAAGGATGTCTATTATCTACTGATAAGCTATTTTACTTCACTACTCTTTCTGATGCTAAGTTCACCTGTATATGTAACAAATAAAGCATACAGTTCTTTTAACTAAAATGAATAAAACTTTACATCAAAATTTTTTCAATTTTACTTTTTTTATATGTTAATTTTTGTGGGTACATAGATGTATACATTTATGGGGTACATGAAATATGTTAATGCAGGAGGCATTGTGTAATAATCATATCACGGAAAATGGGGTCTCCATCTCCTCAAGCATTTATCCTTTGTGTTACAAAAAGCCAATTATAGTCTTAGTTATTTTAAAATGTGCCACTAAATTATTGACTATAGTCACTCTGTTGTGCCATCAAAACTAGACCTTGTTCATCCTTTTTAACTATTTTTTGTGCCCACTAACCGTCGCCACTTACCCTCCAACCCCCACTACCCTTCCCAGCCTCTGGTAGCCATCCTTCTACTCTCTATCTCCATGAATTCATTGTTTTGATTTTTTAGCTCCCACAGGTGAGAACATTGAAGTTTGTCTTTCTGTCCCGGACTTATTTCATTTAATGTAATGATTTCCATTTCCATCCATGTTGTAACAAATGACTGGATCTCATTCTTTTTTATGACGGAACAGTACTCCATTGTGTATATGTACCTACCACATTTTCTTTATCCATTCATCTGCTGATGACGCAGGCTGCTTCCAAATCTTGGCAATTGTGAACAGTGCTGCAACAAAAAGGTATGCAGATATCTCTTCAAAATACCGATTTCCTTTCTTTCAGTTATACATCCAACAGTGTAATTGCTGGATGATGGTAGCTCTATTTTTAGTTTTTTGAGAAACTGAACTGTTCTCCACAGTGATTGTATTAACTTACATTCCCATCAACAGTGTGCAAAGCTTCCCTTTTCTCCACATTCTCTCCAGCATTTGTTATTGCCTGTCCTTTGGATATAAGTCATTTTAACTGTGGTGAGATGATATCTCATTGTAGTTTCGACATGCATTTCTCTGATGATCAGTGATGTTGAATACCTTTTCATATGCCTGCTTGCCATTTGTATGTCTTCTTTTGAGAGATGTCTATTCACATCTTTGGCCCATTTTTAATGGGATTATTAGATATTTTTTCCTATAAAGTAGTTCGAGCTCCTTATATATTCTGGTTATTAATACCTTGGCAGATGGCTAGTTTGCAAATATTTTCACCCATTCTGTGGGTTGTCTCTTCACTTTGTTGTTTCATTTGCTGTGCAGAAGCTTTTTAACTTGATATGATCCCATATGTCCATTTTTGCTTTGGTTGCCTGTGCTTGTGAAGTATTACTCAAGAAATTTTTGCCCAGACCAATGTCTCAGAGAATTTCCCTAATGTTTTCTTGTACTAGTTTCACAGTCAGATTTAAGTCTTTAATCCATTTTGATTTGACTTTTGTATATGATGAGATATGGGTCTAGTATCATTCTTCTGCATATGGATATCCAGTTTTCCCCGAATCATTTTTTGAAGAGACTGTCTTTTCCTCAATGTATGTTACTGGCACCTTTGTTGAAAATGAGTTCACTGCAGTTGTATGGATTTGTTTCTGGACTCTCTGTTCCATTAGTCTGTGTGTCTGTCTTTATGCCAGAACCCTGCTGTTTTGGTTACTATACCTCTGCAGTATAATTTAAGTCAGGTAAAGTTATTCCTCCAGTTTTGCTCCTTTTGTTCAGGACAGCTTTGGCTATTCTGGGTCTTTTGTGGTTCTACATACATTTTAAGATCCATTTTTCGGCCAGGTGTGGTGGCTTACACCTGTAATTCCAACACTTTGGGAGCCCAAGGCAGGCAGATCACCTGAGGTCAGGATTCGAGACCAGCCTGACCAACATGGAGACATCCTGTCTCTGCTAAAAATACAAAAAAATTAGCCAGGCGTGGTGGCTTATGCCTGTAGTCTCAGCTACTCTGGAGGCTGAGGCAGGAGAATCTCTTGAACCTGGGANAAAATTAGCCAGATGAGGTGGCACATGCCTTTAATCCTAGCTACTTGGGAGGCTGAGACAGAGGAAACGCTTGAACCCAGGAGGTGGAGGTTGCAGTGAGCCAATATCATGCCATTCCACTCCAGCCTGGGCAACAAGAGTGAGATTTGGTCTCATTAAAAAAAAAAAAAAAAAAATTGATTTTTCTATTTTGTAAAGACTGCCATTGGTATTTTGATAGGGATTGCATTTAATCTGTAGATTGCTTTGGGTAGTACGGATGTTTTAATACTATTGATTCTTCCAACCCATGAACATGGAATATCTTTCCATTTTGCGAGTGTATTCTCTTCAATTTCTGGCATCAATGTCTTATAGTTTTCATTGTAGAGATCATTCACTTTTTCGTTAATTCCTAGGTATTTAATTTTATTTGTAGCTATTATAAATGGGATTACTTGTTTATTTCTTTTTCAGATTGTTCACTGTTGGGACATCAAAATGCTACTGATTTTTGTATGTTGATTTTGTATCCTGAAACTTTACTGAATTTGTTTATCAGTTCTAATCATTTTTTGGTGAAGTTTTTAGGTTTTTCCAATACAGTAAAATCATATCATCTGAAAACAAGGATGTTTGACTTCTTCCTTTCCAATTTGGAAGCCCTTTATTTGTTTCTCTTGTCTGATTGCTCTAGCTAGAATTCCCAATACAATGTTGAATAACAGTGAGTGAAAGTGGGCATTGTTGTCCTGTTTCAGATCTTAAAGAAAAGGCTTTCCATTTTCCCCCATCTAGGGTGATACTAGCTGTGGATGTGTCATACATGGCTTTTATTATGTTGAGGTATGTTCCTTCCACATCCAGATTTTTTTTAGGGCTTTTATAGGCATGAAGGAATAATGAATTTTATCAAATGCTGTTTCAGCATCAATTTAAATGATCAAATGGTTTTTGTCTTTCATTCTGTTGATATAATGCATCATATTAATTGATTTGCATGTGCTGAACCATCCTTGCATCGATGGGATAAATCTCACTTGGTCATGATGAATGATTTTTTTAAATATACACTTGAATTCAGTTTACTTGTACTTTAGTAAGGATTTTTGTATCAGTATTCATCAGAGATATTGGCTTGTAGTTTTGTTTTTTTTGGTTTTTTTTTTTTAAATGTGTGTTTTGTTTTGGTATCAGGGTAATACTCGCCTCACAGAATGACTTTCAGAAGAGTTTGAGTAGGATTGGTATTCATTCTTTTTTAAATGTTTAGTAGAATCCAACAGTTAAACCACTGGGTCCCAGTTTTTCTCTACTTAGTGACTGTTTATTATGGCCTTGATCTTATCACCTGTTATTGGTCTGTTCAGATTTTGCGTTTCTCCATGGTTCAATTTCGGTAGGTTGTACGTGTCTAGGAATGTATCCACTTCCTACCAGATTTTCTAATTTATTCATATACAGTTGCTCATAGTAGCCACTACTGATTCTTTGAATTTTTGGAGTATTAGTTGTACCATGTCCTTTTTCATCTGTCATTTTATTTATTTGGGTCTTCTTTCTTTCTTAGTCTGGCTAAATATGGTTCCATTTTATTTATCTTTTCAAAAACCAAATTTTTCATTTGGTTAATCTTTTATATTGCTTTCTTCATATCAATTTCATTTATTTCTGCTCTGATCTTTATTATCTCTTTTCTTCTACTAATTTTGGGTTTTATTTGCTCTTGCTTTTCTAGTTCTTTAAGATGTATCAATAGGTAATTTATCTGAAGTTTTTCTTCTTTATTAATATAGGCACTTTTAGCTATAAATTTCCCTCTTTCTTTATATCCCATAGGTTTTGGTACATTGTGTCTCCATTACCATGTGTTTCAAGAAATCTTTCAATTTCCTTCCTAACTTCTTCATTGACCCACTGGTCATTCAGGAGCATACTGTTTAATTTCCATGTGA
The DNA here is from genome assembly GCF_001604975.1 of Cebus imitator. Lineage (NCBI taxonomy): Eukaryota > Metazoa > Chordata > Mammalia > Primates > Cebidae > Cebus > Cebus imitator. The sequence continues at coordinate 3,043,673 of NW_016107561.1, forward strand.
TTTTATAGTTTCCAAAATTCAACTGTCGTTGATTTCCAGTTTTATTCCATTGTTTTCAGAGAAGATGCTTGATATGAATTAAACTTCTTTGAATGTTTTAAGACTTGTTTTGTGACCTAACACATGATCTATCCTTAAGAATGATCCACGTGCTGAAGAAAAGACTGTGTATTCTGCAGACATTGAATAAAATTATCTGTAAATATCAAATAGGTTCATTTGGTCTATAGTTCAGGTTAAGTCCAATGTTTCTTTGATGATTTTCTATCTCAAAGATCTGTCCAATACTGAAAGTGAGTTTTGTACCTTCAGATAATTTATTACTGCTATGAATGTCATTTTATTTCAGATTGAAGAATTCTCTTTAGCATTTCTTGTAGGACAAGTCTGGTGTTGACAAAATCCCTTCATTTTTCTGGGAAGGTCTATTTCTCCTTCATGCTTAAAGGATATTTTTGCCAGATACAATATTCTAGGGCAAAAGCGTTTTTCCTATTAGCATTTTAAATATGTTATGCCACTCTTTCCTGAAAGATCTACTGCCAGATGTATTGGAGCTCCATTATATGTTATATATTTCTTTTCTCTTTCTGCTTTTAGGATCCTTTCCCTATCATTGACCTTTGGGGAGTCTGGTTATTAAATGGCTTGGGGTAGTCTTTTTTGGGTTGTATCTTGATGTTTTTAATCTTCTTGTACTGAAATATTGATATGTTTCTCTAGGTTTGAGGAGTTCTCAGATATTGTTCCTTTTAATACACTTTCTACCCCCCTTCTTGCTCTATCTCCTCTTTATGGCCAAAACTCCTAGATTTGCCCCTTTGAGGCTGTTTACTAGATCATGTAGGCATGCTTCATTCTTTTCTATACATTTTTCTTTTGTTTCTTCTGACTGTATATTTTAATAGCCTATCTTTGAGCTCATTAATTATTTCTTCTGCTGAATCAATTCTGCTATTAAGGAGAGACTCATGAATTCTTTGGTATGTCAATTGCATTTTTCAACTCTGGAATTTCTACTGGATTCTTTTTAATAATTTCAATATCTTTGTTAAATTTATCTGATGGAATTTTGAATTCCTCCTCTGTGTTATCTTGAATCTGAGTTTCCTTAACACAGCTATTTTGAATTATCTGTCTGAAAAGTCACATATCTCTGTTTCTCCAGGATTGGTCCTGGTGCCTTATTTCATTCACTGGGTGAGATCATTTTTTCCTGGAAGCTCTAGATGTTTATTGATGTCTGGGCACTAAAGAGTTAGGCATTTACTGTAGTCTTCACAGTCTGGGCTTGTTTGTGCCCATCCTTCTTGGGGAGGCTTTCCAGGTATTAAAAGGGACTTGGGCCCCAAGCCCAAAAACACAGTGGTTCTTGTAGACTCATAAAGGTATCACCTTGGTGGTCCTTGATAACATCTGGAAGAATTGTCTGGATCACCAGGCAGAGACTCTTATTATTTTCTCTTACTTTCTCCCAAACAAACTGAGTCTCTTTCACTATGCTGAGCCACCTAAAACTGGGGGTATACGAACACACACATTCTTAATGCCACCACCACTGGGACAATGCTGGTTCAGATCTGAAACCAGCATAATACTGGGTCCTGCCCAAGTTTCACTGTAACCACTACCTGGTTATCACCTATGTTCATTTAAGGCCCTAGTACTCTACAATCAGCAGGTGGCAAAGCCAGAAAGATTTCTGTCCCTCCCTTCAGGGCAATAAATTCCCCCCAGGCCCTAGGTGGGTTCAGTAATACTCTCTATGGGAGCCAAGGACTAGAGTCAAAAACCTTAGAGATTTACATAATGTTCTATTCTACTGCAGCTAAGCTGGCACTCAACCGACAAGATAAAGACCTTCCTTCTCTCCTTCCCCTTTCCAAAGGTAGAAAAGACTCTCCCTGTGGCCACTACCACCACCAGCCAATGGGGGGTTCTGTCTGGCTTCCACCAATGTTCACTTAAAGTCAAAGGACTCTTCAGTCAGTTTGTGGTGAATGTTACCAGGCCTGGTACTCATCCTTCAGGGCAGTGGGCTCCCCACTGGCACAGGGCAGTTCCATAAATGCTGTCCAAGAGCCCACCTGGTACTTTACCCCACTACGGCCAAGCTGGTACTTAAGGTGCAAAAATCCCTTTTACATTTCCCTCTGCTTTTCTCAAACAGAAGGAATCTTTCACTACAGCCACCGCAGCTGGGAATGTTCTGGGTAACACCAGAAGCCAGTACATCTCAGAGCCCAGGGTCCATGGTATGCTATCTGGTATCACTGTTGGTTATTCAGGGCCCAAGGTCTCTTTAGTCAGCGGGTGATGAATCCTGCCAGGACTGGGTCCTTTCCTTCAAGGCAGCAGGTTCTCTTTTGGCCTGTTAGTGCCAGAAAGGGAGCTTCACAACTCTTCCCAATCCCCTATCCTACTGTGGCTGAGCTAGTATCCAAGATGCAAGACAAGTCCTCTTCTCCTTGCTCTCCTTTCCACAAGTAGTAAGAAGAAATCACTTTTGTTGCTGCAAACTGCACTGTCTGGGGTTGGAGGAGGGATGGAGCAAGCACTCCTTTAGCTGTGCCACCTGGTGTCTCTCTAGGCCACATGCCACATTAGTTCACTGGCTGCAAGCCCAGGCTAGCAATAGAAGTTGCAAAGTAACTACAGTCGTGTCCTAGACTGCCTCTTGAGTTTACCTAGGATCCCAGAGTCTTTTGGCCCTCAGGGGGGAGGCCTGCTGAGAAGCTCAAGTTCTGAACACTGGGATGGGCAATTCCCCTCTAGCTAGGTCCAGTCCAAATGCTCCTTCCATGCACAGGTACTGGCTAAGCCCAGCACAGCTGTGATCACCACAGCTGTGATCATCACAGCTGTGACTAGGCAGCGCTGAGTTTACTGAGTCCCCCAGGCACTGTGCTTTTCTTCCCCTAAATTCAGACTCTCAAATTCAGTGGCTATTCCTAAATAGCCACTGCTAGGGGATGGGGCTGGGGTGGCATTGGTAATTCAAGACCGTGTTTCCTACTCTCGTCGGAGCAACTTTCAGCAATACGAAGTTAAAATCTAGTACTATGATTCCTCATCTCATTTTTGGTTCCTGTGATAGTGAGTTTTTTTTGTGTGTAGTTGTTAAAATTTGGTATTCCTACAGGAGAGACAAATGGTGTGGGCTTCTATTCAGCCTTCTTGCTATGCCTCTCCTTACTATATAATTATTTAAACAAAAATTTTAAAAAGTAAAAGTTCATGGAATATTTCAAATAAGGAATATTGAGGTTTAGCCAGCCCCTAGGCCTCATGAATTATCAGTTATTATATTTATACAGTTCAGCTTACATTTAAACTATAATTGACCTTTGTCAATTATAAGAACTGAACTATGGCAGAGGGTATTTATATTCATTGTTAACCGCAGGTAGAATAAGAATTCACCTCCCTGTGACCCTCATCCTAATATAAACACTGCTGTTTACTTTCCCAGGAACTGGTTCCCTCTTCTACAATCTCAGTCCGATTGGCTCAGTCCAAATGAAAAGCACCAGGTAAGGGCTTAATCCATCTTCTGAAGTTGGGGATGCATAGGGAGAAATACTCTGGCTTATACGTCGCCAATGGATCCCCACTGTCATCCTAGCCCTGGGGGAGAAACTTGAGATCTTCTTGCCTAGGGTAAAACCTCAAAGTTTCAGAAAAACTATCCTGAGTAACCTCTACGAACCAAAGCCATAGCCATAAGACATTTCCAGTGCCAAATGCTGTGCTACATGTTAGGCGCTATGCTGAAAGTTAAATACACGTTCTTCTCTCACTCTGAGGAACTTCAGCAATCATCTGTGTTCCCCACCATCTTAAATTTCAAGAGAAGCAGTGACATTGAACTTTTGAGCTAGTTGGGTTTCTCAGCTGAGAAACTTTCAGCCTTTGTTGCTCCTCAGGTTCCACTCTGCACCAATGCCTCTTGGCTACCACCACCAAGTTACTTTGCACCTTATTGGTGCCAATAAAATTTTATAGGTAAGATCCTGCTTTCTCCTATAGAAGGTAATATCAAAAGCTATGCTCCCTTTCTTCAAAGAAATGGAAATTAAAACAACATTGAAGTATAATTCAAAGGCAAAGCATAAAAAAATTCACCAAATTTAATATTAATGAACTTTAGGGAAATATATACACTTAGCCCTTGAGATTTGTGTATATGATTAAATATCATGTAGCTACTTAAAATTACATATAAAAAGTATTAATAAACAAAAAGTTAAACAGTCATCAAATTTTAAAATGTACTATCGTACCAGTTTTGTAAAAAAACTAAATACATCTGTGGAATGAAAATAAAATAACCAGAAGCATAAACACTGAACTTTAACAAACAATTATATATTTACAAACATTAGAGGTGATGTTCTGTTATTTTATTTTACATCTTTCCTATTTTAAGTACTAATGTGTATTCCTTTTATAATCGGACTAAAAAAAAAAAAAACTCTTTTCTTTGTTAAAAAATCCAGTATATATAACAAACAAAATATAAGTTTCCCTAAGTGCACTGAAGAATTCTCAAAGAGAGAAGAAAATCTCTAAAAACATGGAACAAATGGCCAAGCAGCTGCTGCCACTTTTCCTTGAATTTTTTAGTCTCTCTCAAAGAAAGCCCCTGAAAGATTTTGTTACTATTTAACTTCAGAGGATATTCCTTTAAAAATAGGGATAGCAGGGGTAAAAAAAAAAAAAAAAAAAAAGAAAAAAAAAAAAAAAAAAAAAAAGGGAAAAGAAAAAAAAAAAAAACTCAGAGGGGAATTTCTTGGCAACCAACCATCTCCCTGGCAATTATTTTCTCTTGAGAATTATCTTCTAACTCCTTAAAGGATTTGTTTAGTTTGACTGCACAAAGTCCTTCAAAAAAAAAAAATTATAGATCAGAAAAACAAAGTGATAGGTCAGATTACAAAAAAAGTCACTGGGACATAGGGCTAAATAACAACAACAAAAAATGATTAACACATTACAAAGGCTCGTGTTCATTTATTTTTTCACTCCATCCTAACAGAAATGCTGTTGCCTATTCTCAAACTATTTTTAAAAAGACACTGAGATCCTAATAGCTAGAAGCTCAGATGTGAAGCTATAACCAGTGTTGAGTCCACTTCAACAAAAAAGTTCTTCCCCATCCTATATCCCTATACCCATCCTTTATCCTATATCCCCAAATAGTCCCATCCCCATCCTATATCCCCATATATCCTATATCCCCATCCCCATCCTATATCCTATATTCCCACCCCCATGACCTACTCAAACATATCCCACAAATTGTCTAAATGACAACTATCGACAGCAGTAATTTGGACAATTTCCAGCAAGTTCTGGCATAGCACAGGAGGGAAAACAAAAGAAGAGAACGATATGCAGTCATTCTTTCCCCTTTGCCTGACTTAGTTTGACTGGACACTGGGCTGGATCTGCAGAGAGAGGTAGGAGGTGGTTTCTGAACATTATTGTCCCTTTGCTAAGAACTAATGCTTCCCCAAACTTCAACAGTATCATTCCATAAGTAGTTTGTAGCTAACAATTAATTGTTTATTTAGATTGTTATCCCAAATTAAGAAGTCTAAAATTTCAGTAACTTTATAATTAACAGTTTTAATAATGAATTTCACAACAGGCTCTTGAATCCCACTGAGTTCTTCAGAAGCAATGAAAAGTGCTCATTAAAAGATATCCAAACTACTTTAAAGAAAACAAAAGCAATATGAAAAAATATGAACTTAAGTCCTCGGTCAACAAAAAGAAAAAAATGCAAAAGGTTTAAAGAAATCATGCAGAGAAATTGATGTTTTATTTTGTCTATTTGCTTAAAAACTCAAAATAACATGGAATAAATGGCTGAGCAGCTGTTGCCACTTCTCCCACATTTTTTTCTTTTAGTCTTTCTTAAAGACCAAAAGAAAGCTCCTGGAATACTATGTTATTATAATATTTAACTGCAGGGAATAGATCCTTAAAAGCAGAGATAACAGAGGTCGAAAATAGATGAGGTAGGTTTTTCTGTTTAAATTTTATTTTGTCTTGGCTTATAAACACAAAATAACCATTTCATTGTGATTAATACTTTAACTTCATTTCAACTTTCCTCACAGGCAAATTCTCTATTAAAGACCTAAATGCTTTGTAGTTGGAAACTTAGGCTACCTTACAATTAGCCAAATTAAAAAAGAAATTTACAACCAAAGTCCCAATCTATCAACTCCAAACTTACATAATTATAATTTTATATTTATTATGATAACTCTTTGACCACAATTTCCCACTAGGCTGTAAATTCAGGGGCTTAAATTATATCTATTTTTCTCATCATTTTATCTCTCATATTTAATATAATGCCTGTCATGTAGTAGGTACTTAATAAATATTGAATGAATTGCAAAACACTAGACTACACTCATTCCTAATAAAATCAAGAATAATCAAGAATGCCTTATGATAACTAATTTAATATTGTTGGCATGTGATAGCCAATGCAATAAAAAGGGCAGAGAAACAGTATGTATAACAATGTATATGCCTAGAAAACCCAAGAGAATCAACTCAAAAGTTATTATAATTAACTTCAGTAAGGTGAAGAATTAAATTGATCATATTACCAAAAGTAATCAAATAAAATAAATAATAAAGAAATCAACAACATTCATAATACCAAAAAAGTTTTAACTTTCTAGGATAAAGCAATTGTGTCTCATATGAAGAAAACTATAAAAATTTACTGATGGATATTGGGGGGAAAGATTAAATAAATCTAACAACAAGCCACAGTCCTAGATGGTAAGACAATATGGTAAAGATGCTAAAACTCTTGAACTAACTTAAACTGCCAGTCAAAAATCCATGACTATTTCTGGGCTATTGTTGTGGTGATGTTGTTTTTGTTTTGTACCTTGACACTGAACCTGATACAATGATTCTAAAATGTATCTGGTAGAATAAAAGGACTAGAATAGACCAGAAATGTTTGAAAAGGCAGACAAATGGCAGAGGTTGGGAGAGCAGTTACAGTACCCAAATTAAAATACATATGTGAAAACCACAATAATTTAAAAATTAATACTACTACCTCACACCTTTCATAAGCACAAATTCTAGATGAAGTTTAGTATAAAACCAGAGAACCAATGAAAAATTAGAGTAAAATATAAGGGACTATCTAAACTTTGGGCTGGGAAAACCATCTTAAATTAAATACCAAAGAAAGAAACAAATAGAAAAAGATGGAAGATTTTGGTAACATGAATATGCACAAATGTACGAAGATAAACTCATACTATAAACACATTTGAAAAGCAAATGTCAAACTGAAAGAAAATACAGTATTTCCAACATACATGGCAAAGGTTTACTATTGATTGTTAATACATAATAAGCTTTTCCCCAATTAAGAAAAGATAAATATCCAATAGAAAATCTGGGTAGCAATATGACCATAAAACTTTTTAAAAAATGAAAATGGCCAAAAAACATAAAAAAGAAAAGCATTCAATATCACTAATAACAAAAGAAATTTAATCATTAATCACTATCAAATTATTTTGTAATGATATAACCTAGTATTTACAAGAATTTCCCCTTATATATTGCTGTTAGGAAAGCATTGTAATGGATTTCAAAACCATTTAAAGAAAAACATTATAGCCTTTCATCCAGTAATTCCTTCTGAGTAACATATTTTGAAGAAATAATCAGAGATGCTTATAAAGATTTAGGTACAAATACCATCATTATAGCTTATTTCTAATTTCTCAAATAAAGCTAAAGCTATAGCTATAGCTTTATTTGAGAAATTAGAAATAATCATTTAAAATCATGTTCTTAACATATAAGGATACAGAAAATGACTGATTATATAAGTGAGTAAAAAGCAAGTTACAATATAGCACATATAGTATTACTGCAAAATATACTATTTATAGCTGTCAATACACGCGCATTTTAAAGACTATAAGGATATAAAACAAGTATTAATAGTGGTTATCTCTGTATAGTAAAATTTTACACATTTTACTTCTTTATACTGTTCTGTCTTTTCTTTCAAAAAACATGCATCAATGTTATCGTTGGAAAAAAATTAATATGATACATCTTTAATTTTTTTTAAGACGGACTCTTGCTCTGTCATCCATGCTGGAGTGCCGGGGCGCAATCTTGGCTCACTGCAACCTCCGCCTCCAGGGTTCAAGTGATTCTCCTGCCTCAGTCTCATGAGTAGCTGGGACTACAGGCACACACCACCATGCCTGGCTAATGTTTGTATTTTTAGTAGATACAGGGTTTCACCATGCTGGCCAAGACGGTCTCAATCTCCTGACCTCGTGATCCACCCATCTTGGCCTCCCAAAGTGCTGGGATTACAGGCATGAGCCACTGTGCCCGAGCTAAATTATTAATACTATAAAATATTAGATGAATTTTATTTATTAATAAGTCATATCTATGATGCAAAAGCAAACTATTAATATCAACCTATTTTAAATGTGGCTTTAAGCTTATATTGCAGGATTTTAAAATATCTATGTTCAACAATACAACAGGCTTTATGGGATATTTCACATATGGAAATAGACTCTATGAGACATTTTAATAAAATTACCTTTTATTCCAAATGTAGGTTTTAGAATATCATTCCTAAAACTGTTTTCCCTTTGTCTTCCCAAATGATGAAGGGTTAATAGTAATAGTAAAAATAATGGTAGCAGTACTTTTATAATGGTTTATTGTTCCTAAGTGTTGCCATCTGTGAAAGAAAAATTTATTACATTTATATTTTCATAAACTCAGTAAGGAACTACATAAAACAACCCCATCTTATCATCCTTGGCCATACAACAATAACATTTATATTTTTTATTTCTTCACTGACAAAGCCTGGCTTAACATGGGTTGTTAGCTACAAACTGCTATCGAACTTGATTTACTATAGTATACCTTACAAAGTAATGAAAGTATTACCATTTGACCTAATTTATGCACTTTTTTTTTTTTTTTTTTTTTTT
>NW_016107561.1:3052843-3073296 GCF_001604975.1 Cebus imitator
CATGCCCAGCTAATTTTTTTGTATTTTTAGTAGAGACGGGGTTTCACCGTGTTGGCCAGGATGGTCTCGATCTCTTGACCTCGTGATCCACCCGCATCGGCCTCCCAAAGTGCTGGGATTACAGGCTTGAGCCACCACGCCCGGCCCTATTTTTTAAAACATAGAAAATAAACGTTGACAAGGATATAGAGCAATCAGAACTATCATACACTGCTATTGGAAGTATAAAGTGAAAATCACACAACAGTATCTACTAAGGTTAAATATGCATATATCCTATCATTTTACAGTTAACATCCCACATCGAGACCCAACAAAATTATATAGATATCTATTTACAAAAATAGCACACACAAATGTGTTAGCATGCTCCTTGCAGTACTAAAACATCCAGACTAGAAACTACTTAACTGCTCATCAACAGTAGACAGGATATATAAGTTGTGACATATTTGTACAATGAAATATTATATAACAATGATAATAAATTATCTACATCTATACCCAACAGTAGGCATCAATGTTGTAAGCATAATGGTGAACAAAAACAGCCAAACAGTAAAGAACATATTTAAGTCAATTTATCTAAAATACAAAAACAGGCAAAACTAATCTATGCTGGTAGAAGCCTATATAGTGAAAACACTTTGCCATATTCATTACAGGGGATGCCAAGAACACTTCTGGGATACTGGTAACATTCTGCTTTTTTTATCTGGATCCTATTACACAGGTGTGACAGTTTGCCAAATTTATTAAGCTATATATTTCTGTGTGTGTATTTGGATCTATTATTGCTCAACAAAAGTTCAGAGAAAAAATATAAAATACAAAAACTCAGTGAAAAATAAAACTTTGATGCTTTGCTAGTAGAGATGAAATTTCTAATTGAACTAAGTAGTTGCTGTTAATTCTGTCCTAAAATATTTCAGAGAGTAAATTTACTTTATTTCCCCAATGACTTAAATTCTAATTTCGAATATGTCTTATTTCATTTCAGTTTTACTGAAAAAACACATAAAAATGACATAAAAAAACACATAAAAATGTATTTTAAGCAAGCAGAGTTGACTAAAACATTTCTAAAAAGTATAATTTCTTTCATCATGTGCAGTCCTGTTATTTACCAGTATAAAAATTTATACATTCTACATCAATTATTCTTTTTTTTTTTTTTTTTTTTTTTAAAAAATTTTTTTTTTTTTTTTTTTTTTTTTTTTTTTTTTTGAGACAGAGTTTTGTTTTTGTTGCCCAGACTGGAGTGCAATGGTGCGATCTCAGCTAACCGCAACCTCCACCTCTTGGGTTCAAGTGATTCTCCTGCGCAGCCTCCCAAGTAGCTGGGATTACAGGAATGCACCACCACATCCGGCAAATTTTGTATTTTTGGGAGAGACAGGGTTTCTCCCTGTTGGTCAGGCTGGTCTCAAACTCCCAACCTCAGGTGATCCTTATGCCTCTGCCTCCCAAAGTGCTGGGATTACAGGCGTGAGCCGTGGCACCCAGCCAACATCTATTATTCTTAATCAAATTATGCCCAGCTATTACTGTACATGGTTATCTATACAATCTTATGTCTTCATCTCAATTTTTGACACAACTATGATATTTACAACTAACGTAGTAAAAAACACATCGTTAACATACACTAAAGCCATTCTTTTCCTTGGTCAATGGTTCATGCAAATTACAGGAATGTCATAGAAACTTGGCTTTTATCATAAAGTTTCAGAATTGAACAACTTTTCCTAAATGAAATTCAACTAAATACTGTCACAGCTAAAGTTGTGGGACATAGAATAAACCCAATTAATTGGTCTTACATATATCTTTGTACAAGACTTGAAAAACACCTATAATTACCTTGAATATTCATATAAAAATTTTTTCTCATATTAAAACTAAGCAGTATAATTCTGCTACCATTTACTGATATGTCTATACAGAAGGCACTGTGTGAATTACTTTGTATCTCTTTAGACTGCCATCATTTCTTTAGATTTTCAAAACAGCCCTGTGAAGTAGGCCCTACGACAGATTGAACATCTCTAATCCAAAAATCCAGTGAAATGCTTCAAAATCTGAAAGATTTTGAGTGCCAATATGACACAATGAGTAGAAAATTCGACACCTAAATCTTTGCTTTCTGACAGTTTAACATACACAGACTTTGTTTAATGAACAAAACTATTCTAAAATATTGTATAAAAATTACCTTCAGGCCATGTCTATAAGGTATATATAAACATAAATGAATTTCATGTTTAGACTTGGGTCCTATCCCCAAGATTTCTCATTATGTATATGCAAATATTCCAAAATCTGAAAAAAATCTGAAACACTTCTAGCATTTTGGATAAGAAACATTCAACCTGCATTATCTCCATTTTGCTGATGAGAAAACTGAAAATTTAACCTTCAAAAAGGTTAAATAACTTGTCAGAGTTATTTGGCCAGGAAGTTGAATAGGCATATTTAAAATAATGATTGATCTGACTCCAAGTCCTCTATGATTAATCACAATGTAAATATACCTCTCCTTGTCATGTTGGAGTGTGGGGTAGGAAGAGCTAAAATAAATCAACTTTCTTCACTTTCCATTTTCAAAAATCACTTTTCAGGCAAACTGAATTAATCTTTGGCTACAGCCAACCAGTTACAGTTAGAAAGTTATTATCACTTTTTCATAACACAGCCTACAATCCACAAATGAATAAAAATCTATCTTCTCCAAAATATTTTTCTGTGATTATGGCACAGTACAAGTAAAACTGTCTCTAATGGCATAATGAACCATAAATTAGATAGATGCATTTACCCCCAAGCTCTAGCAAAGAACAAAGTTCTTTGACCAATGGGTTTGGTATAAGACTATGCAAGTAGTAGTCACTGTAAACAAATAATCCTATATGCAGCTACATTAAGATGGTAGGCCAGTTTGATGACCTTAAATTATAGTAAACACTTATTACCCACAATATTAGTAGTGCTTTGGGAAATAAAGGAAACCTTGGGCTGTTCTAAGTGTGGAAGGAAGCCTACAGAGAAGACAGCAGGAAATAAGGAGGCAACTGTGATCGTTGGGAATTTACTAGAACCATATTACAGAGAAAGAAGTGATCATGAAACTGTAAACATCCTCAGAACAAATACTCAGAAATCTGGGAAAGGCACTAAACCTCCAAGGGCAAAGTTTGTGTGTAAATGTCAAGAAAGGAGAAAGATAGGAGACCAAAGATTAGTAGATGCATCTGTTTTCCTCTCTCCAAACACAATTTAGGACATGCAATGCTAAGATAGGGACTAAGTATGTTCTTAACTCTATGGCTCAAACAACAAGGTAAGGAACTAATAACCCTGTCCATATCGCATATATGCAAAGAATGTTTTTAAAAGTAGCCAGGCACAGTGGCTGACACCTGTAATCCTTTTTGGAGGCCAAGATGGGTGGATCACTTGAGGCCAGAAGTTTGAGATCAGTTTGGCCAACATGACGAAATCCTGTCTCTACTAAAAATACAAAAAAGTTAGCTGGGCATAGTAGTGCCCGCCTGTAATTCCAGCTACTCAGGAAGCTGAGGCATGAGAATCACTCAACCTGAGGAGGAGGTTGCAGTGAGCGGAGATTGTGCCACTGCATTCCAGCCTGGGCGACAGAGCAAGACCCTGTCTCAAAAAAAAAAAAAAAAAAAAAAATAAAAAAAAAAAAAAAAAAAGTAAAATCACTTACATATAGGGCCTGAAAATTAATTCTGATTCAAAATTACAATTTATCATCACAGAATGAGATCAAAACAAATAATTTACGAACTCTTTTTGCATCCACAAGGAGTACTTGATACATGCTTTATACACAATGAACAGTATCTATTTGCTTCCAGGTCTATCTCTTCTATTAAACAGAGTCCATCTGTACATGGAGGAAAAAAATAATCCACTCTCAGTCCAAAAGCGTACCAATATAATTTACTAGGACCCACAGACATTTTTAACCTTAATTCACCCTTTTATTTGTATCTACCCATATCTGATTGTAAATACGTCCTGTCCTATATACTAGTATATTAAACACTTTCGAAAAATTTGAAAAGAAGAGGAATGATCTTATTATTTACCATTCCTGCACTAGTGAGCAAGGTACCATTTTTCTTTTGCATTTTAAAATATTTGGATATAATCCTTCCAAAGTTAGAATGAACTGTCAAAGGCAGGTCAACTACACTTGAGTAGGCCATGTTTCCAGACCTTCTCAGATTGTCAGATAGCACCTCAGTAACTGACCTATAGTCATTTCAAACAAGATGTGGTTGTTAAATGCCTAGAGAAGGACAAAAAGATGAGGTACTATTTAGTAGAAATAATAATTACTACATGTTTTTAATAAAAAATCCAGATATCACATATTGATTGATAGGCCAAAATGTCAAATAAGGAATTACCAAATATAGCTAGATGGCAATCATAGCACCTATGTGAAAGAATTCAACCAGGAAAGGTGCTAGGAACACAAGCTCTAGATCTACTTGCTGGCTGTATAACCAGAGATGAATCACTTAACCTCTCTGTGGCTATGTTTCTTCATCTGTTAAACTTGCCCCTTAGGTTATTTGTAACAATTTAGCAAATTAAGCTCTCAATACCTCTTACTACTCATATTAATAAAATTAATATGCTAATAATCTATGTGTTTAATTCCAGTCTCTCACTTGAGTCCTACATTTCCCATCTTCTATAGCTGCATTTCTCATGCTAGTATCTGAAGATCTTGGGATCTTCAAATTTCCCACAACTTCTTTTTAATTTTGTGATTTCATTTTGACAATAATCTTGTAAAGCCCTTATAAGCAAATGTATCCAAATCATTTCAGTGGCCTTCATAAGTGAACTGATATTAGATTATGTGCCATGCCAGCAGAAGTGTATGAAGCTATGGGACCCAAACTATTGACGCTCATTCAAGATTGGGAGGCTGAAGGAGAGGTATCCAGGATTCCAATAGGAGATGAAACATCATCTGACATGCTGAAAGACTGAGGCAGGAACTGCTAGGATGGGAAACTCTTTAGAGAAGTAATATTTTAGGTAGTGACAGCAGCTTGTGCAAAGTCCAAGAGGAAAAGGGGGAAAGAGAAAGTGGGTGGGAGAGAGAAAGGAGAAAAGGAGTGGGGAACAGAAAAAATTGCAGGCCAGTGGCAAGAGATTGGTGAACTGGAGATTGGTATGGCAGGGATATTGAGGCAAGTCTTGTCTGACACATTGAGTTTGCCCTTAATCTTACGGACCATGGGAAACAACTAAAGGTGACTGTACAGAGAAATAATGTGAGAAAGATCATTTTGTCTGCATCTGGAGAGTACATGAGGTTGTAAGTAAAGCACTCAGAAGTCTATTGCAACAGTCAGGTAAGAAATTATGTGACTTAAATGAAGGTTATGGCTGTATAGCTAAGGAGAGGAGACTACCAAATATGCACTGAAGCTAAAGGAAAATTAACATTCAAGGATGAAGTAGTCAATGGTATTGTATACTACAGAGAGATCCAGGAAAATAAGGACTAAAAAAGGGCCCATTACGTCAAGAAAAAGAGGTTATGATGACATTGGTGAGAACAGTTTTAGTGAAAACGGTTTAGCAGAAGCCAGATTAGCAGTGTCTTGATGTGTCATATGTACAAATTAAGAATTCAAAGCCGGGCGCGGTGGCTCACGCCTGTAATCCCAGCACTTTGGGAGGCTGAGGCGGGTGGATCACGAGGTCAAGAGATCGAGACCATCCTGGTCAACATGGTGAAACCCCGTCTCTACTAAAAACACAGAAAATTAGCTGGGCATGGTGGCGTGTGCCTGTAATCCCAGCTACTCAGGAGGCTGAGGCAGGAGAATTGCCTGAACCCGGGAGGCAGAGGTTGCGGTGAGCCGAGATCGCGCCATTGCACTCCAGCCTGGGTAACAATAGCGAAACTCCGTCTCAAAAAAAAAAAAAAAAAAAAAAGAATTCAAGAAAGTTGTTGAAAGAACCAATACACTTTGATGCTGTTTGTCTGCTCTAATCCAGTCACACTAGACTTGAGCTCTTTGAGGTTACTGCAAATCAAACTGCATTCAAACAATAATTATCCAAGAATCATCCCACCATTAAAGATGGCAGAATCAGAAGAAGCAACAGCTACAATTACGAGCCAGGAGAAAAGAATCAGATTTATTTCGGCTGATGTACTTAGTATAAAGTTAAATAGTTTCATTTCTGCTTCCAGTCTCCCCATCAAACTTATCCTTTCCCAATTTATCCTTCACATTGTGACCAAAGGGATCTCTCTAACACATACCTGATTACATCATTCCTCCCTAAAAATTTCTTCAAAAGCTCCCTATCTTCTTCAATTAAAAAAAAAAAAACAAAAACTCAGCCCTGAAATTGACATACAAAGCACTTCAAGATCTGGCCTCTGCCTGTAAGTGCTGCAAGCACACTCAGTCACATGTGGTTTCCTAAGTGCAACACACACTCACCTGCTTCCCTGAGTTATTTGCTTTGCTCTATTTGCCCATGGCACCTTGACATGTGTCTAATAAACATTTTATCATGCCGTATACCAACTGCTTACTTACTTGTCTTTACCTCCACTGCTCAACCTAGTTCTGAACTCATAATAAGCACTCAATACATTTTCCTGGGGTATTTGTTTGTTTGTTTGTCAAATGAAAGTTTCTTATGCCTCTATTAAGCAGCATTTGAAAATCTGTTTAACTCCCAAGAGCTAAGCATAGGTACCAAAATGTTTTCAAGCATCCCCATGAGGTAACTGATTTTAAAATATGACTTTTACTCACAGTAAATACTGACTTTTTTAATACAAAAATACTGCTTTGTGAGGCAGAATCTGAACATCACAGATTCTGAAAACACCTCTCTTTTGTATGATAGTTGTGCTTTATTTAAAACCACAATCAAAACAAAGGCCAGATGAGGTGGCTCACACCTATAATTTCAGTACTTTGGGAGGTCTAGGTAGGAGGACTGCTTGAAGCCAGGAGCTCAAGACCACCCTGGGAAACATAGCAGGATCTTGTCTCTACAAAAAAAAAATAAAATAAAATAATTTTTTTTTAATTAACTAGGCACGATGGCACGTGCTTGTAGTCCTAGCACTCAGGAGGCTGAGGCAGGAAGATTGCGTGAGCTCAGGAATTCAAGGCTGCATTGAGCTATGATTATGCCACTGCATTCCAGCCTGAGTGGCAGAGTAAGAGTCCTGTCTTACAAAAAAAAAAAAAAAGAAAGGTAAAATAGAGTCAAACTTAAAGTACCTACAGATCAGTGTCAGTTACACATTAGTAACTAGACAAATCCATATTAAAATATGTGGAATTTTGAAAACTGCTCAGGAAGAAAGCAGCTGCTGCAGCTTGAGCACCAGTGTTTTCAGTGGAAAACTGGCTCTCTGCATAATGGAAAATCTGAATGCTAATAATGAAGATACCCTCCATTTCCTCTATTAACCTGAGTTCTCTCAGAAAAGACATCAGTAGTATGAATAGTATGAAATCCATTCAGTAGCCATACAATAATAAATACCATAGCTAAAATATACCAAGCACATATTTTATGCCAGAACTATGCTACGTATCTTTCACACATTACTTACAACATCTGTCTGATCTTAATTACTACTATTATCCCTATTTATAGGTTTAAAAAGTTAGGATTAAAGGGCTGAATAATTTGCCCAATCAAGCTGATGTCAGTAGGGCAATTTATAATTGATATTATAAGCATAATACCAACAAGTTTTTCAAGAGCCTAGAAAAAAATAATTTAGGTTTCCAAAATACGAAAACTGCAAAATCAAAATTAATGTTTACCTAAATACCTGCAAAACATGTCATAATAGTAAGCAATCAACTATCATCCAACTCTTAAGTATGCACTGTGTTGAATGTGGGCTGCAGTATATTTTAGTATATACCAGATATGATTTAGCATGGGGCCTTAAAAAATAAAAATGACCAAACTTCACAAACATCTTAAAAATATCACTGAGACCCATTACAAAATGGCAAAAGATACAAACTGATATTTCACCAAAGAGGAAATATAGGTGGTAAATAAGCGTATGGAGAGGTGTTTAACATTATTAACCTTTAGGGAAACACAAATTAAAACCATGATGATGCTGATTGAAAAAGCGGAGAGAAAAATTTAAAAATTTAAAATAAATATAAAAAAACATCATTAGCTATTAATACATACCTATTACAACAGCTAAAATAAGAAATAATTATATCACCAAATGCTGGCAAAGATGTAGAGAAACTGAACCTCTCAAACATTGCTGGTAAGAATGTAAAATGGTACAGCTACTATGAAAAACAGTTTAGCAATTTCTTATAAAAATTATGCACTTACATATAACCTAGTAATCACACTCTTGGATGTCTATCCCAGAGAAACAAAAATGTATGGTCACATAAAAACATGTATATAAATGTTCATAACAGCTTTACTGGTAACAGCGAAATACTGAAAAGAATCCAAATGTCCCTCAATGGGTGAATGGTTGAAGAAATTCTGATACATCTGTAACATGAACTACAACTCCACAATAAAAAGGAATGAACAGTTATTGAATTAATATATATATATGTATAACAATCTGAATGGCCCTCAAGGGCACTATGTTTAGTAAAAATAAAAGGCAACCTTAAAAGATTACATGCTGTATGATTCAATTTGTATGCGTTTTTAATTATTATTAATATTATTTTGATTGACAAATCATTGCATACATTTATGGGATACAATGTGATGTTTTGATATATGTATATACAACGTGCATGATTAAACCAAGCTAATTAACACATCCATCACTTCACTTATCTATCATTTTTTATGGTGAAGCATTTGAAATTTACTTCCTTAGTTATTTTGAAATATATAATACATTATTATTTATTACAGTCACCCTGCTATGAGATAAATCTCAAAACCTATTCCTCCTGTCTATCTGAAACTTCGTAACTTTTGATCAACAACTCCCCATTCCCTTCCTTTAATCCCCTTCCAGCCTCTGGTAACCATATTTTCTACTGTAAGTTCAATTTCTGTGGCAATGAAAGAAAAAACAGACAAATGGGACAGCCATTTCTCAGAAAAAGACATACAAATGACCAACAAGTACATGAAAAAAAAATGCTCAGCACCGCTAATCATTAGGGAAGCACAAATGGAAACCAGAATGAACTACCATTTCACACCTGTTGGAATGGCTTTTGTCAAGTTCAAAGATAACAAGTGCTGGTAAAGATGCAGAGAAGAGAACTCCTGCACACTGTTGGGAATATAAATTAGTAGAGCCATTATGGAAAACACCATGGAGGTTCCACAACAAGCTAAAAATAAAACCTCCACATGGTCTATTGATTCTACTTACAGGTATCCAAAGGAACTTAAATCAGTATGTCAAAGGGATATCTGCATGGCATGTTCACTGCAGCATTATTATGTATTTTTAGAATTATATACCATTCTAAAAATGACAAAACCATAGAGATGAAAAACAGGGAAGGAGGCAGATAGGTGGATATAAACACAAAGGTGGCAGCATGAGGGAGTTTTTTATGATAATGGAATAGTTCTGTATCTAGATTGAGGTGGTGGTCACATGAACCTATATATGAAATAAAACTACAAAACTACACACAAATATACACACATTCACATGGATGCAAGTTTAAAAATGGTTAAAACTGAATAAAGTCTGTAGTCTAGATAACAGTAATGCACCAATATCAACTTTTGGTTTTTGACACTGGGTAAACATGAACATAAAGATGGCAACCATACATACTGGGGACTACTAAAGGGGAAGGAAAAGAAGACACAAAAGTTGAAAAACTAACTATTGGGTACTATGCTCAGTACGTGGGTGACAGGATCAATCATACCCCAAACTTTGGCGTTATGCAATATACCCATGTAACAAGTATACAGGTACTCCCTGAATCTAAAATAAATGTTGAAATTATTTGCTAAAATCTGCTTTTGATATTGTACTATAGCTATATACAAAGTCACCATTGGGAAAAGTTTACACAGGGTTCATAAGACTCTGCATTATTTTTGTCTTTTCTATAATTATTTCAAAATAAAAAGTTTAAACAAAAAACAGTCTTGGTTATAATAACCTGAATTTGAACCCAGGTCTCCCTAACTCTAAACTTGTGCTACCACCCTGTGTTCTATAATGCCTGCAAAATCTGTTCTATTAAAACATACTAAATATGCATAATTTCCTAGAGAGAAACATATAATACACAAGAAGTCCATCCTGGGTCACATTTAAAGAAATTAGGACAATTCAAAAAAACACTTTATTAGAAAGAAGTTTAAAATATCGAATCATTTCATTCATAGCAACTAAGATCAAGTGTTCCAATGTACTAATCTGGTCATGAAAAGAGAACGTCAGAAGTCTAATAGGAGGTGATAACTGGGCTGCTTTGGCATAAGGACTAGGGGTACTTTTTTTTCACTCCCTCTTAGTAGAGGTAGCTCTCTAGTTTCCTCCATGTTAACTTGTTCACCTGAAAGGTTAACAGCTGTTACGCTCCTTCCATACCAGGCAAACAAGCTGCACAGTAGAAAGCCGTAAATAAAGCCATTACAGCATACATTCACTTGGCATCCCTTTTCCATTCCTGATGAGACTATCCTTGTGAGATGTAAAACATGGCCAAATTACAATCATCACAGCCAGAGAGGTGAGCTAAAATTACCAAATCATTCTTGGGAGTAAGCAAAAGT
The DNA here is from genome assembly GCF_001604975.1 of Cebus imitator. Classification (NCBI taxonomy): domain Eukaryota; kingdom Metazoa; phylum Chordata; class Mammalia; order Primates; family Cebidae; genus Cebus; species Cebus imitator. The sequence goes on from NW_016107561.1 coordinate 3,063,647, forward strand.
TGCTTCCTGTCTTCATATAAACTTACCTTACCCTTATACATTATGTAGCAGCTATGAAAAATTACACATTTAGGCAAGAGCAAGATAATAACATTTGAAAAACAAAATAGTGATGAGGTAGTTAATGATGTTCTGCTTTGCACCATTTTATGTTATTTCAGTAATTACTCTCAAAATATTTTTATTGATTGATCAGATAAATAACAAAACCAGAGTCAGATGGTTCACTGTGTCAAGTCTCCAGTGCTGAATGTCCTATTAGTCAGAGATGCTACAAATTCAATTACATATATTAAATAATTCAATTTAACAAATATACAATATTAAGTATTTTTAAGAAGAAGACATTGCTTTGGGAGTGGACACAAAAAGAGAAAATGGCACTATTGTGTGGCTCTCATGGGAAGACAGCAAAATCCAAAAAAAGACCATTATTACTGTTATTAAGTGTGTGCTGACACAGCAAATTCAATGTTATCTTCATAACAAGAAGAAAACTCGTGAGAGTGATCTTCAAGTATTTTAAAATGAAGTAGATATCATCAGTTGGACTTCCTCAGGACAAAACTAGGATCATGTGTATATACATATATGTGTATATATATATAAGATCATGTGTGCATATATCTTTTACATACATATGGATAGATATAATCTTTTAAATTTTTAAAAATTAAATCTCATATATTTATAGAATTTAAGGCATATATATTAACTTACTAGCTAGAGTGATAACTTGTTAAAACTACTGGAGAAGACTTCCTGAGACCCTTTCCAAGGACCTGTGCTCCCCAGAGGCGCCACAGGACAGAAGAAAGCATCCTGACACCCAGGGCCACAAATGAACAATCCATAGATATCACATATAACAGAGACCTGTACACTATGAGGTAACCTGAGGATGGAGTGAGTCATATTGGGTGGTGATTAAATGACCCAGCCTCCTCTTTCAAGAAGAGTTTTACATTTTAGACAGGAAGTAGAAGCAGCAGAGGAGAAAGGAAGTGTAGAAGCATCAGAAGGAAAGGTGAAAACTGAGCCTTGATTATGGCAAAGCAGCTGGTACAAAGCAACTGACACCGACCTCTTTTTTTTTTTGAGACAAGATCTCAATTGTCACTTAGGCTGGAGTGCAATGGTATGATCTCAGCTCACTACAACCTCTGCCTCCCAGGTTCAAGTGACTCTTCTGCCTCAGCCTCCCAAGTAGCTGGGACTACAAGCGCTTGCCAACAACATACCCTGCTAATTTTTGTATTTTATGGTAGAGATGGGATTCACCACAGGCTTGTCTTGAGCTCCTGACTTCAAGTTATTTACCCACTTTGGCTTCTCAAAGTGCTAGGATTACAGGCGTGAGCCACCGCACCCAGCTGTAACTGATACCCAGTTGTGAGGGAACAACAAGCTGACCAGTATCTGAACTTTCTGCTAAATTGCCAGAACTGTACAATATCCTCGCACAATGTTTCAGTTCTCCATAAGGCCCTTCTGTTCAGCTGCCAAAGCATTTCCTACTATCCTGTGTGAATTTATTATCACCATAGGGAACCTGGAGATAACAGTGAACTTCACATGAACTCTGTACTCTTGGAAAAAGCCACAGTCAAGAAATTACCCCCACCCTTTTGTGTTGTGGGAAAGGGCTTGCTAGATAAAACTGACAGATGACCACTTTGCAACCAATGACAAGGCCAGAGAGGCCTTCCAAATTCCCATTCTCTGTCTCATACATGATTCGCCGAGCTGTTTGTCCCCATTTACCATTCTGGTTGGTCAATGCCCACAAACAACCTGACCAAACTTTAGTCAGGCTCCTCTCCTTCCTGGAAACCCCTGAACTTTGGTCCAGCCTGGAGCAATGGAAGGTGAGCAACCCCTTCTTAACAGCCCTTCCCAGAACCAGCTGATCTCAGGGAAAAACATTCCCTGATAACTGTTTCAAGCCACCCCCTCATACAATTCCTCAGCCCCAATTCTTTGTAGCCTTGTTTACTCCTTACTATAAAAGAAAAGCCCTTTTGTGCTTAACCCTTGAGACACTTATAGCTCATAGTTGAAGCAGTTATCCTGCTGCAATATTCTGCCTCTGCAATCATCCTCCTCCCTGTTTTGTAACAGTCTGTTTAGATAAAGACTCTCCTTAACCAAGTCCAGATTTGTTTTTGACACTGTCAACCTTCAAACAGCCTAACTTTACAAAAGACAAATTAAAACCATTAAATATCCTCTCATTTACAATATTTTTTATAGAATCACAGCTACTGTATCTTTTTTGATATATAATCACATAATAAAATGTAACATCTATTATATTTTTCCCAATGTTGAAATAGAAAAATTAACTAGACAATTACTTATTAAAATAATTGGAATATGCTGGTTAAAATTAAGCATTTCATGATGAAAATGAAAACCTGAACCCAAACAACTTAAGTTTTGAAATCACTCAAATAATTTCTTTATATTTTCACTTTTGTCTTACACAGTTCAATCACTGCCTGACAACCTATTCAAAAGAAAAAAGTTTGATGAACTTGTATTTATGTTGGCCAACTATTAATTTGAGCTATGAAACTAACAATAACATACTTGCTAAAGTTCTGTCTGAATAACTTTCTGCAACTGTCACTTATCCAGTGGTCCAGTACCCTAATCTCAGTCTAGTGCTTTTCACTGTAGAGGGTGCTGTAGATTGCACATTAATTGAAGAACATACAAAAAAAAAACTCCAATGTTTTTAATCAAGAAGAGAAACATTTCTACATCAGAAAGGATTTTTTTCTAAAATACTTACATTTTTATTTATTAAAAATATTTTGAAATAATACTCACATAACAAACATATCACAGAAAAACCAACTACTCACCCGCATTGACTATAGCATCTACCTCTAGCAATGTGATGTCACCTCTATAGAGAGAAACTTTTTCTGCCAAACTTTTCTTCATCTGGGATGTTTCCTGAGTATTTTCTTCTGTAATAAAAAATGGATATATATCAATAATATTATTAATTAATTTAATCAAGATAATTTTTTAGTCAAGACCACTACCAGACCCAATATGTGTCATGCTCTATTACAAAAAACAAGCGGAAATAAGAGCATAGGTACTGAGGGTGTGATTTATTCTCTATTTATTTTGTAATCCTCAAAACAAACACACTATCACATACAAAATGGACATACAATAGATTTTGGCATGTTATATTGGTCAACAAGAAATTCAATACTTATGGGTAATTTTATTTAAATATCCATTTAAAAATAAAATTATGTACCATTACATTCACAAGGAGGTAAGAAAAAGATATACTAATCTTTAATCGTAGCTAAGAAGAACTTACCTAAAAGGCATCCTTGAAAAGAATATATATATTTGAGCAAAATAGCATTTAGGTTCAGCTGTTTGCTACTTCTTTTTTATTTTTTGAGAGGAATTTCACTCTATTGCCCAGGCTAGAGTACTGCAGCGGCGTAATCTTGGCTCACTGCAACCTCTGTCTCCCAGATTCAATAAATTCTTCTGCCTCAGCCCCTCCACCAAGTAGCTGGCATTACAAGCATAAGCCACCATGCCCAGCTAATTTTTGTCTTTTTAGTAAAGACAGAGTTTTGCAATGTTGGCCAGGCTGGTCTAGAACTTCTGACTTCAAGTGATCCACCCACCTCAGTCTCCCAAAGTGCTGGAATTACAGGCAAGAGCCACCATGCCTGGCCAGCTCTTTGGTACTTCTAAGTAACAAACTATCACACAGGATAGGAAATTTTAAGAATATTTGAATTTGTGAAACTACTCCTTTCTTATCAAATTGTGTTTTACCTTTTGCTCTAGAGGGCGCTACTAGATTTAAAAAAGAAAGCTTTACTCCAACACACACCAGCCAGCAAGAGGGTATATTTAAAACAAGCCAAAAACATTACATTATGAAATGTGATTTTTAGAAAATGATTTAGAGCAAGACTATAAACTTGAATTTCCATTTATTTTTAACAAATAGTAATAAGATAAATTTAGTAAAAAAGCTGTACAAAATAAATGCTTTAAAATATATTAAATTGCTATTCATAAAAAGGTTTTTAGTATATTTATAGGAAAACTGATTTATATTTTTGAATTTATATTAAACTCAAACTTTTAAAAGTATTTATGATATGTGTAAATCTTTCATGCAAGGAGATACTGCTATTCACTCACTGAGATACTTTCATTTTTAAAAGTATTTATGATATGTGTGTATTTTTCATGCAAGGAGATACTGCTATTCACTCACTGAGATACTCTTATAAGCATGCAATTTTGAGCCACCTGGGGGATTAGAGGTGATAGCTTATGAGTCACCTAAATTGTCTTTGGACCACAATAGCGTCCCCCCTCCCAAAAAAAAATTTAGCTAAGACTAAGAAAATAACCTGTGACCACAAAAATGATCCTTTCTCTCTCTGTCTATGAAGCATTCCCTTCTTAGTAACTGCTTCTCTCCCAGAAAGATTCTAATCAAGATACTCACTGGTTGTAGTAACAATGAGAAGGAGAATAATGTGGGCAACTTGTATATTAAAGAAGTAGAGAAATACTTTAGGAAACCTCAAAATATGAAATACTTGTACTTGAATTGACCTCTCAGGAACTCCTACAGTACTATTTATCTCTGCCAGACAGTGGTTAAGAGCAGACTTTACTACCAGACTGACTCTGTTCAAATCCTAATTTTGTCAATTAACAGCTGGGTAAGTTTCGATAAGTTATTCTCTCCATGCATCAGTCTGTAAACCACTGACTCCTTCACTGTTAACATGAGTTTATTACACTTAGAATGTTTGCCTCATAGTAAGTGATCAACAAATGCTATCTTTTTTTTTTTTTTTTTGAGACGGAATTTTGTTCTGGTTGCCCAGGATGGAGTGCAATGGCATGGTCTCGGCTCGCTGCAACCTCTGCCTCCCAGGTTCAAGTGATTCTGTGCCTCAGTCTCCCAATTACCTGGGATTACAGATGCCCACCACCATGCCCAGCTAATTTTTTTGTATTTTTAGTAGAGACAAAGTTTCACCATGTCAGCCAGACTGGTCTCGAACTCCTGACCTCAGGTGATCTGCCTGCCTCAGTCCCGCAAAGTGCTGGGATTACAGGTGTGAGCCACCACACCTAGCCAACACAACTTTTTTTTTTTACAAAGGTGACAAATATTATTTCAGCATCCATGGACCACAATACTAAATTTTTTTAATAATTTATTTTAAATAAAATATATATTATTATTTCTTGTCAGTGAAAGAGACTGTAGTTTGTTTGTACACTTATCAAATTGTCAACACCTGACCCAATGACAAAGACTCCAAGCCACAAGTCCTTGAGTTCCACATCCAACTAGTTTCAATCATGATTACTTTAACCAAACTATAAACTCTTGATTCCCCACTAATGATTATAAAATGACAATAAACATTTGGTGGCTTTGTCAGGGAGAACTGGATATTTAGACTATTGTGAACCTAAAAATTATAAAGAATCATCACTAAAGATGTTTCAGAACTCTATCCGGCATTAAATTGACAGACTTATCACAAATGAATGCAGAAAGATTGACCGTTTCAACTTGGGAGACAATGTAAATAGATTTCCTAATCATTCTTTAACTGCTTTTAGCTCTAAAAAGTATTATTTCCTCATTTTCTCATGAAGCATTATGTAAGTAACATTACATTTGTAGTGACAGAACTTTTAAACATGAAAATAAGTCATGTGTTTCTAAAAAGTAAAGAAATTATAAAAGAAAGGTATGGGAAAACATTTAAGTTTAGACCATTTATACCACTGTTCAGTTTTATTTGTTGTTGTTTCTTTTTGTTTATTTTGTTTTGAGACAGAGTCTCGCTCTGTTGCCAGGCTGGAGTGCAGTGGCGCGATCACAGCTCACTGCAACCTCCACATCCTGGATTCAAACAATTCTCCTGACTCAGCCTCCCAAGTAGCTGGGACTACAGGCACATGTCACCATGCCCAGCTAATTTTTGTATTTTTAGTAGAGACAGGGTTTCATCATGTTGGCCAGGATGGTCTCGATCTCTTGTCCTTGTGACCTGCCCGCCTTGGTCTCCCAAAGTGCTGAGATTACAGGCATGAGCCACCGCACCTGGCCCCTGTTCCATTTTTTAAAAAGAAACTCTAATCTGTCATCTGCAGATTTTTTAAATGGAATATTTTGAGACTGAAGTGAAGATTCAAGCAATTCAACATATTGAATTAACATACTGCTGTGACATGTCGCTCAATTAAGTTACTCAAAATGGTCTTTACTCGAATTATCAGCATTATGAAGGAATATTTTCATTGTCTCTCATTTTAAAAACTAATATGAGGCTCTTTTTACCTCAATAGTCAGATTATACTTACAGCCCAATTCCTCACATAGTATGCCAAAAAGATATATACATCCTTAAAGGCTACAGTTTGATAGTACTGATAATTAGCAGTATTTCCTTCAATAATAAATCAAAACCTAGTGGAGGATTTTTGACTACCAACTATTATTTGCAAATACACAATATAAATTTCCATTTAGAGGCCACCTTTTTAATTTGCATAGCAATATCTTGCCTTCCTTTTCACAAACAGATCTCATTGTATCTTTTTCCATATACTAGGTTTTCAATAATAAATAGAACAAAAAGTTGCCAAATAATCTCCCTCCTGGACATTCTGTATGTACACAAAGCACCAACTCAAACTTTGTACATCACTGGATTTATTCAACTGTAAGTTGAAATATCTGTCAGTGTAAACACATGACAGTAATTGCTCTTCCATATTGTATACTTTCGATATTGTCAAAGAAAGCCAGAAGTGGTAGTGATTAAAGCAGTAAAAACAGATTTTATTCAGAAACTATTATAATAAAGGGAAACAGACCTCAGTAAAGAACTGAGATCCATTCCAAATACAGCAATAACAAGCAGGGATTTATTACCAAGGAGCAGGATGAAGGCCAGTGGATGTACAATAACTAAGAGGAAACATAGGGGGATTCTGGTTATAGCACCTTAACAATACTCTTGCTGAAGGCAAGCCAGGGTGATCACATATTGCCTGGTGGGGGATGAGCAATTTGACCAAATATCAAGGGTGATCAGATATCAAGGGTAAAAGATTTTCTGTTAACTAACTTAGCAAGATTTTTGCTGAAACTAGGCTATGCAGGTATTACAAGGAGGGGCCTAGACAAGAAAAGGGCTTAGAGAAATCTGACTAAAGTTTGGTTAAGAAGAGTCTTTGTCGGTCCCTCTTCTTGTTCAAGGAAAGAAGAGATTTTCATGAAGTTACCCATATATGAAAAGTTGTGGTGATTTCCAGTTTATACCAGGTGGTACAGCTTCAACTTCTTGGGCTTTAGGAAAAAGATAGTTTTAATTATCAGTGATGCCAAGTGAGGAGGGTGGGGAAAAATTAGAAATGTTAGTTTGGAGAGTTGTAGTCAGCTATCAGAGGAAACTAGAAGAGCTGACAAAATGTATAAGATGGCAGGATCCAGTCCAATATACAGGTTGACAACGGAAAGCTAAAAAAAAAAAAAAAAAAAAAGAACGGGACTAGAATTTCATAACCCACAAGGGTACACTATAATTTTCTCTCTCCAGTCACCTCCTTTGAAAATTCTTGTTTACAAAATAAGTCTGGTCTCATTAGATTTGGCCTGGTGATTTACATAATTGCAGCAAGAATGACCACTCAGGCCTTTTTGAGTTTTTTTTGCTGGAATTTTTCATGAGGAATCTCAGATTAGAATTTTAAAAGCCTCTTGAAGCTTAAAAGTCAAGCCAAGCATGACCTTATTTTTCCTATAAGAACTATAGATTTGGGTGAATTCCTCTCTTCCTGAGGTTCCCAAAATATCCTAAGCTTCCTGGACCTGCCAGGAAGTGACCTTCCTTACCCACCTGTAAGTCTGGGAACGCTGTAACAGCAGTCTCCAACCTTTTTGGCTCAATGGACCAGTTTCGTGGATGACAATTTTTCCATGGACTGGGGGTAGGGATGATGCTGGTTCACCTGCTGCTCAACTCCTGCTGTGTGGCCCAGTCCGTGACCTACCGATTGAGTACCTCTGCCCTATAAGCCAGTTAACAGGCCAGTTTGCCCAAGAGGACTTTGTAAGCATTGACTCCATGAAGTCTTTGTCCTTTAAAACTGTCTGGATATATCTGATTCGATATATCATTCTCAAATACAACATTCCAGTCAAAGCCTTGGTTATGAACTGATCTTTCCAAATATGTCCTGTTTCAAGGAAGGCAGAACCTTATTGAACTTATGCAAATAATTGTATTGCCATTGAGAATAAGAATAATCAATAAGTGTTTCTGAATTCTGCAGGAATCAGGTTGGAAGAAAAGATGTTTCATCTCTTTTTACAAAAACATAAGCTACTAAATTGTCATGAGTTATAGAAAGCATGAGAAAACAGGAAAAAAAAAGGGTCCTTAAATAAGACATTAAAGAATGAGAAATGTTCCAAAACAATAGCCATAAAAATTATAATTATTTATTAGTTTATTTGGCCCCATGTAATTGATTCCTCTGCTTTATCCCAGGTTAGCATTATATGAACCTACCAGCTTCTCTACTAGCTCTGGAAATACATACTCATTCCAGTGGTATGGTCTACAATACCACTTAGTGGTATCTAAGCAACGCCAGTAGAAGGCTCTACCCCCGAGTACCTGGCATAGTCGTTTCCATGGATCTCTGAGACAATCAGTTTTACTGAAAATGAAGCATTCTGGCTTATAAGCTGACTATAGGAGCTTTCAAGAAGAATCAAAGTCACACACAAAAAAACTATCTGTGGATAATAAAAGACATAAAATGTCTGTGATTAAACATCTGTTCATTATAAAAATGATAAAATTGATGAGGGAATTGGTTATTTTTGTGGCACACAACATTTAAATAATAGTTGGTATCATGACTGATAGAAAACATTATATACCAGGACATATGATGGAAAATGAGGGTATTGGCAAATGTTTATGAAATGCACATAATTTCTGGAATGTTTTTATTATTAATATTTACCCATAAAAATATAACCTAGAAGAGTTTAAGTATCACTCTTTACTTGACAATGTTTCCCACATAATTTAATATATCAAACAATATTTTTACTAGGTGAAAGAACAAGTCCTTTGAAATTTTCCAGGGGACCTAGGGGAAATTTCAAGGTAAATCCAAAATAAAGAATTCATTGAGGATTTGATTTTGGAAAACTGTCAAAAATGTGAAAAGATTTGAATGCTGATTAAACAGGATCATAGATCACTATGAAACAATACTTAAGTTCTCTTAAAAGGAGAAGACAGCCAGGCACAGTGGCTCACGCCTCTAATCCCAGCACTTTGGGAGGACGAGGTGGGTAGATCACAAGGTCAGGAGTTTAAGACGAGCCTGGCCAAGATAGGGAATCCTCATCTCTACTAAACATACAAAAATTAGCTGGGCATGGTGGCTGGCGCCTGTAATCCCAGCTACCTAGGAGGCTGAGGCAGAGAATTGTTTGAACCTGAGAAGCAGAGGTGGCAGCAGTGAGCTGAGATCAAGCCACTACACTCCAGCCTGGGTAACAGAGTAAAACTCTGTCTCAAAAAAAA
>NW_016107561.1:3073466-3092285 GCF_001604975.1 Cebus imitator
AAAAAAAAAAAAAAAACTTTAAATAGAAATCAATTTAGTCTTAGCCAGCTTGAACACATAAAGAATTCCTTTTCTACAAACCTACAGCTTTCCATATCCATTCAGATTTCATCCTACATTTTCTTCTTTCCTATTCTGGAATAACCAGTAATCTTATTTTAGGACAAAATTACACACTTTTTCCCTTATCAACAACAAAAAAAAGTCCTTCATTCTTCACATACTTTGCATACAGAGTTGTTTCTCCTCACACTTATTATTTTCAGTAGTTTAACTTACATGTATTAAATGTAATTTTAATGATCAATACATTTTTACAAAGAAAACTAAGAAGTAGACAGCTGTAAACTGTGTCACATACTAGCATTCTACAGCTAACTAGCATGTTTTATGAATATATCATCTTACAATTTCTAGAGATATCTGTTTCTTTATAGTGTAATTTTTCAAAAGAACCTTTTATTGGGCCAGGCATGGTGGCTTATGCCTGTAGTCCCAGCACTTTGGGAGGCCAAGGTGGGCAGGTCACCTGAGGTTAGGAGTTTGAGACCAGCCTGGCCAACATAGTGAAACCCTGTCTCTACTAAAAATAGAAAAAAATTAGCTGAGCATAGTGGCGGGCGCCTGTAATCCCAGCTACTCAGGAGGCTGAGGCAAGAGAATCCCTTGAATCCGGGAAGCACAGGTTGCAGTGAGCTGAGATCGTGCCATTGCACTCCAGCCTGGGTGACAAGAGCAAAATTCTTCCTCAAAATAAAAAGAACATTTTATGAATATGAATAGGCCTAAATATATATAGTTTCTTTATGCCATACGAAAATAAAAAGCCAAAATATATAAACTTAATCTTAGGTTTAGTATTAGTATTTCAATCATTTATATTTCTTATAAATTATGTAGATTTTTAAATAAATATCTATTAATTTAACATAAGTCTAAAATTGCAAATTACTGAAAAGATTTTAAAAACAATTTTGAGGCAGACATACTATAACATTAAACAAAGCTAGCCATCATCTCAAGTTATTTCCCTGTTACTGATTTATACAATGCATGCATGTTAGGCAAGTATTATAAAAGCAAAAACCTAAAAAAGTTAAAGACATGGATTTTTGTTTTACTGCTGTGCTTGATATATGAGAAGTCATGGCTATAAAGCAATTCCACTTTAGTGCATGTTTACTTGTACACTGGTCCTTAGGTTAAATTTATAATTTTTATAATCTTAAATATCTAGTAGAGATAAGTTTATCTGACCAGTAAACCTAAGTAGAATAAAAACATGTCTGTATTATACTTAATGCTGACAACTCATTAAGACAAATACACTTTCATTAAACAAATAATCTTAAATTAATCTTATTTACTGAAGACCTAGCAAAGTCATATGAACTTTTGTGTGTGTGTGTGGGAGGGGCAAGGTCTTGCTCTGCTGTCCAGGCAGGAGTGCAGTGGTGAAAGCTCAAACTCCCAGGCTCGAGTTATCCTCCCACCTCAGCTTCCCGAGTAGCTGGGGCTACAGATGTGCTCTACCAAGCCAGGCTAATTTTTGTATTTTTTATGTGTGTGTTGAGTAGTGGGGTTTTTTTGTTGGTTTTTGTTTGTTTGTTTGTTTGTTTGAGACAGGTTCAGCATGTTACCCTGGCTGATCTTGAACTCCTGAGTTCAAGATTCTCCCACCTTGGCCTCCCAAAGTGCTGGGATTATAGGCATGATCCACCACATCCAGCCCATATGAACTTTAAAACACATTTGGGTTAGTTTCCACATTTCTGGGAGTTTTTGGAATATTTAACGTTTAAAAGAGCTCATTAATCTCCAAGATAATTTGAACAGTGCTTCTGTATGAGATTTTATGAATTTTGTTGGTTATACTATCCTTAGGTAGAAAAATATCACATATATATAACACATACATATGGAAACATATGGAAACATGCAGATAGCTGCAAACAGATCTTACAGCTTTTATTCTAAAATTTTAGCAATTAATCAAGTAAACAAAATAATATAGTTTTATCTTTGGTCTAGTTTACATTTTTGTCAAAATTATATTTTTGATAAATGGAAAAAATTAGGTTACCTGTTCTACATGAGGGTTGATGTTTTTTTAAACAATATTTATAGAGAAGATTTTTAAGATTTTCCCATGGAATCTTACGGAGGCTGTGGAGTAAATTTTAGGCACTAACTGAGGTGACACCAAACAGCTGTCAGGATATCTCCAAAGCCCATCTGACTGGATTAAATATTCAGTGTTTCCAATTAGCATTTTTTTCCTTTCCAGCCTCAGGTGGTTGCTTTTGGGGATCCTTGAGTCCCTTGAAAACCCTCAATGATGGACAGTGTGCTTAAAGTGCAAGTGCCTATAGGGAGTTGGAGGCGCTGAAGTGGGGAAGAAAAAGTCTGGCAGATATGGACAGAAGGATGATGAAAGAGGTAAGGGCTTGAAGGGAGACATCAAAAGATTCAAGAGAATTGAAAGGGAAATCAAAGATGGCAAAAGGAAGGAGGAGCAGCAGAAGCCATGGGAAGGGAGAGGTCTTAGAGGAGCCAATTTGGAAAGATCTTAAGTTTCCTAGAGAAGCCAATGAAGTTAAATTATTCTTAGTCAAATAATAAGTGAACAGAGTTAGTGAACACATACAGTAGTCCCTCCTGTCCACAAGGAGTATGTTCCAGGACCCCTTGTGGATGCCTGAAACCACAAATAGTACCAAACCTGACTGCTGTCAGTTAGAACACATTTCTATTCATGTCTCACACTCACAAATTGAATGTCTTTTCCATTGTAACTAAGTCATTCACAGTGGCTCTAACTTTTGCAGTTTGAGATGCAACAGCAAAGCTACCACAAATTGCTCTCCTTCTTCACAATTTCATGGATAGAAAATTTGTTCTCACACTAAATCTCAACATACAGATTTTTTTTTCCTTAAGTATAGGACTTTCACCTTTTTATACCCAAAGAACTGTAAATTGTTCTACTATAAAGACACATGCACACGTATGTTCATTGAAGCCCTGTGTACAATAGCAAAGACCTGGAACCAACCCAGATGCCCATCAATGATAGACTGGACAAAGAAAAGAAAATATGGTACATATACACCATGGAATACTATGCAGCCATAAAAAACGATAAGTTCTTGTCCTTTGTAGGGACTTGGATGAATCTGGAAACCATCATTCTCAGCACACTGACACAAGAACAGAAAGCCAAACACCACAAGTTCTCACTCATAGGTGGATGTTGAACAATGAAAACACGTGGACTCAGGGAGAGGAGCATCACATACTGGGAGCAGTTGGGGGGGTTTGGGGAGAGACAGTGGGGGGTGGGGAGGGAGGGGAGGGTGGGGAGGAATAACATGGGGAGAAATGCCAGATATAGTATGCAACTAAAGTTAAATAAATACATTTTTTAAAAATAAAAATAAAATTAATTAAAATAAAATAAAAAGTAGTACTTTATGGCTTCTCTTTGGCACATCTAAATTGCACTACTCTTGTGCTTTGGGGCCATTATTTTGTAAAATAAAGGTGACTCAGGGAGTACAATACAAAGACAGTGAATCTGATAACTGAGATGACTACAAAGTGACTTAATGGCCATATAGCATCTACCATTTGGATACATTGCAAAATGGATGATTCACTTCCCCGGCAGGACAGAGTACATGGCTAAGAGTTCATAAAGCTACTCAGAATGGCACAAAATTTAAAACTTACAAATTGTTTATTTCTGGATTTTCTACCTAATATTTTCAGACCATAGTTGACCACTGGTAATTGAAACTGTGGAAAGCAAAACTAAGGATAAGGGGAGGCTACTGCAGTCAGCAGAGCTTTAAGAAGAGGCTTTCAGTGAACTCAGAAGTTTCCATGGGAGAAGCAGGTTCAAATAGAACAGGGAGACCTCATAGAGTGCCAGGAAAAACTTTTCCACCTCAGGAGTCTCAAAATGAATCCCCACTTGGAACAAAGAGCCATGAAGAAAGACTTCCAGCCCAGTAGTTACCTTTCAAAAAAAAATCACAGGTCTCTAACCCAGCTTCAACCAGTAAACTCAGAATCTTAAGTATGAAAATCTGTTTCTACCATGCTTTAATGAACTATCATCTGGGGCAATGGCTTAGGAGTCAGACTTATCAATGGATCCCAGATGAATTGGTCAGGAGTGAAGACAAAGGCTTCAAAGGTATACACTTGGGTCCTAGATGAGAGATTCAGGAATCCAATAATAAATCTAATCCTACCCATATCACAGGACCATTAATTGTTAAGGAAACTAGAGCTGGATAGCAGTTAAAGCAGTAAAAACATTATTCAGGGAGTATTACAGTAGGGGAAAAGAGACTTCAGTACAGAAATGAGCTCAGTTTCAAATATAGCAAGAACTAGTGGGGATCTATAGCCAAGGAGGAGGAGGGGGTCAATGGATGGAAAATTACTAAGAGGAAACATTAGGGGTAGGAGTTGATACTTGCTCAAGGTAGGCCAGGATGATCATATTTTGTCTGGAGGATGGTGGGGGATTAGGAATTTGATCAGATACCAAAGTGATTAGATATTTGGGACGAGAGATTCTCTCCAAAATGACTTAGCAAGATTCTTGCTCAAACTGGACAATGAAGGTCTGACAAGGACAGAGCGTAGACAAGAGAAGGGCTTAGACGAACCTAACTAAAGTTAGGTTAAAGAGACAGTCTTTGTCAATATCATATGCCATTCAAAAAGTCATATTTGGGGAAAAATGTCCCTTCTACTTCTTCCTCTGAGTATAATATTAACTCTGCACTGGTTTTATAATTGTTTATAATAGTGTATTATATTTATAACTGTTTATAATACATGTCAGAAAAAAATGTGAAACACTTTCAATATGAGCCTACTCCAAGAAATCAGTGGGTGTCCTGTATAGCTTACCTAGTATGGTAAGCTCTACTTTTCACTGTCTTTGAGCTATTTTAAAACTCTGTAAGTTACAGAAAATGGGTAATAATGTAATTTATTGTCCATATAAATGCAAACAAATTATATTCCCTGGGATACAACTGAATATTACCCTGAGGACAATTTATATTTACTTTCATTTATTTTACATTACCTGTAAATTCCTTTCAGTATTCTTTATTGCCTATATATGTGTGATTCTTTAAATTCTCTTTTCAACCTGAGTTAAATGTGTTGATAAGTGTTCATTTTATATTTGCATGAATCATAATCTCATGATTTTTTGTGTGTGAGACAGAGTCTCACTCTGTCACTAGGCTGGAGTGCAATGGTGAGATCTCGGTGTACTGCAATCCTGCTTCCTGAGTTCAAGCGATTCTACTGTCTCAGCCTCCCAAGTAGCTGGGATTACAAGTATGCGCCACCATGCCTGGCTAATATTTGTATTTTTAGTAGAGATGGGGTTTTGCCATGTTGGTCAGTCTGGTCTCGAACTCCTGACCTCAGGTGATCCACCCTGCCTCGGCCTCTCAAAGTGTTGGGATTACAGGCGTAAGCCACTGCACCTAGACATGTAATCTCATCTTTATAAAAAGCATTTCCCTCTCATAGACACTTTTATTTAGTTCTAAGGCATGTTCTTAATATTTGTATAGCATTTACCATGATCTACATGCTCTTTTAATGCTTACAAATATTATCTCCTATAATTCTCATAACATATGTATATAGTACATATTACTACTATTCCCTCAATAAGGATAACGAAGCTGAAGCATACAGAAATGAAGTGGTTTGACCAAGTACACACAGCTGGTAAGAAGAAAGCTTGGATTTGAACCCAGGCACCCCATAATCTTAACCAACATGCTATGCAGACTCTCATAAAGCATTTTTATTTCAGTGTCCATCTCTGAATGAATTGTCTGTTTAGGTCCTATCTCTTCCTTTAGTGGCAAAATGCAGCAATTTCATCCCTATCTCATCACCCCCTGTACACACACACACACACCAAGAAAAAGCATTACTTGCTTTTGTCCTAGAGGAAAAAAATACATAAATGGTTTTCCAGAGTAGTTATGACCCTTTGAAAACAATACAAAGGTCTCAGTAGTTTCTGCTACTATTTGATAAAGTTTCATAACATACAACATACGAGGGACTAGAAAATAACATAATAAAATCGAAATTTGTCAATATTAATCATGTATCTTCTATTTATGTTTTCTCATTTGCTTGTTTAAACAAAATGATCAAACTCTCAGATTCCTATCCCAACAGATATACTTCTTTGTTTACACTGAAATTCTGTTTAGTATTTATATTTATGACCTTATTCTGATTTTTAAAAATTGTTTTGTAGAGACAAAGTTTCACTAAGTTGTCCAAGCTGGTCTTGAACTCCTGGACTCAACAGTCCTTCTACCTTGGCCTCCGAAAGTGCTGGGATTACAGGTGTAAGCCACCACACCTGGCCTATGACCTTATTCTGAGTTCTGGCATTATGTTACTATTTCACTTCTATTTTAGGCATCAATAAACCACAATAGAGATAGACTGATTCATTTTATGAGGTAGGGATATAACGTAATCCTATTGTAACAAGAAAAGCAAATTTAAAAAAATATATAACAATTCATTAATGATATGAGGTAGACGACGAGAAACAAAGTCTGTTAATTCAATTTTAATCAAGATGAAATGGCCAACACTGCTCTTATAACTTTTAAGGTTGTAATTATCATTTGATGTTATAACAGAATTTTTATTAAAATCAGAAGTATATTTTACATTTCTAATTTTTTAAATATCTTTTTCAAATTGTTTCATCACTTTCCCTACGGAACTGTCAAACTGCCTGAAGGTCATCTGATAAACAGCTAAGGGATCATCACTAGGTATGGAGCAATATAAACCATGTTGTTTTAAACTACTAATGTTTTGGAAGGGTTCTTTGCCCAGCATAAGCTAACTGTAGGAGGAAGCTTTGAAGATTTAGCCAGATTTGATGATCTTTGGAAGCTTATCAGGAGGTCCTGATGATCCCTTAGTTGTCATACTTAAAAGAGTAAGATGCTGAGAGATATTCACACAAAATACCTGGGAATACTCTAAATTCTTATTTTCCCCCATACTGAAATCCCTGTATTTTGGCACCCACAGACAGGATTCAGAGGAGCCACCAACGGTACCACTGAGCTGCCTAATGATACCAGAAGGGGCCTGCTGCCCCTGAACCTGTTCCCTTTTGAGGAAGCTGAAAAGTCAGTTTAGTCTTAATCCAGCCATGTGGATACAGATTTAAATTAACATTCCCTCTCCCCAAAAGAAAAACAAAATAATTAGCAGGATACCATGCCAAAAAAAAAAAAAAAAAACAATACAACAGAGCAAAGATAGCATTTCCAACAAATGACTGGGACAACTGGACATCCACATACATCCAAAAAAAAAAAAAAAAAAACCGACACAAATATCCATAGAAATTAATGTGAAAATGAAATTATAATAAATTTATTATCCAGATGATCAGAAAAACAATTTTGGGTTCATTAAGAGGTTTTACAGATATACAATCAGGGAACTTAGAGGAATCCCAGGAGTCAAGCTGTTTCTGAGATCATTTCTTGAAACCAGCCAGTCGATTTCTACACCTCCGTCTCCTATCTGATCATTGTTCCAGATTACACAAACACACACACACACACACCTCTATACTCCAACGTATCCATTTACTCTCAAATACATAGTTCTTTTAGGTATTATAAATGTTATACTAGAAGATTCTCTCTCATAGGCTAATTCATAGTAGCTAGTGTGCAGGAGGTTTACAACTTGATTGTTGGGCTAAATCTTCAGAGCTTCCTCCTACAGTTAGCTTTTGCTGTGCAAAAATCCCTTCCAAAACTTGGTGGCTTAAAACAACATCCTTTATATTGCTCATTAGCCAATGGTTAACCAGGCAGTTCTACAGTCAGCTGCTGGGGTGACTACAGCTAGATGGTTTTCTAAATGGCCTCACTCACATCTGGCTGGCAGTAGTCAGGCTGGTTGGTCTAGAGGCCTCAGCTGGGATGATCTGTCTCTGCTTCATGTGGCCTCTCCAACACACTAGCTGGGGCTTTGCATGGTAAGCAAGCACAGACACCAGCGTGCAGGGACTCTTTAAGCCTCTGGTTGAGTCATGTTTGTTGTAGTCCCTTTGGCCAAAGCAAATCATATGCAAAAGCCCAAAGTCATTGGAAGAGCGGTAAATAGAGCATAGACACAGGGAAGTGTCATTCTTTGGGGATCTTTTTGGCCCGATTTACTAAGCACATTCTGAGCTACCGAATTTTCTGCGTACTAGATCCCAATATTTATTTTGATTGCAGTTTTGTTTGATGTACAAATACTTATTTTTGACATATTTTGATTTGATAGAAACGTGGTTCATACTGGCTCTGTTTTTTTAATGCCACTTCAGTAACTATTTTTGATTTCTAATACATTTCTCTACTGCAGAAATCTAATGTTCAAATAGCTATAGGAGACAGGCAGGCAACATAACTGAGGCCAGCCTGGTGTTAATATTCACAAATATACTGTTGTAAATCTGAAAGCATAGAATGCCCTGTCCAAAGGATGTTGCCTCTACTCTCATGTCATGTGAGGATGTGGGCCTAGTACTTCCAGATCTCCTTGTTTTACAGTAAAAGAAGGAAATCTAAGTTTTAATATAAAATCCTGATTTTAAATACTAAAATTTAAATAAAAATTTAAAATGCTATTTAACGGCCAGGCACGGTGGCTCATGCCTGTAATCCCAGCACTTTGGGAGGCCGACGCAGGCAGATCACTTGAGATCAGGAGTTTGAGACTAGCCTGGCCAACATGGTGAAACCCATCTCTACTAAAAATACAAAGTTATCTGGGGATGGTGACAGGGGCCTGTAATCTCAGCTACCTGGGAGGCTGAGGCAGAAGAATCGCTTGAACACAGGCAGCAGAGGTTGCAGTGAGTTGGGATCATGCCACTGCACTACAGCCTGGGCAACAATGCGAGACTCCATCTCAAAAAAAAAAAAAAAAGGCAATTTAAAAACAACAACAATAATGATTCTGGTCAAGTTAAAAAATCTATCTTTGGGCAGAGTTCAAGCAAAAACTACTAATTTGTGACTTCTTTAATGGATCGCAAACAGCCCACCATCTAAGGCTTTCCATCACTTGTTTAAAACCTGGATAGTTCCAGTCTTATCTGCCCCTATTCCCCAATTTGTATACTCTCTCTATGTCTCATCATGGTTAAATTCTTACTTTTCCTCAATACATCCTCTGTTTCCTTCCCCTATCACTTTAGAATGCCCTTTGCCTGGTCATCCTCATCCCACCCTAAAGCCCTCTGATCCTCTTAATGATCCTGTAAACTCAGCCTGGATGTCTCTACCTTCATAAAACTTCCTATCAATGTTATTTCTCCCTCTCTGAATCCCAAAGCACTTTGGGTCATCCTCGTGGCATTTATCATATCCTTCACAGTTTGAAGTTATCTATGTATGTTTTATCATCGTTCCACTAGAATAAGGAGTTCATATTCTGGCTCAACTTTGTGTTTTCCGTATTACTTAGCAAGCTATCATGCCTGGAATGCTGTGAGGCTGCATTCAAATATGAGCTCCTTATATGAAGGGTTCTTTGATTTTCCCTGCCAGGATTAGTTTGGAATCTCAGAAACTGGTGGGAGGGTGGTATGGGGGGGAAGGAGAATCTGTTGCTAAGATTTTCATCCAAGGAAGCTCTGTGAAAGTTGGAGCTAGGAAGAAAGGCAGGGGAATTAAGTCTTAGGCCAATGAAATAAGTGAGCCGCTGAATTGGAAGGGCGAGCACACAAGAGAAAGAGAGCATGTGCATAAGAGTTCAGCATTCTATCTTTAAGAACAAACAATGGAGCCATCTGTAGACATCCTAATTCTACGCTTTCCTAAAATAAGGTCGAGTGTTATAGATCTATTATATATATTCTATTTCTCTATGTTAATATTTTGAATGATTGTAACCACCCTCCTGAGGTAACTTAAGAAAACTGAGACACATAGCTTGCCCATGGTCTTAGAATTGACAGAGCTGAGATTTGAACACTGGAAGTCTGATTCTAGAACCCATGTGCTGAATCACTGTGCAAAACTGCCTCATAAGGATCAGTCTCACAAGGGTAAAAATAGATCCAGAAGTTCTTTAAATAAGGATACACTTCACTCTGACAGGATTTTTAAATTTAATGAGACTATCTGTGAAGATGTTTGGGATGGGAGCTTAGTCGTTAAAAATGTGCATTTTATCCTACTGCTATAATCTGCTAAAAATCAATTTAGTTAAAAAGTTGTGATACGAATACCCAGTATGGCTGTTAGTCTAAAGGTTATATAATAATGCAACCTAATTCTTCAAGTAATCTTGAGTAAAAATAAAGTTCAAAAGGTTTACTCCAAAGAAAAGGAGAAGCACATTTCTACCTTTTTAGTAAAATGTATGAAATCCTCATTTATAAAAAGAGAAATGCTGATTAAAATTTTAAAATATTTTAAAAACTAAAAAATCAGTAAAACAGTATTCATAATTTTGCCATCTCAGTAAAGTGTAGGATTTTCAGCCTGTAGGTTAAGAGCTTTAAAGCCCGTGAAGTTAATTTGGCAGATTGCAACCAACACTTGCACAAAATAATATGGACTAGATCTAAAGTATTACAGTGCATCACATGTAGTAAATAATTGTTCCATGAAAATTGTCTCAGTTACATGTACATTAGACACACATTTATAGGTCATAATATTTCTTACTGTGAGTCTTGGGTAAAATTTTGAAATTTTTGAAATCAGTGTTTGTCTCTACTCTCTAACACAAAAATAAAATGTTTTAAAATGTTGTCATTTTGTTATTTTACCATTTCACAAAAATGGACAGATTTTCAAGACTGTGTATCAAAATACCATACAGTGAACATTTTGTAAGAATCTTTGAGTGCTGAACCAAAGCTAAGACATTGACTAACATACGAAGATTTTACAGGGTCTAGCAAAGAGTAAGATACATAATGCCCAATAAATACAGAATTGATTGACTGATTACCAAATGTGTTTATGCTTAAGAGGACCTGGTTTGTTCTATGTGAGTCCAAATCCGCATAGTAAAGCACAAGATAATGGACTTCTCTACAGAATCACATACAAAGCTGAAACTCTCTGGTATAACCTAGATGGAAAGTCAAAATTTTCAAAAGATGTAATTTAACCTGTAGTAGGTACCTATATTTAAACACAACAGGGAAAAAAGCCTAAATTAGTAAATTACTAAAAAAAAAATTTTTTAATTAGTTAAAAAAAATGGAATTCCACAGAACTTCAGAAACAGTCCTTTGAACTCTATGGATAATGAAACTAAAGTACTGAGAGTTTGTTACTTGCCCAAGGTCACAGAACTAGTTGATGGCAGTTCAATATTCCAAAATCTCCACAATGATCACTCACATATTTTGCATGTTGTCTTGTAATTTATTTTAAAAAGCATCTCTATTTGTGTTGTAGCTATGCATGCACCATATTAACCCCTCTTCTAAGAGTCAGTAAAAAATGGAGGCAACAGATTCTGGAAGCATTATGCCTAGATTTGAATCCCAACTCTGTCACTTACTAGCTCTGTGGTACTGGTCAAATATAACCCCTCTAAGCCTTCGTTTCCCCATTTATGGGGATAGTACCTATCTCCCAGCAATCCATTGTGGAGAATGGATTAAGACATAGTAAAGCAAGTGAGATAGTGCCCTAGACATAGTAAAAGCACAATAAACATCAACTGGCAGGAGGAGGACAATTATTACTAATCTGAGAGTTTGGGCAGAATCACTTCTTTGTGCCATATATACCAGCCAGCACAATACCCTATACATACTTTGTAAAAACACTATGTCCAAGTACTCCTTTCTCCTGCCAGGTAAGCCAGAGATGACTCAACCAAGGATCATGAAATAAAAAAGAAAGCTTCTTACTTGAAGCTTAGAAGACATTAAAAAATTAGGTAAACAAATATGGTTAAGGACCACAGAGTTATTCAAGAGTCAAATAAATTGTGAGAGAGAGTGTGAAGGATCACCATAGATCAGACACCAGGAGTCCTAACACCAAGAGGGGAATGAAACAGGTGTGTCAGATATCCACACATAAGGAATCTAAGTTAACCGGCCAGAACAGAAATGGCAGTCTATAGCTTTGTTATGTGCAGCCTTGGTAGGACCCACAGGTGTCCAGCCAAATTTAAAGGTGCAGAGGTTGAACTGACATACTGAGTTCAGGAACTATTTGTTTTCCTTGAGTAATGCTAATCTCTGCAACAAATGTCTTTGGTTCTGTGATTCAGACAGTGTGTAAAGTTAAACATTAAAATGCCAAAATCATTTTCTTTAGCTCTATTACTTTTTTCCTATGTCAAAGTAGTTTCGAATTTTCTTCCAGATTTCTTTGAATATTATGGTAATAATTACTAATCTGTCTTTATTCACAAATGTTCATTTATTATCATTAGTATATTAACAGCTGAATTGCACTCAGTAATGGGCCAGAGAGCATGTAATTTAAAATTACAGCTGCTGCCCACCAAATACCAGTAGAAGAAAATCATTGACCCATTTAACCAACAAGATCAAAAGGAAGCTTAAATGGAAACACAGAGCCCTGAGGAAGCTCTTAAAATAATCTTGGCCTGAACCAAGACCGTGGCAATGGAGAAAGAAAAAGGAAAATGTCAGCAGTAATATTCAAGAGGCATATTTAACAAAGTGTTGAGGTCTCACTGGAAGAGGGGGGATAAGAAATTGCTAAGGTTGACTTCCTGGTTTCTGATCTAGGTGACTATGAGAGGTAATGTAGGTGCAAGAGCCAGCTTGGGAAAGAAGATAATTAAGTCAGTTTTGGATATGTTAAATATTAATTTCCTGCAGAGTACTCAGGTAGAGAGGCATTACATGTACAGGACTTGATGCTCAAAACAAAGGTTTTCATGCTAGAGATGTAGATTTAAGAGAGACATCAGGTGGTAGTGGCCCTGAGTGTGATCACCATGGGTACACATGTAAATGAAAATGGACCAAAGACAAAACACTGGAGAACACCAACCTTTATAGGAAGGGCAAAGGAAAAGAACATGAAAAAGACACAGGGAACAAATACTTAGAAGGACAGAAGAGAAACTAGCAGAAGTCCATGGAGGAAAAAGTTGATCAGCAGTTTCAAATATCACAGTGAAGCAATAGAAGGACTGAAAATGTACTATTTTATGTATTAATTACAGGTTGAGTATCCCTTATCAAAATGCATTGGACAGGACAGGCCCAGTGGCTCATTCTTATAATTTCAGGACTTTGGGAGGCCAAGGCACAAGGATTACTTGAGCCCAAGAGTTTGAGACAACTCTGGCCAACATAGTGAAACTCTTATCTCCACAAAATATACAAAAATTAGCCAGGTGTGGTGGTACACACCTGTAGTTCCAGCTACTAGGGTAGCTGAGGTGGGAGGATCACCTGAGCCAGGGATGTCGAAGCTGCAGTGGGCCAACATCATGCCACTGCACTTCCAGCCTGGGCCACAGAGTGGGACACGCCTCAAAAACAAACAAACAAACAAAAAAATGCTTGGGACCAGAAGTGTTTTTGGATTGCACACTTTTTCAGATTTTGAAATATTTGCATACACATAATGAGATATCTTGGGGATGGAACCTAAGTCTAAACACAAAATTCATCTGTTTCATATACATCTTATATAGTATTTTTAATAATTTTGTGCACAAAAGTTTATGTTAAGTACTTATATATAGAATTTTTACTTGTGGCATCACATCAGCCCTCAAAAAGTTTTGTATTTTGGAGCATTCAGAGTTTGAATTTTCAGATTAGAGATATTCAACCTGTATGTCATGGCTGGCAACCATGGCAAGAAGAGTTTCAATAAAGCCAGAATATGATGTGCCTAAAATTGAGCATAGATAATTAATGCCCCACGAGGTGGTAGAGAAATAAGATGGAAAGAGCCCATGTCTCTGAATGACCACAGTAGAATAACTTCTAGTTGACCTGAAACATTCCCCCGTAAAGAAATAAATTGCAGTGTTTTTAAACCATGCAATCATTAGTAAATCTCTGTAACAGTAGCCCAGACTTGCTCTAACTTACCCATTCAGCAAATAGATAAATAAAAATTTAATCAGTTCCTTTTTTTGAAAGCCACACACGGGCTTTTGAGTCACACGCAGGCATTTGAAGCAGACTGCAAGATCATGCAGCTTTATTTAAGTAGGGATGAGAGAAAAACAAACAAACGTGGCTTCAGACCATAAGAGGGAATGTTTATATGCCAAGAAGACTTCAAGAAGAATAAGCCCTGAAAAGAGGCTATCAGATTAAAAGGTCCTTGTTTATCCAAATACGGTTGAAAATTAAAGAAGTCAGATTTTATTAGATTCTGCATTTTCCTTAACTATGCCAATTAGTCGCTCTTGACTTGTATAAATTTCAACTGTAAGTCATATCCAACTAGTCTCTAAATCCTACCAATTGTACTTTTTAAATATCTTCTTGTCTCCCCTTGACATTCACTGCAACTTCCCTGGCGTAAGTTAAACAGCAAAATAAATTAAAAGATAAAAGTCTCTGATCTTAACTTATTTTAGCCTCGTTTTCTACAACTTACCCGCCACCCTGTCTCATAAAATGTCTCTTTAATGCTTCCATGTCTTTGTAAATATTGTTCTCACTGGAATGCCATTCCCTTCTGTCCCCTTGAGAAACTCCTATTCATCTTTTAGGAGCTACTACAAAATTGTTTTGTGAGTTTTTCACTACTCCGAATGACTGTCATTGAACATGTTATACAATTATCACTTGTTTTATAAATGACACTCAGTCTCTGAAATGAGAACTTCTAGGCTACATCCATGTGTTTTGTATATTTGAGTCCATCCAGATTCTTCGCACAATAACTGACACATGATAAACACTGAAGCATTTATTAAAGGAAGCAAAGGAAGACTGAAGGGAGCATGACAGGAAAGAATGGAATAAACACAGAAGCTAATACAAAGGACACTTTCAAAGCCAATCACTTAAAATATTTTAGTGAACAATAATAGAAAGCCTTATGTCAAGCTAATGCAAGTTTCTATGCAGAAATGTTAATGACTTAGGCATGATATTTTAATTTCCTGCTTCACAAATCACTAACCTCCAAAGCTTCTATCTTTTTATTCTTTAATCTCTAAAATAGTTTCAAGTGTGTTCCACAGAACCAAGCAAAGCTCTTGGAACAAGGGCCAAGATACCAGCATTAAGCAAGTTTTAAGATCATTCTTAAACACATTAAAGATGGAGGACCACTCCTCAAATTATTTTATATGTAAGTTCACTAACATCATTTTATAATATTGGAAGCCCAACAGGCATTTATGAACTATAAACACATTCACAGAAAGTAAAAGCTATCAGGTTACTGACTCAATGTATCTTCACGAGATTCTCCAAGTTGTCACAAACATGGAAGGATATACTAGCTATGCTTAAGATGCCGGTAATACTAAATTCCATAACTATACTTACATATCATTATTTTTGAGGTCATCAATCCACAGAATTTAAGACAAATTATGAAATAACCACCTCTAAGATATTTAGTGGAAATACACAACTGTCCTAGTGTACATACCTTCCTGAAATTCTGGGCCAGCACCCTTACAACCTTTTCCTTCAGTGACTTTTACATGATTATGATCAGACTTTCAGTACTGATATGTGAAACCATAAACATATGCACAACTACCAACCTGTATTAGAAGCACCAGTCCTGAAGGATAAACATTTACCAAAACTAACTTTTTTTATAAGAAATTTTGTTTCTTCTGTTATCCTTCCAAAATACAGTACAGATTATTTTTGAACTTTTTCACATATTTTCATGCAATTTTAAAAAAGAATTTTAAGCAAATTCACTCAAGTAACTAATAAAAAATTTAAACAGAATTTTCCAGCATCCAACTCATTTCAGTGGAATATTCTTTTACGAGAAGATGTAATCAATAGTGTACCTACATGCAAAAATATCTCAAAGTACATTTCAAAGGAAAAATCATCATATTTAGCAATGTTTTTCAGTGTGACAGTGCATGATGTTCATACTTCTATGGTGTACATACATATATAAATGATTTGTAAAACTATCAGTGTAATAGTTTTAAGGTAACATGCTTTATATATGCACTCCCCCTTTTTTGTTTAGTGTATAAGATTACAAATGTTAATATTTTCATGGCTATATAAGACACAAGGTACCTAAGGACATAAAGTTTGAATATTTTAAAATCTTTGAACTAATTCAAATATTAGAATCAATGAAACAAAGGCTACTGAATTTTCAGGGACAAAGACTACACTCAATGAATTCATAGCTGGCCAAAATACACAAAAGCTCAAGATTTTTACCACTCCTATGCACATCTAAAATACTGTTGAAAGAAAGTACAAAGCCAATCTATATATAAGTCACAATAACCCAAGAGGAATAACATCATAGCAAGAGTGGACTGGCACTGAAACTGTTAACAAATATATTCAAATTCTCCTTCTGAGCACATATATTACATTTCCCCCATCCTCCAACCTAGGTCTCAAATGATTTCACTGTGCCTATCTTCTGGAATTGCTCTGAGGTCAGAAATGTCATATATCTCCTCAGCCTATTCTCTAAATATTTCCCTGACTTTCTTGATTTTACTGAAACCTAGGTGTCCCCTATGAGTATCAATTTACTTTTAATGGAAGCCTTACAAAAAAAAATTCACTACATATTCCTCAAAGCTAAAAGGTCCGGTAATGTTTCCCACTCCTACATGTGAAACATTTCTATCCCTTCCTCCTGTACCTTAAAGTAAGTTGCTAGCCTTTCATCCCCTTTTCAAAGTTAGAAATGTGAATCTGTAAATGGTGAGGTGGCTTGGACCACAAATACACAGGTAACTGCTTATCAGATGGTTAAAGACTAAGATAGAGGGAACGAAGGTCTTTAGACAACCTTGTGGAAGGAAAAGAACCAGCTTTGGACTAAGTTATTATATGAAAGGAACTTCAGTTTTGTTTGGTGCTCTACATTTAAAGGTCTTTTTGCTACAGTAATTGAATCTATAGTCATAACCCATAGTTTTCCACCATAGTTGGAATAAGTTCTAGGCTTATCATAAGCATGTAAAGCTCTAAAAGATCCAACCCATCTTCTCCCTCTTTGCTCTAACACAACTAAAATGCTACCCTAAATGCTGTTGCCTAGATTAACATATGGCTGCATCTATTATTAAGTTCCAAGTTCTTAATTCAAACGTCACCTCCTCAGAAAGGCTTCCCTCATCATCCCACCTAAAGTGGTCCCCTCTCCTCATTCTAGCATTTAATCTTCTTCATAACACTTACCACATTCTGAAATTATTTGTTCATCTATTTGTCTGTTCTAGGTAAAATGTAAATGCTTTGAAAGCAAAGATCTTGTTTTGTTCAAAACTATCTCAAATGTTTGACAAAATTCAATCCGTGATGTTGAATAAATGTTCTTCCAAAAAATGAAACCTCATCGGGGCATTAGCTAACCCCTCTGCTTGAACCACTCTACCCAGCTTCATGTCCCATCTTATTCAAGTCTCAGCTTATTTATCACTGCTTCAAGAAGGACTTTTCTGACCAACCTAATGTAGCCTTAATCCCAAGTGCAGTCATTCATTCAGTATCACCCTTATTCTCATACTACCCTTCAAAATATAAAGCATCTTATTTACCTATTTACTGACCATCAACAAGTTGATGAGATCAGGGGTCTCATCTTGACTTTTTCACTTATATTCTTATTTGCCTAAAACAGTGTCTGGTGCTTAGTAGGTATTCAATAAATTTTTAACTGAATAATGATTGTAAATATGTTTACAAAAAAGGATGTTTGCAATTAACTCTTGAAATTAGAATCCAAAAATAAAAACTTGAAAAGAGGTTTTATCTGAATCACGAACTACACCATAGTTTGTGGCCAACATAGTGAAATCCCATCTCTACTAAAGTACAAAAATTAGCTGGGCATGGTGGATTGCACCTGTAGTCCCAGCTACTAGGGAGGCTGAGGCAGGAGAATCGCTTGAAGCCAAGAGGTGGAGGTTGCAGTGAGCCGAGATCACACCACTGAACTCCAGCCTGGCGCCTGGCGAAAGAGCAAGACTCAGTCTCAAAAATAAAAATAAAAAAAGAGGGCAAAGATATAATCAGCAAATTAAAAATGACAGGGGTGAGAGGAAAAAAAATGGAAGAAGTTAAACTGTTTCATTCTAAACTGGGGAAATTAATTTATCCTTGATAGTGATAATTCAAAAAATATAGGCTCAAATATTTGAGAAATGTAGAAATAGTTTTCGGCAGAATTAAAGTTAACCCTCTACACAGAAAGAAAGAAAACAGTTTGCATAACAGCAATAAAGCATGAAAAACTAAATGAATAAGCCAGCAATTAAACTATGAATGAAAATGAATTCAACTCCTCTAGTAAAAGTCAAAGAAAAAAGGAGTCAAAGACACTCAATATAGGAGAAAATTCTGTAAGGAAATTTTTTTTTTTAAAAAAGAGGGCAAACGGCTGGGTGCAGCGGCTCATTCCTATAATCCCAGCACTTTGGGAGGCTGAGGCAGGTAGATCATGAGGTCAAGGGATCGAGACCACCATGGCCAACACAGTGAAATCCCATCTCTACTAAAATACAAAAATTAGCTGGGCATGGTGGCATGCACCTGCAGTCCCAGCTACTAGGGAGGCT
>NW_016107561.1:3092321-3095171 GCF_001604975.1 Cebus imitator
TTTCCCATTCCATATTGAAGTAAAAAAAAAAAACATTAAGAAACCAAAAAAAAAAAAAAAAAAAAAAAAAAGAGGGCTAAGATATAATCAGCAAATGAAAATTTAAAAACCAGAATACAAGGAAAAAAAAGTTTTTTTCTGTTATTTTTTTAAATGTACCTCTGCCATACAGAGGACAAAGAGGTAAGACTGAATGTGAGAACATACAGGTAAATGATTAGCAGAGGATATTATTCACTGACATTTTCAATAGGTATTAAAATTGTGGTAAGTTTCACTCAGTTTCTAGTTATTATAATATTATTTAGCACTAATATCCTCACACTAAAGCAACATTTTTTGCTTGCCATTTGAGCTTTATTGAAGCAATACATGCAGAAAAACTCACAAATCATAAATTAGACAACTCATTGAATTATCTCAAAGTCAGTATACCCATGCAACCACCACCCAAGTCAAGAAACAGAACATTACTAAAACCTAGAATCCCAATATCATTTCCCAATCCCTGCTCCTTCCTCATCCATAAAAGTAGCCACTAACCTGAGGTCTAATAACCAGTTTTGCCTGATTCTGAACTTTATAGTTTTTAAATTTTTAGTTGTGCCTGCTTTTGAATTTTATATATGGAATCATATACAATATTTGTGTCTAATTTATTTTGATCAACATTGATTCATGCAATTTATCTTTGTTGTTGCATAGGGCCGAAATTTGTGCATTTTTATTGCTGTATTCATTACTATATAGCATTGAATTAAATCTACCATAATCTGTTTAACCATTTTACTGTTGACAACCATTTTTGTTTCCACGTTTTGACTAATACAAATAATGCTACTTTAAACACGATTGTACTTGCCTTTTAGTGGGTATCTGCATGAATTCCTATCAAAGTTGCTGGATTGAGAATATGTATATATACACGTACCCAGTTTTAGTAGGTGTTGCCAGTTTTCAAAAGTGAGTTTCACAATTTACATTTTCCCACCAGCAGCAAGAGAGAGTTGCATTGCTCTCCATGTTCTGCTAACACTTGGTATTGTCGATCTTTTTAATTTTAGCCATTCTTGTGAGTGTTAACATTATCTCTTTACAGTTTTAAATAGTACTTCCCAACTGATTAAGCTGAGTAATATTCCACATATTTATTAGCCATTTGAGTATCCTCTTGTGAAATGCCTGCTCAAATCTATTTCCCATTTATTCTATTGGGTTGTCTGTCTTTTATACTGATTTGTAGGAGTTTACATAGTATGGATATAAGCCATTTGTCAGATATCTGTATCACAAGTATCTGCTGCTACCACTTTGCTTTTCTTATCGGTAACTTTTGATGACAGAGATTCTTGAACTGTCAATGGTCCAGGTTATCAATCTTTTCTTTTATACCTGTGAGTCGTGTGTCCTGTTTAGGAAACATTTTCCTACTTCAAAATAATGATAAAGTACTGATACGTTCTATCAGTCTGATAGAAAAATGTAAGAGATTATTTTACACTGTCCTCTAAGGGCTTCATTATTTTACTTTTCACATTTAGATCTTCAATCAAATGTGTGTGGTGGGAGGTAGGGATCAAGTTTCATTGTTTTTCCCATTTGGATATCCATACGATAAGTAATGTTTAATGAAAAGATTGAATATTTTTAATCGATGAACAGTAAAATCTATTATGAAGATATCACAAACTCCTAAGAATGAAATAATGTAGCACTAAAACATGTTAGAAACAATGAGAAAAATGACAAACACACAACAGTAAAGCAAAACTTTAATACAATTCTCATAAATACATGATAGCAGAAGCAAGTAAAGAAAATAGAGGAGATATGAATAAATAAATATATAGAACTGTATACCCTACAGAGGACTCACCTTCTTTGTCAGTGCTTGGGGCACATTTTAAATACTGATCTTTTATGTATCACAAAAAAAAACTTTAATTCTCAAAAGCTGGGAACTGTACATTCCTTATTCTCTGATTATAATAAAACTAGAAGTCAATAATTATATTTTAAACACATACATTTCATCATTTTTAAATACCCTCCTAAGTAACTTTTAGATCAATGGAAATCGCAGCTACATTTTATTGAAAACCTAGAAAATAACAAAAACAGCATCTACTATATGGCATTTACTCAAATCTGTAATTTAGAAGCAAATTTAGAGTAATAAAAGTTTTGCACAAAAAGAAAAATGAAAGTACTAAGTTGTTAGAAAAACCTGAAAGACAAAAAAATAGGTAAAATTATTTTTTCAGTTAGCAAGCAGAAAAATAAAATTCAAAGCAAGGGCTAGTGCTTAAAAAAAACCAAAACAATAAAATACACATATACCTCCAATCTAATTACAATCTAAAAAGAGACAACACAAGACATAACATAAATGTAATGATAAAGGGGCTTTCATCACAAACGGAAGTCAAATATTGTAAGAAAATTCTATACATAAGTGTTTGCTAATAATGTTTTTAAACTGAATAAAGCTGATAAGGAAAACAGAAATTATCATACTATCAAAAACCCGAGAAGACCGGTAACTACAGAAAAAGTCCTTAAATAAATAGCTCTATGAAAGGCCATGGGTAAAATCTAATTTTATCATATATTACCCAAAAATCTGCATAATTAATCAGTATCAGAAACACTGATAACACACTCTGGGGTTCCTATTAAAAAGTGGCATCCATTAATTCATCTAGTCATTCAGCAAATATATATCCAATGAGGACCCTGTGTATACTGGACTCTGCTAAATACTAGATACAAATATGAACGAGTCAAACATGATACCTGACCTCTAGAAGTCATAGAACATGGACAAGCAAACAGGTAATTACAACAAAT
>NW_016107561.1:3095199-3100077 GCF_001604975.1 Cebus imitator
AAAAAAAAAAAAAAAGTATTGATCCCTACTCTAGGCAATGATGGAGAGAAGACAGTGGAAGAGACAGCTGGTATATGTTGAATGCCTGCTGTTTGCTGTCTGCGTCAGGTGTCACACAAGACATTCTCATTCATTCCCAGTAAGAACTCTGAACAGCTAACTTGCCCTATGCCCAGGTTGGTAAAGAGGCAAATTAAAAGGATTCATATTCAATTACCTTTTCTCCTGAGGCTTCTCATCCTTCCCTAATGCCATTAAAGGAGAGTAAGAAGTCTAAGTAATGGAAGAGCAATAAAAGAACACCAAAGGATATGGCAAAGGATCAGTAGAGTCAAAAGAGAGACTGGACAGGCTTTTCAAGTTAATTAATGCTTTTTTGGAAATCTATCACTAGAGGGCGGCATTGCAAAGACTATGAATAACAAGTCAAAAAAAAGAGCTAGGGTAAAACTATGAAGAACTCCAATGTGTTTAACCCATTTACAGGTACTTTTTAGAACGTTTACAACATTATTTCATGTTTAAGACAAAATAAATGTATGGTTTTCTTTCTTAGCCTGAAATGTGTAGAAAATGTCTCCTTGGAGTTTCACAAACTACTGTAACACAGTAAATGAGTAAGTCCATAAATACAAAACCTTACTTTGTAAACTAGCTTTGGTTCAGCAGCATCTCAGTTTGAAAATAATAATATCTACCTTTATATTTTCTTGACTTTTG
This sequence comes from Cebus imitator, assembly GCF_001604975.1. Lineage (NCBI taxonomy): Eukaryota > Metazoa > Chordata > Mammalia > Primates > Cebidae > Cebus > Cebus imitator. Next base: position 3,095,920 of record NW_016107561.1, read on the forward strand.
TCAACATACTCATATTAATAAAATTAACCCATATACTACTATTTTCAGATAGGCAGCCTATAAATAATTAGATCGGTCAGTCAGGAACTTGAGTTTTGAGAAAGTGTCTTTAAATGAAAGGCAAAGACAAAGAAATAATTCTTCTAAAATAAAATCACTGCCTGCATGTCCTCATCTCCAAGTACTTCACAATCCAGAGTTTTGTAGCCCCACTGAAATTGCTCTGGACAAATTTACCAGTGGCAACTCTACCACATATGAAGGGTTCCTTGAAACTTTTATGTTCCTGCACCTCTCTGTGACATCTGACACACTGAATGTTTTTTGTTTTTTGTTTTTTAAGACAGAGCCTCACTCCATTGCCCAGGCTGGAGTGCAGTGGTGTGATCTCAGCTCACTGCAACTTCTGCCTCCCAGGTTCAAGAGATTGTCCTGCCTCAGCCTCCCTAGTAGCTGAGACTACAAACACATGCCACCACGCCCAGCTAATTTTTATATTTTTAGGTAGAGACAGGGTTTCACCACATTGGTCAGGATGGTCTTGATCTCTTGATCTCATGATCCACCCGCCTCAGCTTCCCAAAGTGCTGGGATTAAGCCATGAGCCACCACACCCAGCCCTGAACGTTCTTCTTTAATGAAATACTAATTTCTTGCATCCAGCATAACCCTAACCATCACTGTCTTTTACTTTACTGGCCCTCTCACTGGCCATTTTTCAAGTTTAAAACCTCCTTGGGGAGTTTAAAACTCAGCCCTTTTCTATCACATCTTTTTTCTTTAAACAAATCACTCCATGACATGGAGGGCTTGCCAAATCTAATTCTCCAGCCAACTTCTCACAACTGTGTACAAGCTATCTCTGCTTGGATATTCCACAAACATCTCAAATCCAACATGTTCAAACGTAACTCTTCACTTGTCACAAGTGTGTGATTCCTCCTATACTCCCTTGTTGTTAGCAGATAACACAACCAACCATCCAGTCTCTCAAGACAGAAATGTTATTTCCATCATTGCTGCAACCATCTTGGTTTTGACCAGGAGATTTCAATGTTAAAGTTGTTTTATTTGGTAACACAATGGTATTTAAAATTTTGAATGTGAATTCCTTGGTGAGGTTGAAAGAAATACATGCTGAATTCCCTTTTACCACAGAACCAGTACTCTCTCTAAACCTTAGAGTACATTCATTTTTACCTGCCTGATCCCTTAAGGAATTTGAGTTTGGGGCTTAATTATTGGACTTATACCACAACCTTAAATAATCAACCTGGGCTTCAGGTCCCAAGTTTTTTCTCTCTCTCCAATTCTTCTTCCACACTGGCACCAGAATGTTCCCTCTAAGATGCAAAATGAAAAACTACTTCGGGTACATAGTCCTTTTACAAGGTAAGGGGCTACAGATGGTCAGGAAACTTCTTATGATCAGACACCCTGCTTACCTCTGCAGCCTCCTCTTCTACCATCCAGGCTTCTACTCTAAGATGTTGCTACTGTAAATGATCTAAAACTTGCACTCAGCTGGAAACTCCCCTCCTGAAGCTCCCCAATCCACCTGTTTTTGGAATTCCTCCTCATCCTTACACATCTTGCTAAATTGTCACACACTCTAAAAGTTTCCCCAATATTCTCCAGGAATCATTCCCACCCTGGTAGCTTTCATTATTGGGTAGATCACACTAGATTCCAAATATTCATTTGGTTTTATCGCCCCACTCCACGTGGTGGGAGAGGCAGAAAAGTAAACAGTCAATTACAATAAGTGCTTATGATAATCCTCTATAGAGAAAATGAACAGTAGAGAGAGGTAGGGCTAGAAAGAAATTATAACAATAGCTAACACTATGTGCGAAGCAAAGTACTAAGCTCTTTCCATTTATAAAATCCCCATCCGATACGGTAGGTGATTATGCTCATCTTACTTTTGCAAACTGAAATCTAAGGATGTTTAAACTTGCCAGAGGAAGAAAAGAGTGATTTGATCAGATTTGTCTTTAGAAAGATCTCTTAGAGAATGATATGAATTGGATAAAACAAGACTAGATGAGTGAGGCTGCCATTATAATCCAAATAAGAAATGTTTAGGGAAAAAGTGATAGAAACAGAGGCACAAAAATCAAGATATTATAAAGAAGAAGCAACAATAATTTAGGGCTTACTGGATATACCTGTTACTGGACAGTAGTAAATAACTTGAAACAACCGGAGAGATTGAGAGGTCATTGCCCAAAATAAGAGCAAAGGCTGATGACACTTGGAAATGAGATGCGATTTACAGTTTTAACCAAGGTCAGCTAGAAACAAAAAAACCAATCAACTGTAATACAGTTTGAATATCCCTTCTCAGAAATGTATAAGACCAGAAGTGTTTCAAATTTCAATTGTTTTTGGCTTTTGGAATATTTGCAATATACTTAGCAACCAAATCCAAAAATCCAAAATGTCTAGTCACTCAAAAAGTTTCAAATTTTGAAGCATTTCAGATTTTAGATTTTCGGATTTGGGAAGCTATGGTCTCAACTATGGAATAATGTTGGCTATTTTCAGAACCACTTATAAAAACCTTAACTACTGTGAAAAAGTCTTACAGAATCTGAAATTGGTCTGATTTTTTCCAAAATTTTTGGATGTCTTGTATATTTCCACATTTCATTGTATAATACTATCCCAAACTTTTTTTTTCCTCAAATAAACTGTGGTTAATTTTTTTTTAAAGTTACACACACAATTCCATAGGCATAATACAAAATAAATTCAAGGATCTTGCCTACAACATTATAATAGCTGATACTTCTGAGGCTTCCAGGTCTATCAACTGTCACATCTTTTTCCTCTCTTTACTGTTGTATGTTCCTCTGGTACCTGCTCCTGTATTTTAAATGGTTATATTTCACATTGTATACACTATGAACTCAGGATGTTAATTGTGCAATCCCAAACAGTCACGCGTATTTGTTACTGTAATAGTTTTCCCTATGTAGCAGTAATCAGGCTTTAAGGAAAAATATTTGAATTTTCTAGTTGATCAACATAATGCACAACTTCACAACTACATGCATTAAAATTCCACTCCCCCCAAAAAGGTAAAGTTATTCAGTTTTGTTGGCAGGTGAAATAATCTGTTTTTAAATCAACTCTCTATTATTCAGGGGTTCTTTATTATGCAGTCATTTTCAGGAGGACTTGATTTCTAATTCCCGACTTCTTATCTTCTTTACAAATGCAAGTCAAAGGAAATTTTTAATCCCAAGAGCAAAGTTCACATAAGCTTATTAATGCCAAAGGCAGAACTAACACCTGGGTCTATTCAGTATGTTCTCCCAAACAGTAATCAAATAACATTCATCTTCCTCTCTTCACTGTTGGGTACCCCTCTTTTGCCTGCTCCTTTTTAAGAAGGAGCATGGAGAGATGGGGTAGAGAGAAAGGATACTAATAAAATCAGTAAATTCTATCGGGCAATTTAGTGTCCTGAACATAAAAGCATGAAGACTAAGGAGAGAAAGCAGGTTAAATGCAACCTACTTACTACAGTAAGAGTTTCTACTACATTTCAAATGTCCAAACTAATCCTTACTCTCTCATCTCCTGTAGGTAAAGGTGACCCCTACACCTTTGGTGTTTCCATGGATAACAATGTTGAATCCTCTTTATTTTACAGTAATAGCAAATCATGTGTTTTTTATTTTTCTGTAATTTTTCTGTATAAAGTTATAAAACACAATAAAATTACATTTATGGATTTTTCTATAATTCTTAGAGCTCTTCCTCGAAATTTATAAAATAATATTTTCACTGAAATCAATGTAGTAATATAAAAATAAAAATTCATCCCTATTCCTTCTTTATCCTCCATCCTATATATCAATATAATTATACCTCTCTTCAGGTTCAATTATAATCAACATGTTCTACAGAAACACAAGGTTTTTGGGCCAGGAATGGTGGTTCACACTTGTAATCCCACCACTTTGGGAGGCCTGAGGTGGGCGGATCACGAGGTCATGAGTTGGAGACCAGCCTGATCAACATGGTGAAACCCTGTCTCTACTAAAAATACAAAAACTAGCCGGGTGTGATGGCTACTATAATCCAAGCTACTCAGGAGGCTGAGGCAGGAGAATCACTTGAACCCAGGAGGCAGAGGTTGCAGTG
>NW_016107561.1:3100130-3122863 GCF_001604975.1 Cebus imitator
AAAAAAAAAAAAAAAAAAAAGAAATACAATGTTTCTTAGGATACTTTATGAATTATAACTTGCTTTTTTCACTTATTAAAATATCAGTTCTTAACGACAACAGACGGAACCAACTTAAGAGCTCCATAATGTTCCACTGCAACCATTCTCCCTCTTGATGTGTATTAAAGTTATCCCTAACTTTTTACTACTACAAGCAATGCAGTGATCAACATGCTTGTGCAAACCATGTCAGATTATATTAAAGTCACACCCTTACGTATACACATTCGCTCACATTTACTCTGTCCTGCCAGTAAGACAGCATTCAGAAGAGAACCTGATGTACAAGGGGGACTTTCAATCAAGAAATCCTCTTTGAAAATACATTTTTTATTATAGAGATATTATGTTCAAAATGCATCACAATTGTATCTAAATGACTGAAGAATGAGAAACAAATTGCAGAATTCTGTTGTTTTTTTTTTTAATAGACAGAGTCTCCCTCTGTCGCCCATGCTGGAGCGCAGTGGCGCAATCTCAGCTCATCGCAACCTCAGCGTCCTGGGTTGAAATTCTCCTGCCTCAGCCTCCTGAGAAGCTGGGATTACAGGCACCCACTACTATACCAGGCTAATTTTTTGTATTTTTAGTAGAGACAGGGTTTCACCATGTTGGCCAGGCTGCTTTCAAACCCCTGATTTCATGATCCGCCAACCTCCGCTCCCAAAGTGCTGGGATTACAGAGGCATGAGCCACCATGTCCGGCCCAGAATTATTATTATTAGCCTGGAGAGCTGAAACAATTATAGGTTGAAAAACAAAGTCTTCCTCTTATCTTCCACAGAAAAGTTACCTGAAAGAATATAATTACATACCAAAAAAAAATTTTTAATAAAAATTAAATTTAAAAAAAACCCACACAAACCGATTCGCAAGGTGCTTTCTATGTAACATAGTTACACTCTTATTAATTTCCAAGTATTAATTTACAATTTAGGATCAGGGTTTATATCAACACCAAGCTCAACATTTAACAGAAAATCAATATCCTTAATACTACAGCATATTAACTATGTAAAAATTTTTATTTTGACATATACACTAATATAAGATCTGTTAAGACCTCAAGGAAAACAAAAAAATTATATGATTATGTATCATTAAAAACATAGTTATTTAAGTGTAAAAAATAAAATCTAAGTTCCATCACAGTATCTATGGGAAAGAAAACTGAGAAAATTGACCACAAAAATGGATAGAAGTCATCATACTTCATCTTGAAAAATTAATATTTAGTGACAAAAACCCACAATGATTGTTTTTGAGCATTAAATAATTTTAAACTGCAAGTGAAGTACCTTACAGAGCCCTAGTGATAAACTGTAATTTTTAGGTTTTGGCAGATGCTATATATTTTCATTCATCCTTGGAAGCATTAATGAAATAGAAGCAAAAGTGCCATCATTCACAGAGGACAAAGAGCGGTTCTGATTGTGAGAAGAGTTTATGATAACTGCCCATGGCAGAGACATAATTCCTAGGACTGAAGCACCAGCTGTTTTACCACATTAAAAAAAGGCCAGCGTTTTTCCATCAAGATCCACAAAATTCAGTCATTCCTTAATTTACTCCCTTTTCAGTTCTCAACTTTCACTCTAGGAAGGTCTCTTAGAGATATATATACAACAAAAATGCATGCTTCTATCATCCTTTTTGCCTGTTTGCCTTCTCTCAAACAGTGTTTCTTTTTCCTTCTTCAACACAGATTCTTCTCAAAGAAGTCCTCAACGAGTCTTGATTCAAAATGGACTAGAAGACAAGATGGGATAAAAGGCTCTTTTCCTAGAGCCCAAGCTAGAAAAAAAAAAAAGAAGAGGAGAAAATAATACAAAAAATTATTTTAAAAAAAAAAAAAAAAAAAAAAAAAAAAAAAACTCTATACCATTATATGTTTCATTTCACTTACTTTACCTTGACCAATTTTATGCTGACTTATCTTTGTTTACTTCCACTTAACAATTGTTACAGAAGTTCCAACTGCTTTGTTTTTGAAAACAACTTCCCCCACATACTCATGCATACTTTTTATATTATAATTTAAAAAGGACAACAGAATTATCAATTATCACCAATACAACTGAAGATAGTGTTTCTAAAACTTCCAATAAGAGAATTTCTAGAAAACCTCTGAGAAATCCCCTGACATATGGTTTACCAAAAAAAAAAAAAAAAAAAAAAAAAAATTTTTTTTTTTTTTTTTTTTTTTTTTTTTTTTTGAGACAAAGTCTTGCTCTGTCACCAGGCTAGAGTGCAGTGGCACGATCTTGGCTCACTGCAATCTCAGCCTCCCGGGTTCAAGTGATTCTCCTGCCTCAGCCTCCCGAGTAGCTGGGACTACAGGCGCGTACAACCACGCCCGGCTAATTTTTTGTATTTTAGTAGAGACGGGGTTTCACCATGTTGGCCAGGATGGTCTCGATCTCCTGACCTTGTGATCCATCCACCTAGGAGTCCCAAAGTGCTGGGATTACAGGCGTGAGCCACCATGCCCAGCCTCTGCTTGTAATTTTTTAAGCCGCAGTAGAGCTAGAGCTGTCCTGGAAGCCATTCTCTGAGCTCTTGGCACTTAAGTTTCTGGTATTCTAGAGAAAAATCAGGAACTTAAGACTTAGGGAGCATCAGTTAATTAACTACTTAATTAAAATGCATAGCAGTGTTAACATCTTCAAGCCTGAGAAATAAATCAGAATGTCAAATGGTTAAATAGCTAATTAACATAACCAAAGAAGAAATCATCAACAAGTTAGTTACAAATAAGATTTGTAAGCATATATTCAAAATATTTAAAATTTAGTACAATGCACAGATCTAAACATTTCCCATTGGTTTCTAAGAGTTATTGAGAGCTAATACTATTATGTCAGCATGCTGTGTATCTAAATGTTTCTGATGAATCATATTATCACATAAGTGAGTCTGCAATTCAAGAACTCTGATACAACTTATTTATGAAGATGACAGAAAAGTTGTCCAAGAACAGAAAAACAAAAAAGACAGAAAGACACTACTGTTCTCTCCTAATTCCTCTACCACCCTTGGAAAAGAAAACCACTGCTCTACTCCAACCCATCCATCTCCCTCCTCCCAACTCCCACCAACCCACTCTCTCCAGAAAGAGAACTATTTTATCCCATAAAAACACAGCAACCAAGTAAAATATGTAAGAAGAATACCTGAAAGATTTTCTTTCCATAACTTGTTCCAGGCAAGGATCCTCAGGCACTCTCTCCTATGCCATCCTCCACCACTTCTTCAACCATGAGAGATGCATCCTGAATGATGGTGGAGGGTTCAGAAGTTTATAGTAGATGTGGCATATTGAAACCAAGGATCATATCCATCTCCTCACAAACAGGATGAGCCTTTCAAGTGGTCCAGAATACCACTTCAAACCTCTGTGATTATACTTACACGTTACTATTCTGATACCAATCAGTTCCTACTCTCAGTTCAAAAATACCCACCAGGATATACCTCTTGAATATATTATTCTCCTTGTTTTTTCTCTTTACCATTCATTATTTTATTTATATGCTGACTCATTCCACAAAAGATGGATTCATACTATTCTTTATTAATAAACCAATATCTAGAATTTAAAGACACTCTTACTTTAAGTTATTCTTCCCATCTATATCATCTCTCACAAAATCCATGTGCAATAAGGGAATTATCAGTCACACCCCCACTCCCATCATACTTTGGGTAAAAGGGAAGGTTCAGAGAAATGTCTGAAAATATACTTCTGTGAGCGTCCAGGAATAATAGGGGAGGGAGATAGTTACTAAGAAGCAACAGAAAAGTACATGTTATTATATAAAAAAAAAAAAAAAACTATAGGCTTGAGATTATGAGTAAATTTAAATGGCTTATTTGGGTAAGGACTTCTACCCTCATGTTGCTCTTCTCCCTTCCTCTCCAACATAACTTTGAGTTCTTTCATTTTTTAAAATAAAAGTGTTATTTTCAAAATAACATTATATATTTAAAAATAATTCCTCTCTCACTCTTCCATCCTTTCCCCAAACGTAACCATTATTAGTACTTCATATCCTTTCACATTTGAATATGCATATACCTTTAACTGCAAATACCATACTATGCATACTGCTCTCACAATGTCCTTCTTCACTTAATATATCCTGACCATCTTTTCACAAGTATTTAAAAATCTCACTCATCTCTTTAATATTTATGTAACACACCATGGCATTAGGTACTGTGCTCTGTTATTTCTTTTCTCCCCTCCTCCTGTCTCCCCCTCCTCTAAAGATTAAAATACCTGGTTCCATGCCCCATGTCACTTAATCATTTGTTCATATTTTTTATCTTTAGCTTCTAGAATGTTTCTTCAACTTTACTTCTAAATCACTGATTCAATTTTCAGTACTTCTTTATTTTTTTAATTTTAACCATCAGATTTTTAGTTTCTGAGAACTTCACCTATTGCTTCTTTCAGAATAGCCTGATTTGGAGTTTTAGCTACCTTGTCCTCTGAAATCTGAGGATATAAATTACATTTAAGTTCAATGTATTTCTGGTATCATTCTCATTTTCCAGGGGTCAGGTTTTCCTTAGTTCACTTTCTATTTGGTATAGTTGGTTTTATGGTGATCCTTGATAGCCAAATTTGTGAACAGTATTCCAGAACAATCTAACTGGTCTGGGTTTCTCCTATACTTCTACAGTGTATGTCCCTCTCTGAAAGCATCTTCCCTGAATGGGAGAGCATATTTCACACTAAATGTGGGTGGAACACATCAAGCAGCATGTTTTAGAGTGTGTGCTCATAAAGCAGATTTACGGGCTGGAACCCCCAAGACTACCAATATAAGGAAGGCTTTACTTTTGAGATAGAGTGTTTCATGTATTACACACATACACAGCCATCTTTCCTTTCCTTCTTCCCATGAGTTACTGATAGAGTTATAGAGTTATCAGGCTCTTTCCAACTCCAACACATGTAACAGAACACTTCTCTAGAATCATCATATGCAGAACAGAAGCCATGACTCTATCCTTGAGAAAAATATCCTGCTACTATCATTCAGTATGAACGAGGAAGTGAGGAAGGGAAGAATCCAGCTACTACAGGCAGTTTTGGTTTTTGTTGTTGTTGTTGTTGTTGTTGTTGTTGTTGTTTGAGATGGAGTTTTGCTTGTCGCCCAGCCTAGAGTGCAGTGATGTGATGTTGGCTCACTGCAACTCCGCCCCCCAGGTTCAAGTGATTCTCCTGCCTCAGCCTCCCGATTAGCTGGGATGACAGGCACCCACCACCATGCCCAGCCAATTTTTATATTTTTAGTAGAGACAGGTTTCACCATATTGGCCAGGCTGCTCTTGAACTTCTGACCTCAGGTGATCCCTCTGCCTGGGCCTCCCAAAGTGCTGGGATTACAGGTGTGAGCCACCATGCCCAGCCTCGGTTTGTTATGTTTGTTTTTGTTGAGACAAAGTCTTGCTCTTGTCACCCAGGCTGGAGTACAGTGATGCAATCTCGGCTCACTGTAACCTCTGACTCCTGGATTCAAGTGATTCTCCTGCCTCAGCTTCCTAAGTAGCTGGGATTACAGGTGCTCGCCACCAGGCCTGGCTAAGTTTTGTATTTTTTTTTTTTTAGTAGAGACAGGGTTCCACCATGTTGGCAAAGTGAATACAAACTCCTGACCTCAGGAGACCTACCCAGATTGGCCTCCCAAAGTGCTGGGATTACAGGTGTGGGCCACTGTGCCCAGCCTACAGGCAGTTTTTAAATTAATTACTCTGATGATCACATCACCACCTCCCATCCACTCCAGTTCTTTCAAAGTGTTAACACAAATAAGAGTTCTTTGAGGTCCACTGAACTTCAGGAAGTTTTCACTTTCAGTTGTGGTCTTCTCTGCTCTTATTCTTCTGCCTCTATCAGTCCATCTACTTTCTATCATCAGGGAATTCCCCCAAGTTTGCTGCACCAATGTCACTCTTTCTTAATACCCAATGCTGTTACAGGCTTTTTTTCCTGTTTGTTTTTAAAGACATTTTTAGTTCTTTCAAACAGGTATGAGAAAGTTTGAGTTGATCATTTGCCTTCTTTTAAGAAAAGTCTCAAATTTTCAACACGTATTTCAGTCTGTATTTTGTCATAAACATCAAGAAGTATAAAATATTCATTCCTGTGCATAGAAACTCTTTGCATAGTATGCCATCCATAGTATTCTTTTACCTTCCCCTCTTTGCTCCACTCCCACTTGCTGTAGCACAGCTTGTATTAAGTTACCTAGAATTTTATTTCCCAGTTGTCATTTCTTTCATAAGCTCCATCATATCAGGAATATTTTCTCAAAAATTACATTATACTTCAAAGTACATTTTAAATAATTCTTTATATTTAACCTTAAATGTTACTGTTTGGGTTTTGGCTTGTTGTTTTTGTTCACAAATGCTTAACATAAACCTTTCGCTTTTTTGGTCCAGAATTCTCCATTCTGATTCATTTCATTTTGCTTAAATATTATAGGTTCACAGTCCTTCGGAAATAATATATTTTGCCTTTATCCTCAAAGAACAGTTTTGTTGCACAAAGGCCTTTAGGGCCATAATACTGAAACTGACCCAACAGTCCCACAGATAGCTTTTGTTTTGTTTTGTTTTGTGTGAGTGTGTTTAAATAAACATAGAAACTGATCCTCTGGTCTTGAAGCCTGAAAATTCTATTTGTTTTATCTGAGTTCCTTCCTAAGGAAATGACTTTCAGGCCTCCCCAAAAAAGTATCAAATAACTGAAACTCACCAGATCACCACAACCAGACAATGAGATAGATACCAGACTCCTCATTCATCATGATTGCTTCCTTGCCCCTCTCTAATTCCTGTTTTCTTGCATATTGCTACATTTCTTCCCTGCTATATAAGCCCCTAGTTTTAGTCTATCAGGGAGATGGATCTGAGACTGATCTCCTGTCTCCTCAGCAACACGGGATTAAAGCCTTCTTCTTTGGCAATAATCATTATCTCAGCAACTGACTTTCTGTGTAGTGAGCAACAGGACCTAGACAAAAACCCATGACATTCGTTAACAATACTTGTATCTCAGAATTCTACAGGAATGTTTCTACTGTTCCTTAGTATCCAGTGCAGCATTAAAAAAAAAAAAAAAATCATATGTCAATCTGATTGTTTGTTAGGGTATACCTGCTGTTTATCTGGGAACTTCATTTTCTTTTGATACTTGAAATTTTGAAGTTTTACAAATATTTGATTTTACAAAATGTGATTTTGTAGGCCTTATTTTAAGGGTTTTTTCAGCTTAGAACAAATTTATACTACCATTTTATTATCTACCTCTGCCACATGCAGTATAATTTTTTTTCTGGAATTCCTATTTCACACATACTGATATCCCAGATCTATTCTACAGGTCTCAAACTTTTCTCTCATAATGTTCAACTCTTTCTGCTGTATTTTCTGAGAAATTTCAATTTGTTTATATTGCCACTTCCATTTTAAAAATTTTTCTTTAAAATATTTTAGATTTACACAGGAGTATAAGACATTATTTAATAAACACCTTAGTGTTCACGACCTAGCTTAAAGAAAAAAAAAAAAAAGTATTATCTAGATAACAGAAATACCTTTCTTTTTCACTCCCAGGGTTTGGTGTTTATCATTTCCATGAATTTCTTTATATGTTTTTATATATGTGTATACTCATAAAATTATATACAATTGCTTTGTATTTTTAAGCTTCATATGAATATCATACTATATACTCTTCTGCAATTCGTCTTATATACTCAACATTGTATTTGTAAGGGTGTTCATTGAATATAGGCATTGTAATTCACTGATTTATTATAATTTCTAGTTCAAGATCCTTAGATATACCACAGTTTATTTACCCATTTTCCATTTGTTTGAGCTTATTAACATGGCTTCAAGTTTTTCATTCTTATATACAATATTCCTATGAATATCACTATCTTTGTTCTCTTTGTTTATTTAAGGCAGTGTTTTCCAAACTGCAGTTTGTAACCCATCAATAATATCACATTAGTGAGCCAGGAGCACAAACAGCTTAAAAAAAGAGAGAGAATGATGGGAGTCAAGGGGGAAAAAAAGGTGAACGAAGTGATGAGGCACAGAGACAGATCAAAGGTACTGCCTGTAGGAAGAATAAATTTTGTTTACCAAAAATGTGATCTCAGTTATATCATGGTGAAAACAGATCAACAAACAATGCTAAGATATATATGTATGCATGGGTAGAACTCCTGGATTACTGGAGAAATGTACACTAAAACCTACTAGACATTACCAAATTACTCTCAAAAGCAGTTGTTTATACTGCCACCAGCTCAGTTCCCATTGTTCCACATACTCACCAACACAATGTAGTCAGATTTTCATTTATCAACCTGATGTTGTCTGAAAAATCTATTTCAAAATCCTTGGTTTTGAATGATTTTGCCAATTACTATCTCTAGGATGACATTTGTTTTTCTAAGCATTTGATGGCCTAACTCTACCATCTCTACCATGTATTGTTATAGTTTAGAAGTCTGCTGCCAGTCTAATTTCTATAGCTTTGTAGATAATCTGTTTCTGGCTGCTAAAAAAAGGTTCTCTTAGTTTTCAGTATTATACAATTATTTTTCTTCCTCTGCATTAATCATACTTCTTCATTCTAATGAGTCCCATCCTTTAATTTTGGGACCTTCTCAGTCATTCTTTCTTTGGACACCAACTGTCAGTCCCTTCATTTTTCTTTTCTGAAATTCCAATTTCATATACATTAGACATTTATTCCTCTGACCCTAAACATCTCTTTCATGTTTCCATATCTGGGTTTTCTTCAAATCTGTCTTCAAGTTCATTAATTCTCTGTTCAACTGAGTTCAATCTACTTAACCCATTTAATATTTTTCAAGTTCATTATTATATTTTTAATTTCTAGAAGTGCTATTATTTTTCAGATCTACCTGGTATTTTTTTAACAGTATTTTGCTCCCTGCTGATGTTTTTAACTCCCCCCTCCCTTTTAATTCTTTTGAAACATTTTGTTCATTTATAGTCCATTGCCTTATCAAGTAATTTCAAAATCTCACATTCACAGAGGTCAAATTCTGCTATCTGTCTTTCCTGCTCACTCTTGTTCATGATTGCTGAGTTTCTCATATTTTTGTAATCTTGGAATATGAAAACACTTCATTTAGACTCTATCAATAGGCATATTTGAAGGAGCATCCCTCTGAAGAGAATTCACTTTTCTATTAGGTGCTTTGTAGCACTGCCAACATTTATTTGACTGCTTTTAAATAATTTTATCTGTCTCTAGTTTCCTAAACTATTCAGGTAGTATAAATTACAATCCCATACCCTCATGAAGTCAGACTAATGTTCAAAAGTTTTTAGTGGAAACTTTTCAGTCTCATACCAAAAGCCCAAGAGAAGAAAACTTCTCTGATGTCTTTATCATGGAAAATAAATTTAATTTTCTAGGCGCCCTTTCACTGAAGCCTTATTGTGAAAAATCCTGGCTTTATATGCAGTTGTGAAAGATAGACAGATGATACAGGTTTTCGCCCATGGTTCCGGTTTCGTAACACTCACAGTCCTTGTTATATACTGGCCTTCAGAAGCAGGCCTCAGAAGAAAGTCTCTCTGATGTTCTCTTGCCTTCGTTTCACCTGCTCCTTTTTCTCCCCAAGGCAAGAATCTTCCCCTGCCTTTCCATCTTGCAGCTGCCCATAAAGAAACTCTCTGACCTACATTGTCCAATTGCAGGTAACAATCAGAAGGGGTTCTCCCATACGCTGGAGAAATTAACAGTGCACAGAGAGGCTAAGAAGAATCTGAAATGGTCTTTCTAGGTTTTCCTACTCAGTCTGTTAGTATTAGCTCAGACCCTTTTTGTTCAGTCACATTTCTAGACAGTTGTCCATACTTCTTCAGTCATGCCTAACCAATGAAGTCTTCATAAAAGTAGCAACAGGACAGGCTTCTGAGAGCTTCCAGATAGCTGAAAACATAAAGGTTCCTGTAGGGTGACACACTCAGAGAAGGCATAGTTCTATGCCCCTTCCTATACCTTACCCTATCCATCTCTTCAGCTATATCCTTTGTGATATCCTTTACAATAAAAGGGTAAACGTATTTCCCTGGGTTCTGTAAGCCACTTCATCAACTTAAATGAAACCAAGGAAAAGATGTGGGATCCCTGATGTATAGCTGGTCAGTCAGAAGCACAGGTAAAACAACCTGGGGGAGCCAGGAACCGTGGCTCTCACCTGGAATCACAGCACTTTGGAAGCGCAAGGTGGGAGGACCTGCTTGAGCCTAAGAGTTTGAGACCAGTCTGGGCAACATGGTAAGACTTCATCTCTACAAAAAATTTAAAAATTAGTCAGGTGTGATGTGAACCTGTAGTCCCAGCTACTTGGGTGGGAGGATCACATGAGCCCAGAAAGTTGAGGCTGTAGTAACCTCTGTTCACACCACTGCACTCCAACCTGGGTGACAGAGCAAGATCCTGTCTCAAAAAAAGAAAAGAACCACCACCACCTGGGCTTGCAACTGGCATCACAAGTAGTGGGCAGTTTTGTGGGACTGAGCCCTCAACTTGTGGGATTTGATGCTGTCTTCAGGTAGGTAGTGTCAGGATTGAATTGGAGGAGCCACGCACAGTGGCTCACACGTATAATCCCAACACTTTAGGAGGATGAGATAGACAGATCACTTCAGGTAAGGAGTTCAAGACTAGCCTGGCCAACACAGTGAAATCCCATCTCTACTTAAAATACAAAAATTAACCAAGCATGGTAGCATGTGCCTGTATTGTATTCCCAGCTACTGAGGCTGAGGCAGAATAGCTTGAACCCAGGATGCGGAGGTTACAGGTTGCAGTGAGCCAAGATTGTGCCACTGTACTCCAGCCCGGGCAATAAAGCGAGACTCTGTCTCTAAAAGAAAAAACGGGGCCAGAAGCAGTGGCTCACACCTGTAATCCCAACATTTTGGGAAGCTGAGGCCAGTGGATTGAGAAGTCAGGAGATCAAGACCATCCTGGCTAACTGGGTGAAACCCTGTCACTACTAAAAATACAAAAAATTAGCCAGGCATGGTAGCACAAGCCTATAGTCTCAGCTACTTGGGAGGCTAAGGCAGGAGAATTGCTTTAACCCAGGAGGTGGAGGTTGCAGTGAGCCAAGATCGCACCACTGCGCTCCAGCTTGGTAACAAAGCAAGACTCCGTCTCAAAAAAAAAAAAAAAGAATTGAATTGGATGACACCAGCTGGTGTCTGCAGAACTGACTGCTCACTTGCTGGTGAGGAGAAATCCCACATATTTCAAGATCACAGACGTCTTCTGTGTTAATTGTTGAGTATAAGAATAGGAAAATGCACTTTGAGTATGTTTTTCCACTGCACGGTTCTCAATTCTAACTCTTCATCTAATGAAGGCTCAAAGATCTCTCTCCTCAAATTCATGTGGCCTTTAACTGCAAGCCTCTAGAGATCAACAAATGTTCTGAGAGCAGCTTTGGAATCAACTTAGTATTCTGGATCTTTTTTTTTTTTTTTTTGAGACAGAGTTTCGCTCTTGTTGCCCAGGTTGGAGTGCAATGGCACGATGTCAGCTCACAGCAATCTCTGCCTCCTGGGTTCAAGAGATTGTCCTGTCTCAGTCTCCCACGTAACTGGCATTATAGGCATGCACCACCACACCCTGCTAATTTTGTATTTTTAGTAGAGACAGGGTTTCTCCATGTTGGTCAGACTGGTCTCAAACTCCCAACCTCAGGTGATCCTCCCACCTTGACCTCCCAAAGTTCCGGGATTACAGTTCTACAACCTTCTCTACTTTTTGACTTTTTGGCAATGATATTTTTAATTGTCAAGAATTTCTTGTTCATTGTTCCTTTCTCAATACTGTATCTTCCTAATACTAACTAAAAATGTTGTTATTTTCTATATAAACTATTATCTCTGAGCAATTTGCTTTGCTTTAGTACAAGTCCTCCCTTTTACAGTTAAGTTTTCCTGTAATATCCAGTGTTTCTTCTTTGTCTTCGTCTTTTTAAATCCAGATTGTTCTGTACTGACGGCTGGTGCAAGTCACTGCTTTACTTCCCTCAAGAGTCTCCTCCATCTCCGTCAACCCCATAATGGAAGGCTATCAGATTTTATGAGTAGGCTTTGCCCTTAAATGTGGTTAAAAAAAAAAAAAAAAAAAGCAAGAGAGATTTTTCTTCAATATTCATCAGTTCTGCAGTATTCTAATCACCTTGATACTGCTCACAGGGCCATTTCTCTGCCCTAGCCCTGTCATCTCTAAGCTAGGTGAATTTGTAAGCAAGTCTACTTTTCTACTCAGAAACCAGATACTTTCCCTTATGTGTGGTACAAGCTGTTTTAATACTAATGGTTTTCAGTAACTTAATCTTGTCTGCCTTACATCTTTCTAGAAAGCCTGAATATTTTTTGGTTTATTGATTTCATATTTTCTTGTTTTCCAGAGCTGCTGTAGATGTTTTTCTAATTCCTACATTTCTTTCCCATTGCAATCTGGACTCATATTATCATATTTGCCATTTTTTATTATGGTATTTATCATATCATAGAAATTATATCCTCAAAACAAAAAATTTCCCCTCCAAAATAGCAAGGACAGAAAACTGATGGAGCACTTTGTTAGACAAGCCTCAAACATTTACTATCGCATATCCAGAATTTCCTGTTTATCAAGCAAAAAGAAAAACCAAAAAACTCTCAAACAATTTAATTTATACTTCCAGTTCATCTCCTACTTAAAGCACAAGAAACTTCAAGATACAAGTTCCTCTATCATAATTTATTTTGTTTTAAATATTCATCATTATAAAAGTAATTAGCCACATTATGAAAATTTGCAATCTAAACAGTTTTACAGATGAGGTAAATTAAACATGTTTGGATGAACAACGAATATAGTGACAAATCAGAAAACTCCAACTAAGAATCTGAAACCTGATAACGACACCAATTCTACCAACTGCCATTTTTCTTCTTCATTCAAGTCTAAATCACACTAAAACCAAAAGAACAAAGTATACTTTTTCTGACTTTTCTTATTTTTTAGGGAGGACAGAGTCTTGCTCTGTCACCCAGGCTGAAGTGCAGTGGCACAATCTCAGCTCACTGCAACCTCTGCCCCGCAGGGTTCCAGTGATTCTCCTGCCTCAGCCTCCTGGGTAGCTGGGATTAGAGGCATACACCACCTTGCCCAGATAATTTTTGTATTTTTAGTACAGACAGGGTTTCGCCATCTTGGCCAGGCTGGTCTCCAACTCCTGACCTCAGGTGATCTACCTGCCTTGGCCTCCCACGGTGCTAGGATTACATGTGTAAGCCACCTCGCCCAGCCTCTGACTTAACTTTCTACTAAAAGAAAATGTTTTATACTTCTCTCTGCTATTAGATGGCAAATTCCACAAAGAAAATACACTCCCGAATAGCATGCCCACTACAATCATGCGCCACACGACATTTCAATAACAGGCCACATATGCAACAGTGTTCCCATAATGTCATAACGAAGCCGAAAAATTCCTATTGCCTAGTGACGCTGTAGCTGTCATAATGTCATAGCACAATTATTTATTTTCTTTTACAAATGTAGTACAGCCTAAGTGTAGTGGTTATAAAATCTTATAAGTAACATCCTAGGCCTTCACATTCACTCACCACTCATTCACTGACTCACTCAGAGCAACTTTCAGTCCTGAAAGCTAACTGCCCTAAACAAGTATACCGTTTTGGGGTGGGAGGGGGGTGAGGGACAAAATATTACACATTGGGTACAGTGTACACTGCTCAGGTGATGGGTGCACCAAAAACTCAGAAATCACCACTAAAGAACTTATTATTCATGTAACCAAACACCTGTTCCCCAAAAACTTCTTGAAATAATATTTTAAAAAGAAAAGATTAAGCTAAAAAAACATTGTACCATTTTTTCTTTTATACCATATTTTTACTGTACTTTTTCTATGTTTAGATACACAAATACTACTGTGTTAGAACTGCTTACAGTACTCAGTATAGTAACATGCTGTATAGGTTTGTAGCCTGGGACTAACAGGCTATGCTATATATAACCATACACCCTAGGTGTGTGATAGATGGCTAAACCATCTCAATTTGTGGTAAATTAACACTCTACCATGTTCGTACAATGACTAAATCACCTAACCACACATTTCTCAAAATGTAACCCTGTTGTTAGCAACACATGACTGTACTTAATTTGCTATCCCCACAATTACCCTATTGAAAGGTTCCCCAGATACCCTCCTAAACCCTACCTTCTTTCTGAAGTCACTGAAATAAAAAAGTATTGTGCCACAATTTCCATCTGGATACTCCAAAGAATACATTTATGTCACTCTACAAATCAAATATTCTTGTTTTAATGGTCATACTTAATAATAAAAAACAGATGGCAAATTCAATCCCTAAGCTCAGTATTTAGAATGAAACAAAAGAAAATTATATCAATATTGCTTATACATGCCAACCTAAAAAACACACTGGCTATACAGGTTTCCCAACTTATAACCTTTTAATGTCTTTACCAGAATGTTTTGTAATGTTAAAAAAAACTAAAAATCTACCACCAGCTTTCCCTGCACAGGCCTGAACATTATGAATATAATGAACATTTGTAAACTGAAGAAGCAAGCTATTTAAAGGAGTATCACAATCAATCCTGTTATAAATTAATAACCCCAAATAAATCTGCATTTTACTAAGGATTTATTTAAAAGTGGGGTTTGTTAAGATGAAAAAAAAAATTAAAACATAGGATTTAAGGCAAGATGTGCCTTTGGTAACATCATTTTTTTCAGTAACCCAGCAAGGTTTTGTTTTTGTTTACTATTTTGGTATGATACGTTCACTAATCTCACAATTTTCCAAGATACAAAGTTTTCCATGGAATGAATTAATACAACCTTCATGGTCTCTAGGATGGTCAACCACTATATAAGTGAAATTCTTTGCGCCTCTTAAGAATCATTTAGTTTCAATATAAAAAAATTTTTCAATGCTGAAAAAGTAAAGTACTTCATATTTCCACCCTTATCAACCTTTAACTAGAAATGGTGCTTTAAAAGAGTAATACTTTTATGTGTAGCTTCCCATACTCCCTGGTAAAAACACATACATACCCTAATATTCCAGTTTGAGAAGCAAGTTCATAGAGCATGCTGATAAAATTTCTAAAATGCAGTTTGTGTTCAACATGGCCCATCCTACCAACTTAAAAAAAATGGTGACTGGTTCTAAGAGAGCAATTTTTTTTTAACTTTTAACAGATCTTAAGTGCAGATTTGGAAACCAGTAGAATTACAAGGAAATGTGAATGAATGAATGGCTCCTGGTTTTTTAATGGTGTCAATTTATATTCAATATACGTACACTTGCTGAGACAAAGGCTTCTCCTTCACAATATTCAGTGATTACTAGCAATTCCATTATATACAACAACTTTACCTTTTCTAATAGCTTGTTAAAAACATCGTGGCATTATGAATTATAAACCATAAAAACTATATAATGCACAGTATAAAATACCACCTTTCCAAAAATCAAATATAATTTGTAGTAAACACAAAACACATAAACACACCAACAATGCTTTCAGGAAATAAAAGGCAGCATTAACGAACGTTATAAAGATAGAAGGTCTGAGTTCAAATCACAACTTTTCCACTCAACAGCAGTATGACCTTGGGCAAGTTTGCTAACTTCTCTGTGCCTGTTTCCTAATTTGTAAAAAGAAATAATAATTGTACTTACTTCATAAGGTTATTGTAGTGATTAAATAAGTTAATATTTGTAAAACACTTACGCTTAGAACTATGAGTTTTACAAATAGGTCTGGCACACAAGTGCTTTATTTGTCTAATAAACAGAAAGAATCTTTTCTTTTGAGGCAAAGTCTCGTCAAGGCTGGAGTGCAGTGGCACGATCTCAGTCCACTGCAACCTCCGCCTCCTGGGTTCAAGCAATCCTCCTGCCTCAGCCCTCAAGTAGCTGGGATTACAGGTGCCTGCCACCATGCCTGGCTAATTTTTGTATTTTTAGTAGAAATGGGTTTTCTCCATGTCGACCAGTCTGGTCTTGAACTCCTGACGTGAAGTGATCCACCTGCCTCAGCCTCCGAAAGCGCTGGGATTACAGGTGTGAGCCATCTGCACCCAGCTTTTTTTTTTTTTTTTTTAAATTGAGACAGTATCTCGCTCTCAGGCTGCAGTGCAGTGGCAAAATCACGGCTCATGCCACCTCACGCTTCTGGCCTCCATCAGTCCGCCCACCTCAACCTCCTAAGTAGCTGAGACTACAGGCTCGAACCACCACGCTGGGCTATTTTCTTGGGTTTTCTTTTTTCTTTTTTTTTGTAGAGACAGGGTTTCACCCTGTTGCGTAGGCCGGTCTGGAAATTCTAGGCTAAAACCATCCACACACCTCAGCCTCCCAAAGTGCTGGAGTTACAGGCATGAGCCACTGCATCTGGTTAGGAACAATCTCTTAATTCCAAGGGAGTATTTCCCTTTATCGCTAACCTCAGCAGAGGTTGCAGTGAGCCGAGATTGCACCACTGCACTCCAGCCTGGATGACAAAGCATGGGGAAAAAAAGTAATCAACACATATTTACTAAGTGGATACCAACATATAGTAACTGCGCTAACTATACAGAATCCTCTTAAATAAAAGCTGAAGTCTAAAATAAAAGGCAAAGTTACCTTAGTAAGCCATGAAGATTACAGTGAACCTCCCTCCCAACACAAAATTGATTTTCTATGAGATGCATATAACATCTCTCTTGAGAAAATATTCTTTGTACTTATTAAGAGAAACCACAAGAAAACACCCTGAGATGCTTGTTAACAGTGCAGATTCCTGGGTCCTAATTAATACCTACTGAACCAGAATATGCAGGAATTTGTATGTTTCATAAACACTGAAGTTCAAGTACATTAAGCAAAAATGTACTGATAACCCAATAGATTCCAAGCATTGTGCTAGGAATGGGAGACTACTAAAATGTTAGCTTCAGTAAATCTCACTTGGGAAGACAAGTAAAGGCTATTTAACCTCACACACAATTCAAAAGGCAGAAATTGTGCCTTATTCATTATTAAATCACTAGAGTCTGCTATCTTAATGGTGTATTTCAAAAATGGGCAGGTAATTAACAATTTTGTTTATCTATACTACTTTACCCCTCCATTTCCCTAAATAATTTTGGGAACTGACAGAAAAGAAGTGTAAAGGTTTGAATAAGCTTTCTTTATATTATGCTGATGAAACATATACATTATTATTCAGATCAGCCATTCTGAAAAATTCAGAGCAAAAAATTTTCCACAAATTCAGAAGCCATACCCCGGTGTAAAAACATCCATAAGCACTTGAAAATAACTCAACAAATGGCAACCTGTCATATGATGATACTTTAATATGTGGGCTCTGATATTTTATATATCGCTTAGTAACTTATAGAAATTTTACATTATAGGTTAATAATTATCCTTACTATGTAAATGGAAGAATTAAGAATACAATGGTTGCACAAGACCACATACTGATATAAAAGTTAGGTATCTTTACCTTCTTGTTAGTGTCTAATTACTAAGCTACTTTCCCTGAAAATAAGTTCTCCTAAACAGTAAAATAACTATCATATTAATTAACACATGAATAAATCTCACAGAAGAACAAAATGTATTACATTAAAGTCAAGGCAAGAATGCCTGCTATGAGCACTATTCTTTAACACTGTACTGGTGACCTTAGCTAATACAAAAGAAAAGAAAAAGAAATAGGAGGTACAAAGCCACAAAAGTATTTGCAGAAGCTTTTATCATCTATTTATAAAGCCCAAGAGTATGCCTTAAAGGCTGTGATCAATAACAGAGTTCAAGACCAGTATTTAAAAATCAACTTACTTATACCTGAGCAATAACCAATCAGAAAATTACATGGTAAAAATGATCGTATTCATGTTTTTAAAATCTATTAAATAAATCCCCAGCAATAAGCTTAACCAAAATTCGTAAGATCAAGAAGTAAAAAATTATAAAACATATCTGAGCACATAAAAATGTAAAACTGTGTATAAAATGTATACATACATATCATTAAGACAATAAGTAAAATGAAAAAAAAACCTGCAATAACATATGACTAAAGGTAATTATCTTAATGTACAATGAACTCTTGGGAGTTCACTAAGAAAAACATTTTTTTTTAAATGGGCAAATGATGTGAGGAAACAATTCATTAAACGAATAGGCAACCCATTTAGAACAGTGCCTACTTCATGGTAGGTGCTCAATAAATGTTAGCTGCTGTTATAATAAATGGCTGATGAATGTTAAAATAGGTTTAATCTCAGTCATGATTTTAAAAATATCAAAACATTCAGACTGGCAAAATTAAGCAGTTGATATAATCCAGTGTTGGTGCTAAGAAATATGCATTTGCATACACTAAAAGTGGGAATATATTGAAACAGGTTTGTTCCATGAAAAAAAAAAAAAGTGAGAATATAATGTTGGTTCAACATTTTTAAAGTGGAAACTAAAAACGTCTGTCAATTTGAAATTGCATACCCTAGCAATTCCATGGCTGGCAATTATTCTTACAGATATAAACAAACACAAGAATACAAAAATAAATCAATAAGAACACACTGTATAATATTAGCTATACTAGCAAAATGAAAATTATAATTGAAATGCCTATGAATAAGGGGTGATTAAATAAAACCACAGTACTTCCATACAATCATAGATGATGAAGCCTTTAAAAATAGGTGAGGTAGATCAATAGAATTTCTTATTAAATGATTTCCATGATAGATTACAAAGTGGAAAAAATAAAAGATACAGAAGCGTGATGAATATCAGAGCATGATTCTGTGTGATAAAAGGGAAGGAAGGGTAAATTCTAAATACACATTTATAGAAATAGATTTTTCTGGAATAT
Organism: Cebus imitator; assembly: GCF_001604975.1. Classification (NCBI taxonomy): domain Eukaryota; kingdom Metazoa; phylum Chordata; class Mammalia; order Primates; family Cebidae; genus Cebus; species Cebus imitator. The sequence goes on from NW_016107561.1 coordinate 3,119,188, forward strand.
AGCAATAAATCAAGAATAGAGTGCTTGATTGAATAAGGTCATGAAGCACGCACACACTTATACATGAATACTAATGGTGGTTATGGATTTGGAATGTCAGCATGAAAGAAGGACTTATATTTCTTTTTATGCTCTTCTGCACTGTCGTATGACTCTTTCTCCAAGTGCACGTACCATGTTCATAAATTTTTTTGGGAAATATATATCCTTGTCTTGGAACACTCAACACTGTAAAGATATCAACCCTTTCAAAATTTGAAAGAATGTTTTAATAGAATATGAATAGAATGCTATGAATATTCTATGAATAGAATAGAATCTACAATCAGTCTGGAAAAGTGTATCAAAATAGCCATGACAAATCTAAAAGAGAAAGATGAGAGGGGATTTTTCCAAAAGTATCAAAATATATAAAGAAACTATACTAACTGTAACAGTAACATACTGACACAAGAGTTAATAAACAGATCGCAAGGGGAATAATGAAATAAATAATCTAGAAAAAAATTTCAAAATTTTAATATATGACTAATAAGTGAGGATAACTAGATATCTGAGGGAAAAAAACTAAGACAACCTACCTCCTACCACACAAAAAGAAATTCAAAACAGAAAATAAACCAAAAGTTTTTTAAAAAGTAAGCTTTTGAAGAAATTTAAACTACAGTTTCTTTCTATAAATATAAGAATAGAGTCAATTTAGTAAAGAGACGGTTTTTTAAAACAGGTGACTAAGGCGAGCAGATCACGAGGTCAGGAGTTTGAAACCAGCCTAGCCAGCATGGTGAAACCCCGTCTCTACTAAAAAATATAAAAAATTAGCCAGGCATGGTGGCGTATGCCTGTAGTCCCAGCTACTTGAGAGGCTGAAGCAGGAGAATTGCTTGAATCCAGCAGGCGGAGGATGCAGTAAGTCAAGATCATGCCACCGTACTCTGGCCTGGGACACAGTGAGATTCTGTCCCCCGCCCAAAAAAAACAAACAGGTGACTAAAATTAAAAATTGTGCTAATAACAAGATAGAATAAATGACTAGAACAGCAATCATTATAAAAGCTAGCACTTACTAAGGATTAGAGAGTTGTATACTGTTTGTAATTAATAATTTATTTAATCCTCACAATAATCTCCTGAGGTGTACCACCACTAATCCCACTTTCCCAATTAAGAAATTGAGGTACAAAGATTAGGCACACTCCCAAAGAAGTGGCAGAGCTAGAATTTAGCCTGTCTGGTGTAAGTCTGTATTCTCAATCACTATAGTGCTTCCACAGCCAACTTACACAGTGTTCAACAACAAACTTAAAAATACTGTAACATAAACAAAGTTAAGACACAAAAACAGACAATGCAATAGAAATTTAAATGGCTAAGAAATTAATGTTAAGAAATGCAAATAGTAACAACAAGGCATTACAAGTTTTTATCCCCCACTGGCAAATATTTCAGGGGTTAATTGTACCTTTTGTTGGCAAAGTTATGAGAAACAGGTACTCATATAATCCTGATGCGGGTATAAATTTTGGCCATTCTGAAGGGTCATTTGGAAGTTTTACTGAAGTGTTAAATATGCACTGCCTGCAACCCAACAACTTCATTTTTAGGAATCTGTCTCACAAAAAATCCTCACACATATACACAAGGATAACAAACATATTCACTGCAACCTTGCTTGCAATTGTGGAAAAGAACTAATAGTTCATTAAAGATAAAATAATTTATTGTAAATAAATTTAAATAAGTTATAGTAAAACATATGCAGCCATTTAAAAATAACAAGATCATCAAAATATAGTTTTAAGTGAGAAAAACCAAGCCCCAAAGCACCATGTACAATAATAAATGTTTATACTAAAAGCTAACAAAATACTACATTATAAGTAAATGTACCAATAGCATATTTGTAAGAGCATAAGAGGCAGCATGACCAAGAGCACAGGCTCTAATGCCAGACTGTCTGGGTTAACCACACATTTAGTTAACCTCTCTGAGCCACAATTCCCTGTATTATTACTTACTTCATAGGGCTTTTGCCTCTTCATATAAACTCTCTTCTATTTGTTAATTCTTCGAACAATGTCTGGCACAATGTTGCATTAAATAAACTAAAAATGCATAAAGGTGTGGAAAGATAATCACCTAATTTTTAACAGTATTTACTCCTTAGGAATTGGGTGTTTAGGGAAGGAGAAGCTATCATTTTTTAACTGCATGTTTCCATCACTTTGCAATGCTTTGTAATGACCACGCTTTCGTGTATTTCTTTATTTTATAAAAATACAACAAAATATAAATATAGTTGAAAATGTATAGCAGTGATCACCTCTACTGCTTTTCAGAACCGTTATGTCATCACACAACATAAATCAATGCCCAGAATAAAAATTAGATTTGCCATTTTAACATATCATTTAAAGTATCTGTAATTAATACAACCAACATTTAAAGTTACTTGTTGTTTACTTATAACTGATTAGAATCCATTTTAAGAAATAATTACTGAGTCTCAAATTGCTAACATTAATTTATAGATACAATTCAGATGTCAGCATATTTAAGCAATTTTTCATTGTCAAAGTAAGCATCCAAGCCATATGCACACTGAGATACTACACACTGTACTTACTTTTAAATAAGAAGTGCTTCATATAGCCTGTTAGAAATAAAACCAGAGAAATCTAGAAAGATCTGTCTCAGAGAGAGAGAGATATGCATGAAACATTTAAGAGAATGTTACAACCCTATTTAGAAAAAAATACATGTTTTATGCAATATAAAAGAGTCATATTTATCCAATCATAGCATTCCATGAACATAGTTAAGCTGTCTTTAAAATCCCAGGCTAGAGCTGTTAGCAAGTTATATATAGCCAAAACTAAATTAGGAGTGTTAACTTCACTATGTCTGGTGAACTAAAAAGCAAATCATGGATAACCTGGTATCTAAATTTGCGTATGTGGAAGAAAATAAGAAAAAGATATATCTATGCCTATCTCTCTTCCTGAAAGTTGGCTGTCCTTCATTGATTTAATTTACTCCCCAAAAGTATACAAAGAATCCTGGTAAGGACCATTTGAGCTACTAACAGAAAGATCAGAAAATTCTTCATTCAGCTGATTAAGTACTGGTAATTCCAAAGAGACTGACCATAAGTCCTGTGGAGGGAGGAAGGGAAAGAAGGTGAGCCACTTCCTTAAAACCTTTTTTTGATTAAAAATAAAATTCTGGCTCAAGCCTGTAATCCCAACACTTTATGGGCAGATCGCCTGAGGTCAGGAGTTCAAGATCAGCCTGGCCAACATGGCAAAACCCTGTCTCTACTAAAAATACAAAAATTAGCTGGGCATGGTAGTGTGTGTCTGTAATCCTAGCTACTCAGGGGCTGGAGAATTGCTTGAACCCGAGAGGCAGAGGTTACAGTGAGCTGAAATCACATCACTGCACTCCAATTTGGGTGTCACAGCAAGACTCCACCTCAAAAAAAAAAATTAAAATTAAAAAGTAAAACTTATAATGACCTTTTCACCAACTAGACCCTGAAAGAACCAAAACTTAACAGAGTATAGGATGGGCATGGTAACTCATGCCTATAACCACTCTGGAAGGCTGAGGCAGGTGAATGGTTTGAGCCCAGGCATTTGAGACCAGCCTGCATCATAGCAAGATCCCATCTCTA
>NW_016107561.1:3123623-3145503 GCF_001604975.1 Cebus imitator
GTCAGGCTGGTCTCAAATTCCCGACCTCATGTGGTCCGCCTGCCTCGACCTCCCAAACTGCTGGAATTACAGGCATAAGCCACCACGCCCGACCAGAAATTGCTTTTACTGTCTGAGTGATTTGCATCTAGAACCCCTCTGAATACTTTCAATAACTGCAAATTTACTGTGAGTCCACTTTGTTCAGAAGTAACTAAAATTTTTAAAATTTTTTCTTATGTTGTTCTAAAATCAGATTTCCATAACTTTGACACAATGCTCCAAATTGTTGCTTTCAGCCCTTAAGGTCACTGAAGTTACCCATCTTGCCCCTCATATCATCTCTTTTGCTAAACTATGGATCATGATTAACTGTAATTATTTTGATAAATTCAAATAACTAGCATTTTGACTAGGCTAGGCATCATAAGGGAAGGAAGAAAGCCTCAAATAATACAAGACACAAAATCTGAATTTCAAAACAAATTCAACATCCTGTATATGTTCAATTATACAATGCCTTTTTTCCCCTAACATGTTAACATCTCTGAAATTGGCAGGTGCCTTACAATTAAAGACATTTATTGTGGCTACTGAAGAAGTGGTGACAATGACAGTTCTCTCTGCCTGTGTAAGAACTAGTTGTTTTTTCCAGTAATATAACTATACAACTGCAACCTCTCAACATTCCAGGCAACAATCCATTTAATAAACAGTTGAGTAAAGAATATGAGTCCCAGTAACTGTCTGAAAACCTTTCATTAACACCATCTGGTAACATGAAGAAAATGCCACCATTAACACTTACAAAACACATATCACTGGTTAAGAAGAAAATCCCAGCTAAAAGTAGAGTAGATTAAGTATGCTACATCAACTTTCCTAACTGTACAGAAAAGATACTCTGTGGAAAAGCACACAACTCTGGGTAAGGAAAAAATGACAGAATATACATTCTTCTCAGTATCACATCACATCTATTCCAAAATTGACCACATAATTGGAAGTAAAATGCAAAAACACAGAAATTATAACAAACAGTCTGTCAGACCACAGTGAAATCAAACTAGAACTCAGGATTAAGAAACTCACTCAAAACCACACGACTACATGGAAACTGAACAACCTGCTCCGGAATAACTACTGGGTAAATCACAAAATTAAGGCAGAAACAGTTATTTGAAACCATTGAGAACAAATAAATGACATACAAGAATCTCTGGGACACAGCTAAAGCAATGTTTAGAGGGAAATTTATAGCATTAAATGCCCACAGGAGAAAGTGGGAAAGATCTAAAATTGACACCCTAACATCATAATTAAAAGAACTAGAGAAGCTAGAGCAAACAAATGCAAAGCTAGCAGAAGACAATAAATAACTAAGATCAGGGCAGAACTGAAGGAGATAGAGACATGACAAACTCCTCAAAAAAAAAATCACTGAATCCAGGAGCTTTTTTTCAGAAGATTAACAAAATGCATAGACCGCTAACCAGACTAATAAAGAAGAGAGAATAACCAAACAGACACAAAAAAAATATAAAGGGGATATCATTTTTCTATAAAAGATGATAAAGGGGATATCACCACACAATAAGAAATGATAAAGGGGAATTTTGTATTTCCACAGAAATACAAACTACCATCAGGGAATACTATAAACACCTCTATACAAATAAACTAGAAAATATAGAAGAAATGGATAAATTTCTGGACACATATACCCTCCGAAGACTAAATGAAGAAGAAGTTGAATCCCTGAAAAGACTAATAACAAGTTCTGAAATTGAGGCAGTAATTATTTGCCTACCAACCAAAAAAGCCCAGGACCAGACAGATTCACAGCCAAATTCTACCAGAGGTACAAAGAAGAGCTGATACTATTGCTTCTGAAACTATTTCAAACAATAGAAAAAGAGGGACTCCTCCCTAAATCATTTTATGAGACCAGCATCATCCTGATACCAAAACCTGGCAGAGACAAAACAAAAAAAGAAAATGTCACGGTTATATCCCTGATAAACATTGATGCAAAAATCCCCAATAAAATACTGGCAAACCGAATCCAGCAGCACATCAAAAAGCTTATCCACCATGATCAAGTCATCTTCATCCCTGGGATGCAAGGCCGGTTCAACATACACAAATCAACAAACATAATCCATCACATAAACAAAACTAATGACAAAAACCACATTATTATCTCAACAGATGCAGAAAAGACCTTTGATAAAATTCAACACCCTTCATGCTAAAAAAACTCTCAATAAACTAGGTACTGATGGAATGTATCTCAAAATATTAAGAGCTATTTATGACAAACCCACAGCCAGTATCATACTGTATAGGCAAAAGCTGGAAGCATTTCCTTTGAAAACCAGCACAAGACAAGGATGCCCTCTCTCACCCCTCCTATTCAACACAGTATTGGAAGTTCTGGCCAGGGCAATCAGGCAAGAAAAAGAAATAAAGGATATTCAAAGAGGAAGAGAGAAGGCCAAATTGTCTCTGTTCACAGATGACATGACCGTATATTTAGAAAACCCCATCATCTCAGCCCAAAATCTCCTTAAGCTGATAAACAACTTTAACAAAGTCTCAGAACACAAAATCAATGTACAAAAATCACAAGCATTTCTATACACCAATAATGGACAAACAGAGAGCCAAATCATGAGTAAATTCCCATTCACAATTGCTACAAAGAAAATAAAATACCTAGGAATACAACTTACAAGGGATGTAAAGGACCTCTTCAAGGAGAACTACAGACTACTGCTCAAGGGAATAAGAGAGGACACAAACAAATGGAAAAACATCCCATGCTCATGGATAGAAAGAATCAATATCATGAAAATGGCCATACTGCCCAAAGTAATCTATAGATTCAATGCTATCACCATCAAGCTACCACTGACTTTCTTCACAGCATTAGAAAAAACTACTTTAAATTTCATATGGAACAAAAAAAAGGAGCCCACATAGGCAAGACAATCCTAAGCAAAAAGAACAAAGCTGGAGGCATCACGCTACCTGACTCCAAACTATACTACAAGGCTGCTGTAACAAAAACAGCATGGTATTGGTACCAAAACAGATATATAGACTAACGGAACAGAACAGAGGCCTCACAAATAATGCCACACATCTACAACCATCTAATCTTTGACAAATCTGACAAAAACAAGCAATGGGGAAAGGATTTCCTATTTAATAAATGGTGTTGCAAAAACTGGCTAGCCATATGCAGAAAATTAAAACTGGGCCCCTTCCTTACACCTTATACAAAAATTAACTCAAGATGGAGTAAAGACTTAAAAGTGAGACCTAAAACCATTAAAACCCTAGAAGAAAACCTAGGGATTATCATTCATGACATAGGCATAAGCAAAGCCTTCGTGACTAAAACACCAAAACCAATAGCAACAAAAGCCAAAATTGACAAATGGGATCTAATTAAACTAAAGAGCTTCTGGACAGCAAAAGAAACTATCATCAGAATGAACAGGCTACCTACAGAATGAGAGAAAAATTTTGCAATCTATCCATCTGACAAAGGGCTAATATCCAGAATATCCAGAATCCACAAAGAATTTAAACAAATTTACCAGAAAAAATCAACCCCATCAAAAAGTGGGTGAAAAATATGAACAGACACTTCTCAAAAGAAGACATTTATGCAGCCAACAAACATATGAAAAAAAGGCTCATCATCACTGGTCATTAGAGAAATGCAAATCAAAACCACAATGAGATACCATCTCACACTAGTTAGAATGGCAATCATTAAAAAGCAAGGAAATAACAGATGCTGGAGAGGATGTGGAGAAATAGAAATGCTTTTATATTGTTGGTGGGAGTGTAAATTAGTTCAACCATTGTGGAAGGCAGTGTGGTGATTGCTCAAGGGTCTAGAACCAATAATACGATTTGACCCAGCAATCCCATTACTGGGTATATTCTCAAAGGATTATAAATCATTCTACTATAAAGACACATGCACACGTATGTTTACTGTGGCACTGTTTACAATAGCAAAGACTTGGAACCAATAAAATACCCATCAATGATAGACTGGATAAAGAAAATGTGGCACATATACACCATGGAATACTATGCAGTCATAAAAAAGAACAAGTTCATGTCCTTTGCAGGGACATGGATGAAGTTGGAAACCATCATTCTCAGCAAACTAACACAGAAACAGAAAACCAAACACTGCATGTTCTCACTCATAAGTGGGAGCTGAACAATGAGCGCACATGGACACAGAGAGGAGAACATCACACATTGGGGCCTGTTGGGGAATGGGGGGCTAGGGGAGGGATAGCATTAGGAGAAATACCTAATATAGATTGATGGGTTGACAGGTGCAGCAAACAAACCACCACGGCACGTGTATACCTACATAACAAATCTGCACGTTCGGCACATGTATCCCAGAACTTAAATAAAAAATTTTTAAAAATTGGGCTCTGAGAACAAAAACATTTTAGAAATACCTTAACCAATTTATTTCACTTATACTTTCAATGTATGTTCAAAGATGATACATGATAAAAGTATATAACTCAGTAAATCTAAAATAATTGTTATATTTATTGAAAGAGTTTTATATTTATATTTATTAAAAGAAATATTTTATTGTAAGAAACCACTGTGTAACAGTTTAATTGGCAATGCTTTTTCTTTTTATTCCTCCTTAATGGTGTATAAAATGTGTGTCTTACAGTGGCTTCAATAAAACATGGAAGTTCAAGGAAGCTCTGTGTGCAATTGGTATGGCTGAAATTACTAGCTATTCACCAAAATCACTTTCCAGTTTCATCCTCTTCCTACAACATATAACTACTTTACATTTCTCAGCCTCTCTTACAATTAAATATGGCCATATAACTGAGATATAGCCCAAGACACATAAATCAAAATCAGATGTACCGCTGTACTTCCACATCTAGCTCATAACTGCCTCCAATTTAACCCTTCTCTTGCCCGTTTCCCCTAAGATTCTCCAGGGTGACATGTTAAAGGCATTCAGCTCTGTTTCTGAAAGACTACATGAAGCAGAATGTCCCCACCCCCAACGCACAAACACACTCCTACACCTCCATTACCTCTTCACTGATATTAATCATATACACCCACCCAGGACTGTAAGGTAAACTAGAAGTAAACTTCAACTGGGTTAAGCCACTTAACTTGAGGGTTTGTTATATCACCTAGTGCTAGCCAAACTTAACACAGTTGCTTTTCACATTAAAAATAATTAAGTTCAAGAAAATAGTAAAACAGGAAGCTCTAAGGTTTCACTCCCCACAAAGAAACATCAAAAAACAAAGAGAAACTGCCTGAACCAATTTTGTTGAAGCACTGGAAAACAGTTTAAGAGCAAGAAACTTTTGTAGCATTTTTATCTGCCCATGTCCCATCCCCTTGCTAGCACACCAGTGGCCTTGCTTTCCAAACAGCAGCAGCCTGGTTTCCAGTTTCCTCCCACAAACCAGAGGGGCAGAACAGCCCTGATTTCCAAATCATTGCACAAGTCTGTTTTCACCTTTCTGGGGGATACCTGAAGGCCTGAGTAAAACTTTAATTTCTATTTAGCCAAACACAAAACTCAGGTGAAAAAAAGGAGCAGGCCCTGCTCATAACAGTTCCAAGGCCGCTACAGATACACCAACACCTGGAACAATAAAATAGACTATGTAAGGCCCCAAAGAGAAGATAAGGTGAGGCCCTTTGGGAAATAAGAATTTTCAAAAGCAGTTGTGTATACAGGGGAATTTAGGAAGTCATGTACATGACCAAGCAAGATTCATGCTCAGAAAATACCTAAGAAGACCTTAGGCTTGCATCTCAGTATGGTCCCTATGTTCAAAGGAAGCCTACCTAAGAGATGAATGAGTGACCCAACACAGAGCTAACTTCAAGAACTGGGAGAACTTCTGAGGAAATCTCTGTAAAACCTTAAGCTGAACACATGCTAATGGAACAGACTTCAATAATCACATACAACAAGGACTAGTCTTTGCAAAAACTCTTTGGAAAGTCTCAGGACAAAGGAACTACTGCAGCCTTCAACAAGAAGGCAATCAATAAATAAAGAAAAACCAGAAGAAGAGAGAAATCCGATTTCCAGAGTTACCACATAACAGTCAAGTGTCAATTTTCAACAAAAGAGAAAACAATGGCCCATTTGAAAGAACAAATGAGATGACAAACAAGCACAGACAATGGACTTTCTATAATTACAAACTGCAACTGACCTCCCAGGTTTTAAGTCACATAACCTGGGCATGTACACATTAATCCATCATGCCTGACTGGTGTACCCAAGAGCCAAATTTACCTCTAGTTTAACATCCAAACTACCCTGGGTCATTCCTGGGCATGGCCCAAGCTAACTTTGGGAGAAATTTTGTTTATATCTTAAATGATAATAGCCTTCCCAAAACTAAACCACTTGTAAAACTAATAAAAGGGCATCTACCAGGTTAGGAGGATGACAGAAGAATGAATTCTAAGTTGTAGATGTAGTTAAACAATTACCAGTCATTATTTCAGAGGATACAAAATTTGCAACTTCCCCAATTACTCCAGTAAATAACATCACTATTGTAGAATCTAAGACTTGCTTTTTCAGATGGCAAATGTCTTTTCAGACTTTTGCATTTCTAACAGGATGGCTCCACCCAGACCCAAGACTCATGACTTAAGGGTCCTGAGGCAGACTCAGTGTATGAGGACCATTTTCCACACCCCTATGTTTCTTCCCCAACCAATCAGCAGTACCCATTCTCTGGCCCTCTGCTCACCAAACTACTTTTAAAAAAACACTACCCAGCCAGGTGCGGTGACTCATGCCTGTAATCCCAGCACTTTGGGAGGCTAAGGCAGGCAGATCACAAGGTCAGCAGATCAAGACCATCCTGACTAACATGGTGAAACCCCGTCTCTACTAAAGAAAAAAAAAAAAAAGCAAAAAACTAGCCAGGTGTGGTGGCACATGCCTGTAGTCCCAGCTACTCGGGAGGCTGAGGCAAGAGAATTGCTTGAACATGAGAGGTGGTGGTTACAGTAAGCCGAGATCGCGCCACTGCACTCCAGCCTAGGTGACAGAGCGAGACTCTGTCTTGAAAAAAAAGAACACTACCCTCCAAATTTATGGAGAGGCTAATTTGAGTAATAATAAAAATCCAGTCTCCTATTTGGCCAGGTTTATGTGTACTACACTCTTTCTCTCTTGCAGTGCCCTTGTCTTCATAAATAGGCTCTATCTGGGAATCAGACAACAGGAACCCACTGGTCAGTTGCAGAACCTCAGTACCTGAACCCAGGGTGCAGAGCAAATTAAGAAGCAAGGAATACCGTGTTTTGCTGCAGTGTTAACTTAAGGGCCAAGGACCCAGCACTACCTCCTGCACAGCCCAATGAGATGTCTCATTGTATTTGCCTGTCTGCCACCTTCATACTCTCTGCCTATAAAACCTGTCCCCAGACCCCAGCTCAAGGAGACAGATTTGAGCATTGCCTCCTGTCTCCTTGCTGGTCAACCTTGCAATAAAGCTTTTTCATTTCTCAAAGGTGCTGGTGCCATAATATCTGCTTCTATACACACTGGGCAGCAAGGCCACTGCTCAGTGACAATTCTGGTGACCCAGATGGGATGAGTGACATTAAAAGGAAGATTTGATAACAACCATCTTTAAGAGAAAATTTGGAAAACAATGTATAAGCTGAATGAGACCAACAAAGAGAAAAGAACCAACTGGAAACTTTGGAGCTAAAAAGAATAACTGAAATGAAAAATTCATGAGGAGTTAGCAGCAGAATTTAGCTGAAATAAGAAAGATAAAAATCAATAACAGAAAGAAAACTAGAAAACACATGGAAATGAAGCAACATACTCCTGAAAAATGGGGAAAGGAATCAGAAAATACATTGAGACAGAGACAGCATATCAAAACTCAGAGCATGCAGTGAAAACAGGGCTAAGAAAAAATTTAGAGCTATAAATGCATACATTAAGAAGACTAATTTCAACAGCATAACTTTGTACCTAAGGAACTTAAGAACAAACTAAACCCAAATCTGCCAGAAGGAAGGAAATGCTAAGAATCAGAGTGGTGATAAATAAAACAGAAAATTTTTAAAAATAGAGAAAATCAACAAAACAAAATTTTAGTTCTTTAAAAAGATCAACAATATTGACAAAACTTTAGCTGTATTGATTAAGAAAATAAGAAAGAGCACTCAAATTACTACAATCAGAAATAAAGGTGAAGACATTACTACTGATTCTACAAAAATAATTATAAGAGAATACTATGAAAAATTATATACCAAAAAATTGGATCACCTAGATAAAATAAATATATTCCTAGAAGCACACAGTCTACCCAAACTGACTCACAAAGAAATAGAAAGCTTGAATAGACCTGTAATTAGTAAGGAGATTGAATCAGTAACCAAAAGCTTCCAACAACAACAACAAAAAAGGCCAGGATCACATAACTTGACTGATGAATTCTCCTGAAACATCTAAAGAAGAATGAACACCAATCTTCTTAAACTCTTCCGGAAATTTGAAGAAAAGAGAATACTTCCTAATTTATCCTGTATAGCCAGCATTACCCAATTAACAAAGGCAGAAAAAGATATGAGAAAACCAGACCAATATCCTTTATTAATAACAACGATAAAAATGCTCAACAAACCACTAGCAAACTGAATTCCACAGCATCTTAAAAGGAATATACAACACAACCAAGTGTGATTTACTCCCGGAATACAAGGGTGGTTCAATATAATCAATGTAATACTCCAATATAAAGAATGAGAGATAGAAACCACATGATCATCTAAATTGACACAGCTAAAGCATTTTACAAAATTCAACACCCTCCCACGATAAAAATCCTCAATAACCTAGGAATAACTTCAACATAATGGAGACATACGAAAACCCCACAGGTAATGAAATACTCAACGGTAAAAGACTGAAAGCATCTTCCTTGAGATCAGAAACAAAATATATCCACTTTCACTTATTCTAGCCAACACAGTATTGGAAGTTTAGCCAGAGTAATTAGGCAAAAAAAAGAAACAAAAAGCATTCGAATTAGAAAGGAAGAAGTAAAACTCTCTCTGTTCACAGAGGACATGATCGTAAATGCAGAAAACCTGAAAAATTGTTAGCTTGAATACATCAAACCTGCAGGATACAAAATCAATACATGAAAATCAGTTTCATTTCTATACACTTGCAATGAACATTGATAAGAAAATTAAGAAAACAATTCAATTTACAATAGCATCACAAAGAATAATCAGTAATACACTTAACCAAGGATGTGAAAGATTATTCACTGAAAACTACAAAACAGTGCTAAAAGAAGATAAAGAAAACTTAAATAAGTAGAAAGACATCCCACGTTCATGGATTGGAAGTCTAAACATTGTGAAGATGACAACACTACCCAAAATGATCTGCAGATCCAATGCAATCAGCATCCCAACAGTATTCTTTATGAAAAGAAAACCAATCCTAAAATTCATTTGGAATCTCAAGGGACCCCAAATAGCTAAGCAATCTTGAAAAAGAAAAAGCTGAAAGACACACTTCCTGATTTCAAAACTTATTATAAGGCTACATTAATCAAAAGAATGTAGTTCTGGATTAGAAGAGATTTACAAATCAACAGAATATATTTTTCAAACTGATTATCAGCATGCCAAGACCATTCAATGGTCTTGGAAAGAATAGTCTTCTCAACAGAAAGTACTGGAAAGCTGGGTATCAACATGCAAAAAGGATCTTTACTTTATATCATATACAAAACAATACAAAATGGATCACAGGCCAAGCAAAAGATAAATGAGATCCTTAGACGAAAACAAGAGAAAGTTTGTGAAACACTGGATTTAACAACGTCTTATAGAATATATACCAAAAACACAGTCAACTAGAGAAAAAACAGATAAACTGAACTTCAACAAAACTAAAAACTTTTCAAAGGACACAATTAAGAGAGTGAAAAGACAACCCACAAAGTGCGAGCAAATATTTGCAAATAATATATCTGATAAGGAATTAATATCCAGAACATACAAAGGAATTTCTACAAGGAAATCCAATTCAACAAAGGACAAAGGACTTGAACACATACTTCTCCAAAGAAATACACATGGCCAATAACCATGTGCAAACATGCTTATCAAAAGCACAAACAACCAAAAACAAAAACAGAAAATAAGTACTGGCAAGCACATGAAGAAACTAGAACCCCTATGCATTGGTGGTGGGAACAGTACTGTCAGTTGGAATGTAAAATAGTATAGCCACTAGGAAAAACATTTTTGTGTCTCCTCAAAAAGTTAAGCAGAACTACCATGATTTAGCAATTCCACTCCTAGTTAATAACCAAACGAATTGAAAAGAGGGACTTAAAAAGATACTTTACACTAATATTCATAACAGCATTATTCACAGCAGCTAAAAGTGGAAACAATCCAAATGTCCAACAGTTAAAGAGATAAATAGAATGTGGTATACACATATAGTGTAATATTACTCAGCCTTAAAAATAATAAAATTCTTACACATCTACAATATGGAGGAATCTAGAAAACATTATGTTAAGTGAAATAAGCCAGGCACAAAAGAAGATAAACATGATTCCACTTACATGACTGTACCTACAACTGGTAAATTTATAGAGACAGTCAAGAATAAGAGGGGACAGGTGAGAAGGAAGAATGTGTAGTTATTGTTTAACGGGTAAAAAGTGTACAAAGTTTCTTCAGTTTCTTTTTAAGAGAGGAGGTCTACTCTGCTGCTCAGGCTGGAGGGCAGTAGTGCAAATCATAGCTCACTGCAGCCTCAAACTTCAGGGTTCCAGCAATCCTGAGTACCTGGGAAAGGAGGCACACACCACCAACTTTTTTAAATGTTCATTTTAGAGAAGAGGTCTCACTATGTTGCCAAGGCTGGTCTCAAACTTCTAGCCTCATGCCATCCTCCTGCTTCAGCCTCCTGAGTAGCTGGGATTACAGGAGCAAGCCACCGCACCCAGCTCAAGGTTTCTATCTGGGAAGTTGAAAAAGTTGTGAAAATGGATACTGGTGATGGTCGCACAGCACTGTAAATGTACTTAATGTCTATAAACTCAACATTTTAAAACAGTAAAAATGGCAAATTTTATGTTATGTATATTTTACCACAATTAAAAGGCTTACAGTTAGAAGAGTAGACTGGGAAACAAGAGAACTCAAGAAAAGAGGCTGGGCACAGTGGCTCTCACCTGTAATACTGGCACTTTGAACAGCCAATCGCTTGAGCCCAGGAGTTCAAGACTAGCCTGTGCAACACGGTAAAACCCCACTTCTACCAAAATAAAAAAAAAAAATTAGCTGTGCATGGTGGTGCACACCTGTACTCCCAACTACTCAGGAGGCTGAGGTAGTAGAACAGATTGAGCCCAGGAGATCAAGGCTGCAGTGAGCCATGATCATACCACTGCACTCCAGCCTGGGCGACAGCAAAACCCTATCTAAACACACATACACACACACACACACACACACACACACACACAGACAGAGAAACGAAAAGTAAGTAAAGATTAATCAAGAAAGAATAGACATATTGGGTTATTGAAGGAAACAGAGAAAATTAAATGAGGAACTGGTATAATAAGTGAACATATAAAAGCTATGAAAGAAGAACAGATATATCTGCAGAAGGAAAAAATGACAAGTGAATAACTCTGGAGAAGAAAAAAGTATATTAAGGGGTGGAATGTGCACACCCTCTAAATTATTATATGAACTGCTGCCAAATTATTCTCATCATATTGAAGTTTATGTAGCTCTCCTGCTCAAAAACCTTCATAAGTTTTCATTGCCCTGGCATGATATTTTGCTACTTATTTCATCAGCAATCACCAAACTGGTTCTCAATCAAAGGCTCAGATAAGACAATAAGCTACATTTAAATTCCTGTTTTAAATATTTTCATGAAAATTCAGTAACTAAATATTTCAGAAAAGACAAAAGTATTAAGAAATACAATGTATCTGTCAACTTAAAAATATAAACTAATGAATAAATTTGAAAGAAGTCAGTAAAAAGACTCTCTCATGTACAAAAATTATCAGGGGTCGGGGGAAGGGGGAGAGGAAGAAAGGAAAAATTGTCTTTGGCTACCAGCAGTCTGTAACCCATGTCAAAGTATCTGTTTACATTGATCAAAATGTATTCAAGGAAAATCCTTATTTACTAACAAATTCATTTAATATGTTAAAACTAACACAATACTCAACAAAGTTACAGACTTAGGAAATATAAAGAACTTTCCATCTTGTGATAGTACAAAGTCATGTTTACAAATATCAAAAAATAAAAGACTTTTTTTGTTTCTAAATTATTTTTAAAAACAAGCTTCTTTGGGAGACCGAGGCAGGTGGATCACTTGAGGTCGGGAGTTCAAGACCAGGCTGGCCAACATGGTAAAACGCCGTCTCTACTAAAAATACAAAAAATTAGCTGGGCATGGTGACAGGCGCCTATAATCACAACTGCTCCAGAAGCTAAGGCAGGAGAATCACTTGAACCCAGGAGGCAGAGGTTGCAGTGAGACAAGGTCATACACCATTGCACTCCAGCCTGGGTNATCCTGGCCAACATGGTGAAACCCCATCTCCACTAAAAATACAAAAACTAGCTGGGCATGGTGGCACATGCCTGTAATCCCAGCTACTCAGGAGGGTGAGGCAGGAGAATTGCTTGAACCCGGGAGGTGGAGGTTACAGTGATCCAAGATTAAACCATTGCACTCCAGCCTGGTGACAGAGCAAGACTTCATAAAAAAAAAAAAAAAAAAAAAAAAAAGGCTTAATATAAGAACAATTTACAAAATATTTAGTGTTACACACTGCAATACACAATGAAATTGATGTGTTGTCAAAATAATGTTGGAAAATAGAGTTGAGACCTTTGAACAACACAGGTTTAAACTGCACAGGCCCACTTATGGATTTTTTTTTCAATAAATATATTGGAACATTTTTTGGAGACTTGCTATTTGAAAAAAAAACTGAAAGAAAAACCACATAGTCTAGAAATATGAAAATTACGAAAAAGTTAAGTATGTCATGAATGCATAAAATACATGTAGACACTAGTCTATTTCTTCATTTACCACCATAAAATATACCCAAATCTATTATAAAAATGAAAATTTACCAAAACTATGCACACACTTACAGATCGTACATAGCACCATTCACAGTCAAGAGAAAAGTAAACAAAGGTAAAGAGGTAGTATTAAATCACAACTGCACAAAATTAACCACAGAACATACTGTACTACTGTAATAATTTCTCAGCCATCTCCTATTGCTATTGTGGTAAGCTCAAGTTTTTACAGTATCCACTTAAAATGCTGTGTGAGGCTAAACATCTCTGCGTGAGCTGTCTATCTCACCAATAAATTGCATAACACAGTAAAAAAAAAATGATCGCTTGCAGTTGTAACATATTTTTCATCATGTTTAGTGCAATACCAAAAGCCTGAATAACATTACATACCCACACAAAGTGCCACTAGTGATGCTGGAAGTACTCCCAAGAAGCAGAGAAAAGTCATGACGTAACAAGAAAAAGCTGAAGTGCTTGATACGGAGGTCTGCAGCTGCAATCCCTCACCATTTAAGATACATGAATCTAGCCTAAAAGTCATCTTAAAAACAAGGAAAGATAATTTGCGTTGCTACAGCTATGCCTACAGGCATGAAAACCTTGCACTTTTTGCAAAATATCTTTTAATCTCATACTGATAATCTTATACTGAAAATGCAGCTTTTACGTGAGTGCAAGATTGCTATAACAACAACAAAGAATGAGCATACCTATACACTCTAATAGGATCTGAGAAAAAGCAGTCATTATATGAAAACGTAAAGCATTAAGGAAGTCGAAGGATCTAAAGCTGAAGAAAGTAATGCCAGCAAAGGATGGTTTGATACGTGTTAGAAAGAAGTCTGTCTTAAATATGTCACAGGCAGAGTGTAGAGGCTCACACCTATAATCCCAGCACTTTGGGAGGCAGAGGAGGGTGGATCACTTGAGGCCAAGAGTTCCAGACCAGCCTGGCCAACGTGGCCAAACACCATATCCACTAAAAATACAAAAATTAGCTGGGTGTGGTGGTGCATGCCTGTAATCCCAGCTAATTGGGTGTCTGAGGTACGAGAATGACTTGAACCTGGGAGGTGAAGGTTGCAGTGAGCTAAGATTATGCCACTGTACTCCAGCCTGGGTGAAGTTACCTGCCTCTCCTGCCTCCCGTCTACCTTCCCTCCACTTCTTCTACCTCTTGAGCCTGGGAGGGGGGTTTTTGTTTCTTCGGTGTTTTTTTTCACGAGACAGAGTCTCGCACGGCCGCCTGGGCTTGCGTGTAGTGGTGCAATCTCGGCTCACTGCAACTTTTACCTCCTGGGTTCAAGTGATTCTCCTGCCTCAGCCTCCTGAGGAGCTGAAATTACAGGCGCTCACTACCATGCCCAGCTAATTTTTTGTATTTTTAGTAGAGATAGGGTTTCACCATGTTGGCCAGGCTGTCTTGAACTCCTGACCTCGTGATTTGCCGGCCTCAGCCTCCCCAAGTGCTGGGATTACAGGCATGAGCCACCCACCCAGCCAGGATTGCCTTTTAAAGTTATTCTGAGGCTGTACAATGCCCCTGGCCACCCAGAACCCCATGAGTTCAACACCAAAAGTGTCAACATGGTCTACTTGCCCCCAAACATAGTATCTATAATTCAGCTATAGATCATGCGGTCATAAGGACCTTTAAGCATCACTACACACAGCATTCTATGGAAAAGACTGTGAATGCCATGAAAGAGAACCCTGACAGAGAGAACATCATGGAAGTTTGGAAGAATTACACCACTGAAAATTCCACTGCTGATACAGAAAAAGCCATGAAAACCGCCAAGCCCAAAACAATATTCCTGCTGGAGAAAACTGTGTCCAGATGTTGTGCATGGCTTCACAGAATATGACACAATCAAGGAAATCCTGAAAGAGATAGGGAATATGGCAAAAAAGGTAGGAGGTAAAGGGTTTCAAGATGCAGATCTTGGAGAAATTCAAGAGCTAACAACCATCACACCAGAGGAAGAGAAGACAACTCGATGGAGATGAGTGCTTCCAAACCAGTGCCAGACAATAAGAAAGAAGACATACGGACACAGTGCCAGAAAACAAACTGACAATAGACAATCTGGCAGAAGGGTTCCTATTATTCAAGACTGTTTCTGATTTACTTTATAACATAGACCCTTCTCTGATATAGGCACTGAAACTAAACAGTGAAAAAAGATTAAAGGATTGGTACCATACATTTTTAGAGAAATAAAAAAAGCAAAAAAGTCAGAGAGAAATTACAATTTATTTCTGTAAAGCTGCATCAGGCATGCTGCCTCTCCTGCCTCCCCTTCTACCTTCCCTCCACCTTTTCTACCTCTGCCACCCCTGAGACAGCAGAACCAACCAGCCCCCCGCTCCTCCTAAGCCTATTCAATGTGAAGACAATGAAGACTTTTGTGATGACCCACTTCCACTTAATAAACAGTAAGTAGATTTTCTTATTATCTTAATAGCATTTTTTCTATCTTCCTTTATTACAGCGTATAATATATATAAACATATGTAAATGTGAAATATAAGTCTTTCTAAATGATCAATTATTTTTTAAATTTCCAACTTTAAGTTCAGGGGTACAGGTGCAGGACATGCAGGTTAGACAGATTAACATGTGCCATAGTAGCTGGCTACACAGATCATCCCATCATCTAAGTATTAAGTCCGGCATCCATCAACTGTTCTTTCTGATGCTCTCACTCCTCCCACCCCCACCTCTGATAGGCCCAGTGTGTGTTATTCTCCCCCCGCCATGTATCCATGTGTTCTCATCATTCAGCTCCCACTTATAAGTGAGAACATGTGGTATTTGGTTTTCTGTTCCTGCGTTAGTTTGCTGAGGATAATGGCTTCCAGCTCCATCCATGTCCCTGCAAAAGACATGATCTTGTTCCTTTTTATGCCTGCATAGTATTGCATGGTGTGCATGTACCACATTTTCTTTATCCAGACTATCATTCAGTGGCATTTAGGTTGATTGCACGTCTCTGCTATTGTCAACAGTGCTGTAATCAATATGCACATTCTATTATTATCTTTATAATAGAATGATTTATATTCCTTTGGGTATATACCCAGGAATAGGATTGCTGGGTCAAACAGTATTTCTGTCTCTGGGTCTTTAAGGCATCATCACACTATCTTCTTCCACAATGAACTAATTTGCATTCCCACCAATAGTGTGTAAGTGTTCCTTTTTCTCTATAACTTTACTAGCATCTGCTGTTTTTTGACCTTTTAATAATAGCCATTGTGACTGGTGTGGTTTTGACTTGCATTTATCTAATGAATAACGCTGAGGTTTTTCTCATATGTTTATTGGCCATATATATGTCTTCTTTTGAGAAGTGTCTGTTCATGTCTTTTGTCTATTTTTAATGGGGTCGTTTTTTTTCTTGTAAATTTAAGTTCCCTATAGATGTTGGATGTAAGACCTTTGTCTGATAGACTGCAAAAATTTTCTCCCATTCTGTAGGTTGTCTGTTCACTCTGATGATAGTTTCTTTTGCTGTGCAGAAGCTCTTTAATGTAATTAAGATCACATTTGTCAGTTTTTGCTTTTGATGCAATTGTTTTTGGCATCTTCATCATGAAATCTTTGGCCATGCCTATACCCTGAATGGTACTGCATATGTTGTCTTCCAGGATTTTTAGTTTTGGGTTTTACATTTAAGTCTTTAATCCATCTTGAGTTAATTTGTATAAATGGTATAAGGAAGGGGTCCAGTTTCAATTTTCTGTGTATGACTAGGCAGTTTTCCCAGCATCATTTATGAGAGAATCCTTTCTCCATTGCTCGTTTTTGCCAGATTTTTCAGAGATCACTTGGTTGCAGGTGTGCAGTCTTATTTCTGGGTTTTCTATTCTGTTCCATTGGTTTATGTCTGTTCTTCTACCAGTCCCATGACATTTTCATTACTGTGACCCTGTAGTATAGTTTGAAGTTGGGTAACGTCATGCCTCTAGCTTTGTTCTTTTTGCTTAGGACTGTCTTGGCTACTTGGGATCTTTTTCAGTTCCGTATGAATTTTAAAGTAGTTTTTTCTAATTCTGTGAAGAACGGCAATGTAGTTTAATAGGAATAATACTGCATCTAAACACTGCTCTGGGCAGTATGGCCATCTTCATAATATTGATTTTATCTATTGATGAGCATGGAATGTTTCTCCATTTGTTTGTGTCCTCTCTGATATCTTTGAGCATTGGTTTGTAGGTCTCCTTGAAAAGGAGATCCTTGTTAGCCATATTCCTAGGTATTTAATTCAAGATGGAGTCTCCCTCTGTTGCCCAGACTGGAGTGCAGTGGTGCAATCTTGGCTCACTGTAACCTCTGCCTCCCAGGTTCAAGCGGTTCTCCTGCCTCAGCCTCCCGAGTAGCTGGGACTATAGGCATGCACCACCACACCCAGCTAATTTTTGTATTTTTAGCAGAGATGGGGTTTCACCACATTGGCCAGGATGGTTTCAATCTCCTGATCTTGTGATCTACCTGCCTCAGCCTCCCAAAGTGCTGGGATTACAGGTGTGAGCCACTGTGCCTGGCCAGTATTTTATTATTTTTGTGGCAATTGTGAATGGGAGTTCATTTGTAATTTCCCTCTTGGCTTGCCTGTTGTTACTGTACAGGAATGCTATAGATTTTTGCACACTGATTTTGTATCCTAAGACTTCACTGATGTTGCTTAACAGCTTGCAAAGCTATTGAGCTGGGATGATGGGGTTTTCTAGGTATAAAATTATGTCATCTGCAAACAAAAATAGTTTGACTTTTTCTCTTCCTAGCTAAATACTCTTTACCTCGTTCTCTTGCCTGATTACCCTGGCCAGAACTTCCAATACTACCTTGAATAGCAATGGTAAGAGAGGCATCCTTGTCCTGTGTTGGTTTTCAAGGTGAATGCTTCCAGCTTTGCCCATTCAATATGATATCTGCTGTGGGTTTATCACAGCTGCTCTTTAAATGACCAATTTTTAAAAATTACTTGAGTAAGATAATTTTATAATTTTCACCTAACTCATCCTCATTATTATTTTATTTTTGCCCTGTTGCTGTTCTATGTAAGCGTTCAAAGTAATTACTGAAAGACAATCTAAACTTATAGCCATAACTGCTTTCCCTGACACTGGCCAGTCATAGAAAATTAGCATAAGCCTGGCAGAGACTCTGCCAACACTGCTCCAACCAAAAAGTGTAACAATAACATTGCTTCTCTAGGTGGTATTCTGTGGAATCTTAACATGGTAGTAGCAAAGGAGATGAACAGAACACATAACAATTAAACTCAAGAACTGGAACTCTTGTCTCTACAAAGAAGTAATGCCATCTTTCTATCATATCTATCCATCCACCCATTTATATATCTACCTTTGTCTTTCTACCATATCCTGGGCCTACTGTTTAGTAATTCTATATATTTTACATGGGAGATATAAATACATGCACACGCATGCACACAAACACATATATGCCTCCTTTGTAGTCTGTTAACCACTAGGACATTTCGTTTAACATACATGTTCAAAGGGAGGAAGAGGGAAGAAGAGAGAGGAGAGAAGAGGAACAAATTTAAAATGATAGCCAAAACTTTTAAAAGAGATCTTTGGTCACCTTTGGAGGATTTTAGGGAATGAACTCAATCTGAAAATCAGTAAATAAGGTAAATACAGCATTTGTTCTGCTTTCCTATATACTGTACTGCGTAATAAAAGACTTAATAACAGAAAGTTCCTCTTTATAGAAGTCCAAGTAATAAATAAGGAATGATAAAATTCAAAAAACACTATCTTGCAACCCCTAATAAAGTAACGGATCTAAGCAGTAATCATGAGTGGCTGCTAAAACCATTAGGTAAAAGGTTGTCAGGGAACTTTACACTAGGCAGTTTAGTGACAATATTCAGTGGACAATATATAAACCCAGGGATCAATCTTAACACTACTGAGAGAGACAATGAGGCATTATGTGCCTCGTGATATAATGCAAAAAGATGCACAATTTTTTATATTCTTTCAAAAAAATTTAAACCCAACTCTGAACAAACCTCTGGATTTAACTACCAACTCATAAGAAATAAAGGGGACAGAGTAACATGTTAAATGATACCACAGAGATGCAGTAAGCAAAATTCAAAATATGAAAAATTCTGCAGGACAGCCAGTATATTCGAGAAATAAATTATAAGGGAGGAAGGAAAAAAAGGACAGGGAAAGGTAAGTACAGATTAAAAGTGACTTAAGGAACATACCAATAAAATACAATATATGGACCTTGATTAGATATTGATTCACGCAAATCAACTGTACAAAAAAAAATGCTTTATGAGATGATACAGTCTACTACACACCTAGATTATATGGTACAGTCAATTGTTCCTAGGCTAAAACCTGTATAGCATGTTACTACTCTACAGAATACTCTACTCAACTATAAGACAATGGTAAGTCATTGTGCATTCAAATCTACCTAAACACAGAAAAGGCACAGTATTACAGTATTATACTACACAGTATTATAATCTTATGGGACCACCATCATATATGCAGTCTGTCTATGACCAGAACATAATTTTTGGCACTCTGTATTCTAGGTTTACATGTATTTTTAAATGCCCATTAAAAGTTTGGGAAAGAGGCGGGCACAGTAGCTCAAGTCTGTAATCCCAGCACTTTAGGAGGCCAACGCAGGTGGTCACTTGAGATCAGGAGTTCAAGACCAGCCTGGCCAACGTGGTGAAAGCCCATCTCCACTAAAAATACAAAAATTAGCCAGGTGTGGTAGTGCACACCTATAATCCCAGCTACTCAGGAGCTGGGCAGGAAAATCACTTGATCCCAGGAGGTGAAAGCTGCAGTGAGTCCACATCGTGCCACTGCACTCCAGCCCAGGTGACAAAGTGAGTAAGACTCCATTTCAAAACAAAAAGTTTGGGAAAAGAACTGTCCGTTGTAGACATATTAACTCCTGAGGCAGTCTTATTTAACATACTGACTGAGCCCCACCAACACATAAGGCACCATTCCAGGTGCTAGAGACATAATACATTAAGGAGAGACAAGACTTTTAAAATTCCTACAACATAGCAACTGACAAATGACAGTGAATTATTACATAACTGCTAATACAGAAGAAGTAATTAGAAATACGTAAATCCAGAAATTAGCTAATAATAGTTGACAAATATGAACATAAACAGCAAGCAAATTATGTATTTAATGGGTTTTTCTGGATGGGGTTTTTGTTTTTTGGTTTTGTTTTTTATTTTTAGGTAGTCATCTCTCATTCTTTCCTCTTCTAATCCATGGCTTTCCAATATTACCAAAGGGGTAAGTCAAAGTAAAAATATTATCTACTTGCTTCCCCCTTTCCACACAAACGCTGATTTTGTGTTGCTTGGCAATATTTGGTTTCCTTTTGTTTCAAGAAAGCTTAAAATCCAAATTGTTACAAATACATTTGGCCATTCCCCTCTTTTTTATTTAACTTTCTACTATACCATAATAACATGCAGCATTTGAGTAAAGTTAAAAAAAAATCTGAACAAAGCAAGAAAAAAATTAAAAGCAACAGCTTAAGAACTTTTCAAGCACCCATGGATATTTAGAAAAAAATGGCCCTCTATAAAAACATAAGTAATGATAAGCCACGCAATTTAAAACTGATATACCCCAATAAATATTGTTCATTTCCTACAATTAGAAACTAAGTGACAAGAAATTATAGACTTCTTTTAATACTTAGTTTAAAATCCCACATTGAATATAAATATCAATACCTACTTATACACATACATGTATAAGCAATGACTTAAAACATTTCAAATACAACTATATGTATAGTTGTCCTTTATTACTTTTTGCAAATTTATATTTTTAAAGGCTCTTTTAAACTGTTAAAACACTAAAATTCTCAACTAATATTTTCTAATAACTGAGCACTGAATAGGTAACACAAAAAGTACCTATGATAGGTGTGTTGTATAGAAACATTTACAAATATTACTTGTAAGATAAGCTATTCCACTTCAAGAAAAAAGAAGACACCAGTCACCAGTTTGTAGGTCACAAAAGAGAGGAGCAAGTAACATTTCAGGATTAGACCAAAAAAAAAAAATAGAAATATAATTTTGATCACATCACCTTGTTCCCCATGGAGGACTTTCAAGCTTAAAACAGCATAAGGGGAAAGAAACACACAGAGCAGCTGTAAACTACTTATAAAGCTTATATTGGGAGGCAGGATTAAATATACAGTATCTTGTTGGAGGATAACTATGTCAGGGGTTATTCTATTCAATGTATTCTCTTCTGATCTGGGGAACATTTACCACAGGTTGAGTAGTACTAACACAAAAATTCAAAATCCAAAATGCTCCAAAATCTGAAACTTTTTGAGCAACATGATGCACAAAGGAAATGCTCACTGGAACATCTTGAATTCTGAATAAGGGATGCTGAACCAGTAAGCATAATCCAAACCATCCAAAACCCCAAACACTTCTGGTCCCATGCATTTCAGATAAGCGATACTCAACCTGTAGCCATTTAAAAGAAAAAGCTGCTGAAATATTTAATACCAGGTGCTTATAAACAAAAAAAAAAAATTACTGAGACCCAAACATGAAGAAGCACATAGCCTTAAGTAAGAAAAGGGACCAGAATTCTGTTCCCCTGATTTCTAGCCCTGCATTCTTCT
>NW_016107561.1:3145660-3150368 GCF_001604975.1 Cebus imitator
GATTTACAGGCATACACCACCACCACGCCCTGCTAATTTTGTATTTTTAGTAGAGATGGGGTTTCTCCATGTTGGTCAGACTGGTCTCATACTACCGACCTGAGGTGATCCAAACCTCCCAAAGTGCTGGGATTACGGGCGTGAGCAACCACGCCCAGCCTCAATAATGTCTTAATCAGACCATTCTTTTTTTTTTTCCTTTGTACAAGATTTTATTAAAGGCCTTTTCAGAGCAACATCCAGACTCCAGAATACAGCTGCCAAGGAGGCCCTGTTACGCTGTGGAGACTGGCTGGTGCATGGCAGGCAGCTCTAGCTTCCCACCCTTCTGTTCTGAGATGGGGGAAGTGAGCAGTATCTCATCTTTGGGTTCCACGATGCTCACATGGTCAGGCAGGGGCTTCTTAGGGCCAATCTTACCAGTTGGGAATCAGACCATTCTTAAAACAAGCTGCCTTTACAGAAGACACTGGGCAGACAGGTCAGATACGCACATCCCAATCAGCTTGTCCAATGACCCCATTAGAACTTGGGGTACAGCCACTACCCCAATGTCACACGTTTCCAGGATATGTAACGTCTAAAAGAACCCACATCTTTTCATTCCCAATCCCATATGCTTTCCTTCGTAGAAAAAGTTCTGTCCAAAACCTAAATCTTCAGGTCAATGTGTTCTCTTCACCGACACCAAAGCCTAATCTTTCCCTTAAGATTTTATCCCTAAGAATTCCATGCCAATCTTTATTTTCCAGGCCCATGGTACCCTGTGTAGTTCCATCAATCTAAGACCAAATCTGTGAAATTAGCATATTCCAAGTCCATTTCATAAAGTCATCTTTCTCAACGTTAAGTACCCTAAGAAGTACCCTGTTTGCCTAAACTTCACATCCAGATCATTAATACCAATGAGTGTGAATTCAAAGAAAAGCATATTAAACATCCATTAAATCTATTATGTTGTTTTTAGAAGCTTTTTCAGGTACCTTTTTAATCATTAAATTTCCTTTATATTCTAACATAATCTAGACTCTAATCAAGAGACTTTGAGAGTAAATTCTGTCATACAAATACTTTACATGTAGACATAACACACCATACAAAATATATTCCTCTCTAAAATAATGAGAAATGTTCTTTGGTTTTTCTATTTTTCCTAATATACTCTCTTTCGACTATATTCAATCCTTAAAATAACATTAAGGAAATCCATTATAAATGAACTTAAAGCAAACTCAAAGGGCCACACCACCAAATCAGCAAATCTCTAATAGCATTTGCTCCAAGAACTATCACAGAATAGAAATTAAAAAAATAAAAAAAAAAAAAAGACCTGCAAAAAAGTACCATATTATAAATGTGGTATACTTCAGAATACAAATTATGTTAATATACTTTCCTAAGTTTAAAATACGCCACGGGTTACTAAAAACAATTAAATTACAACCAAGCAATAATTTCAAATAGCAAAATAGTAATCTCTTTATTGAATGCCAATTATTCATTTCTGCCAACAATTGTCCTGCAGGAGTCATAAATAAATGGGAACAGTATCTACCTAAAAAATGTTCCAAGAAACTTACCATCATTTTGGCTCTTGCCCTTCACCTCCTCCTTCCATGATAGAATGATGTTCAGGGGAACATAGTCTCTTAGGTATTCTTTGCGCCTCTCCTCTACGGTCATCTTCAGTAAACGTTCTTGCAAAATAAAAGCAGAATCTCCATTTGTATTTAACGTTTAAACATGGGAATTACTTTTATACTTTTAAGTATTAACCAAGTTAAACTAACAAAAGACTTGATACAGTTCTAAAGAACACAATGCAAATCCAGTGACTCTATATTTAGGTGTTAAAAAATGTTAAATTTCATATTACCAGGGGAAAAAAATCAAAGCCTGATGAACATTCTCTTGTGATAGTCCGAGAAATAACTCATTTGCGCTTTCAATCAACATCTACAGTCTACTATGTGCCCGGTGACATGCTGGATAAGTGATATGGTTTGGATATATATCCCCTGAAATCTTATGTTGAAATGTAATCCCCAGTGTTGGATGTGGTATCTGGTGGGAGGTCACTGAGTCATGGGGACAGATCCCTTATGATTTGGTTCTGTCCTCAAGGTAGTGAGTGTTCGTGAGCTCTGGCTGTTTACAAGTGTGTGGCACCTCCCCCCGACCCTCTCTTGCTACTGTTCTTGCTATGTGAAGTGCCTGCTCCTGCTTCCTCTTCTCCCGTAAGTAAAAGTTCCCTGAGGCCTCCCAGAAAACCTAACAGATGCCAATGCTATCCTTGTATTGTCTGCAGAACTGTAAGCCTATTAAACGTATTTTTTTAAGAAATTGCTCTGTCTTAGGTATTTCTTCATAGCAACTGCAAGAACAGCCTAATGCAGTAAGATACAAAATATTATCTGTATAAATAAAATGCTAAGACAGGTATATACAAATAGTAAGAGCACAAAAAAGGCAACCACCAAGATAATTCCTCAACTGTACCCTCAATTTTCTTACAGCTTTGTGTAGCTGACATAAGAATCATTTTAAATATATATATGTATCTTGATTATAAAATAAAAATATTTTACAAGTTGCATCTGAGAATTAATTACAGTCGATGCCATTTATAAAGAACTCACTATGTGCCAGGTACTTCACATGTAAATCTCATTAAAATAATCTTCCTAATAACTCATAAAATTGATAGTATTATTATCCCAATTTTGCAGATAGGGAAATGAAGCACAGCAAAGTAATTTGCCCAAAGCAAGAGAGTTTTCAGGAAGCAAAAATTAAAATTCAGACAGACATCTCCATCAGTCAAAGACTACACCCCATGTTATTTATTCCACCGTACTACACTACATTCTCAGGAAAACGCCCCCAAAAAGGTAATATGCATGCTGATTCATGGAAAACAGGAAGAGTGTTGCATGAAGAAGTAAAAAGAACATTTCAGACTAACAAAACAATGTAAACAAAGGAAATATGAATACTATAACTAAATAAGCTGCAAGACATGGTATGAGAAGAGAAATGGCCACAGAAGTGAAAAGTATCCAGAACAAAGTAAAACAAAACTGCACAGGGATTTGTACGCCATAGGAAGCAGTTTAACCTTTATCCTATAGACCACTAATATTGAAAGTTGATGATGCATATCCCAGATGGTATATAAAACAACCCACTAGGACACAGGAAAACACATAAAAAGTTCTATTTACATTTGTTTTTAAGCTAAACAAGGAAGAAATATTTACCAATATCATGTATAAACTGACACTGACATTCTCACTCTGTATGTCAGTTGTCATGTCTCACATACCGTACCAATGGTCTCCACAATGCAGAGAGAGACAGTTATTTATCATACTCTCCAATTCTCTTTTAGTGTATCACAAGGTACTGCAATTTAGGTAAATGGATTTAGGGATAGTTAGTATCTAGTTTAAGGTAATTGAACCTTACAAAATAACCACTTTAAAAGATTATTTCACCGAAATAAACTGCAGAAGTATTAACGTAAGCACAAGTGAAAATGGGGAACCAATATTTTTCCCACTCCTGTAACTAAAATTTCAGCCACATTAGGAAACCAAAAATAAAGATATCCATTTTTTTTTTTTTTTTTTTTTTTTTGAGACAGTCTCACTCTGTCGCCCAGGCTGGAGTGCAGTGGCATGATCTTGGCTCACTGCAACCCCCGCCTCCCAGGTTCAAGCAATTCTCCTGCTTCAGCTTCCTGAATAGCTGGGACTACACGCACTTGCCACCAGGCCCAGCTAATTTTTGTATTTTTTAGTAGAAATGGGGTTTCATCATATTGGACAGGCTGGTTTCAAACTCCTGACCTCATGATCCACCCTCCTCGGCCACCCAAAGTACTGGGTTTACAAGCATGAGACAATGCAACTGGCCAAAATAAGATATCTTAATCAGAGGCGACATATTCACAAAAATTGAGTTTAAAGTACCTATGGGACACTTAAGAAGTTGAAATCAAGAATCCGGAAATTTGAAGAGTGGTCTAGCCTAGAGATTTTAGAAATTATAACCTAACCTTCTAGTCCTAAATTAAAAAGAAGAGGGAACGGAAGGGAGCATCAAACCTCAAAACACAGTATTTAGGAAGTGGGCACAAACAGGAAAACAATACAATAAATCTTAGTTGTCACCAGGGGTACAAGTTCCTAGTAATGTGAAAACATTGAGGAAACAGTTTTAATCAAAATTCTAGAAAAAGGGAAATACCGTCAACTGCTAAAGGAAGGTCAGAGAAAGTGAAAATTACTTAGCCATTAACCTGCTATTATCAATGTGGTTACCAACAGCATGGAAAAGAGGAAATGTGGTTAACAGAGAGCCCTGTTTGGGTTCTAATGTAAATCGTGCAAATCTGTGTGATCTTGGGTAAGTTACTTAACCTCTTTATGTTTCAGTTTCCCTTTGAGGTAAGTAGGTAAGTATCATTCCCAACTTAAAGATAACTAAAAACGATGTCAAATAACTTACCTAATATCCCACAGCTAGTTAAGCAGTTTAAGTAGGATTCAAATCCAGGCAACTGGTATTTAAGGCTCTTAACCTCACAATATTCTACCTTATACAGTTTCCTACCTCATAGGGTTGTTGTGAGAATTAAATAAGATAATCCATGTAAACTACTAAGACTAGTACTGAGCATATAAATGGGGCTTAAATATTAACT
>NW_016107561.1:3150406-3165361 GCF_001604975.1 Cebus imitator
CCGGGTTCAGGCAATTCTCCTGCCTCAGCCTCCTGAGTAGCTGGGATTACAGGCACGCGCCACCAGTCCCAGCTGATTTTTTGTATTTTTAGTGGAGACGGGGTTTCGCCATGTTGACCAGGATGGTCTCGATCTCTTGACCTCATGATCCACCCGCCTCGGCCTCCCAAAGTGCTGGGATTACAGGCGTGAGCCACCGCGCCCGGCCATATTAACTATTCTTATATGAACACTATCATGATTGTTACTACTGAATGACTTCAGAAACATTAGTTTCATTACAATGTAATGGAAATCCAGGAGACTATGAAGGACTGAGCAAAAGAAGTAAAGTGAGAACAGCAACTCCAGGGTGAAGCCCTATGAAAGAAAAGCGACTCTAGGCCAGGTGCAGTGGCTCACGCCTGTAATCCAAGCACTCTGGAGACCAAGGCGGGCGGATCACCTGAGGTAGGGAGTTCAAGACCAGCCTGACCAACATGGTGAAATCCTGTCTTTAAAAAAAAAGAAAGAAAGAAAGAAAGAAAAGCGACTCTAAGGTAGAAGAGATCCAAGCACTGTTACAGGCAATAGAGAAGAACCTGAAGACAACAAGAAATTAAACATACCCAAGAGAGAATACATGATGATGTAAGAACTCAAATACAAGATAGGGGATAAAGAGCACAAGCAGAAAGGTTAATTTTACACACAGGAAGAAAAGTGCTTCCTCTAAGAACAAAGCCAAAAGGACATGTAAAGGAACAGACCAATGAGACTACAGAAGAGGATGTTAGGGCTGTTCACATTACATGGCATTTACTTTCTCTTTGAATTAAAAAGACAACGTCAACTGTTTGGTATGGGGGATAGGGTCCTGGGAGAATAAGAAACTTAAGAGAATGGTTAATTTAGGATTATCACATAAAGACAGAAAAAAAGAGATGACTAGCAGTATGCCAAAGCAGTACTAAAAAAGCTCAGATCACAAACAAAAAATTATTACAATATTACTGGGTAGGTGAAAAGACATTATGAAGCAACTTACAGTTTCTGTAAATGTCAAAAAGTACATACAGAAATGCAACTGGGCCTCTGTTGCTCCATTTATTTAAAAGTTGAAGTCTGAACACTTAACAACAAAAACGAGATCAATTTAAGACAAAACAATGAAGTAAGTTGCAAGACTTGAAAATGCACATTAAGTGGTTCTGAATTAGGACTCAAAATACTAGATCAAAAATGTTTATTTAAACATATGTGATCTTCGGAGCTCCTTAATTACTTGTTTAAACAATGAAACATACTGAAGGCCACAAATACATATGCAGTTTTTTGTCATTTCATAAAACTTTTCTTTAAAGAATGCTTCACCTTTACAATGAATCCTTTCTCTGTGAACCAAGCACATAAGTAGGCAGACCTACTTATTAAATGGTATACTGAGTTAAAAATATGTTTATAGAATGCCTTGACATTTCAATGAGGTAAGTAAGCCTTCCTTTAGCTTAAAAGGACAGCTGCAAAAATACTATATCCAGCTCCCCAGTGGGATGAAAGGAAAAAGGTCATGCATCCCATTAGCTTCTCTAATACTGTGGTACTAGAAATCCTTAGCTCCTTCTTGGGGGTATAATATATATTTTACATTTAAATATTCAAAACATAGACATCCTGAAAAAAAACACTGAGACATGCATTAAATTCTTCAAATCACCGTCATCTTTTCTTTTAACGTTAAATTTCATGCCAAAATAACTTAGTTTTAGATAATTGCTTTGTTAACTGCCTTATTTAATTGTCCATTTGCTTACTTAGAAAAAAATTGGTTATATATTCTCCATTATTAAAAGAAATAGAAGAAAATAAATCAAGACATTAAAAAAGATTCTTAAATGCCTGCTGGTCACAGTCCAACTGTGTAGATGCTAAATGAAGGAAACATTATAACGGTATTATTACTTGAGGAACATTGTTTCTCTATCACCACAGAAAAATAGTTCTTAAGTACTCACTATAATTTCATCAATGATTCATGTTAGTGAAAACAAGGTATGTCTTCCACTGTTTTTGCCCTCATGATCATGAATAATGCAAAGCTAACATTTCAACATCATCAATAAATATGGGCATAAATGATTTTTCAGCGGTCACAAGGTAAATCCTTATTGAACGTGTGTTGAAACTAAAGTAACTACTACTGAAAAAACGAAGCAAAATTATCTTACACTACTATATCAGGCTATTATTCTCTACAGCATTTGTTTTATGACACCAGAAGTGTTAGCTCTCTATATGCCCATAATTATTAAAACATAATGAAATGATTAAACTTTCAGTATTTTTAAAGACCATTTTAATTATGTTGTTCAGTTATGTTAACTCTTCCTGCAGTAAATTTGAAAAAAATCCCTTCTTCATGCCTTTGTTCATGCAATGTGGAAGCAGATCAAGGATTCCTTTTACATATTAATTCCCTTTCTTACCTCCGCTGTTGGGCTTTCATGTTCACAAAGGCCACGACTTGCAATAAAAATCTACAGATCTGAACGAAATATTAACAAGGAAATCAATTTTCTACCTAGTCACCCTATATCCTTCTGTAAAGATGAGGTACCCAGGAGAAATGTGTACTACTACCCTCAACAGACCTCACCCTTGCCATACAGGTTTTAATGTATTTCAGCAATAAAGGAGTGTAAGAAGTTTTTGCTACATTTCTGTAAATAGCTAAAGAATGAAAAGGAAAAGGATGTGAAAAGGAGGGTGAAAAAACGCCAGAGACACTCCAGTTAGAATATTATCTAACTGTGATAGGGCAAGGGGGAGATCTTGAGGGGAGAGGCTGGATCGCACACTTCAGTTTCTTAGAGAAGCAGAGCCACTGTCAATCTAGCGGATTTGGATAAACCTTCATATGCACAAAATTCAGAGATGGATTCATTCAGAGTGACATTAGTCACACAATCTTACTCCGAGCAACTTCAGCCCATGATTCAGTATGGAATACAGAGAAACACACTGTTAGGAGAAAAGCTCATTCAGACTTCTCTCAAGGCACTTATCCTTACGGACAACACGCTTGTTTTAGGGCTACCCTAGAGTTCCAGGTTTCAAAAAGTCATGCAACGGCGTTGAAGGAGGGAGACCCAGAAAAGGGGTAAAACACCCGATGGTAAGGACACTTTGCCATTTGAGGGTTGGGGGAACAGGGGCGAGGAGGAAAGGAATGAGGGTGCAGGGAGGGGGAGCTCAGAGGCACAGCGCCAGCTGCAGCCTGAGCGCCCGCCGGCGGGCACGTGTCCACGGGACACCCGGACCGACAGTACCCAAGTCCCAGCTGCGAAGCACAGGAACTTGTGCCGCCCCAGGACTGCCCACCTGGGGTCCCCGCTGCGAGCAAGGCGAACGCAGCACCGCCTCGGGAGAAGGTGACCGAGCACCGAGGGCGGCACAGAGGGGCGTGCGCCCACACGTGCGCGAGCTGCAGGTACTCGGGGGCGGCGCGTGCACACCGGAGTGCGCGCGCGTGTGCGCGTGTGTACACACGGACACGGGAGGGAGGCGGCACCGGCCGGGAGGGCGCGTGGCGGGAGCTCGGGCGGAGGGCGCCGCGGCACACACACAGCCTGACCCCCGCCCCCACCCCAACCCCCACCGCCCGCACCCCCAGAACTCGACGGGCCAGTTACCTTTCTCCTCTCTCCACACCTTTTTCTTCTTGTTGCTGGGGTACATGTTGCCGTGGGGGTGGCTGGCTTTAAGCTGCAAGTTCCCCAGGCTCACGGGCAAACAGGGTGTGTGTGGAGTGGGAGGGGCGGAAGGGGGCACTCGGGAGGGAAAAAGTGAAAAAGGCTCCGCGTCCTGCGCTGCTCGCCGCTCGCCGCTCTCCAGTCGCCGCCCTCCTCCCTCAGCCCGCGCTTGGCTCCGGCTCCCACCCGCCTCAGCCCCGCGGCCGCCGCCACAGCAGCACCTCAGAGCCTGTCAACTAGGTCACGCCTCGCGCTAACCTAACACCCGCGCAGGCCCCGCCTCCCAGCCGCTAGCCAACGCCGCCTCCCATTGGCTGCACTGCCCGCCGCTCTCCACGTTCTAGCCAAGGCGCGCCCCAACTTGGGTCCCAGGGCGCAGGCGCAGGCGCAGGCTCGGGCCCGACGCGGAGGACGTTAGGGAGCTGGAGGGGGCGGAGCCAGGGAGCGCAAGGGCCGGAGCTGGCCTCGCGACTGGGGCGGGGCATGAAGCTGACACCTAGGAGGAGCAGGAGGTGGACCGCGCTTTCCGCTGGCCTCTTGGAAGACTTGAGGGCGTGGCCTGTAAGGCCAGGTGAGAGAATGGGCAAAAGCCGCCTCAGGGACTTGGAGGATGTACTAGCGGGGAGGTGAAGACTTGAGGGGACCGCGCTTTCCGCTGGCCTCTTGGAAGACTTGAGGGCGTGGCCTGTAAGGCCAGGTGAGAGAATGGGCAAAAGCCGCCTCAGGGACTTGGAGGATGTACTAGCGGGAGGAGGCCAAGGGTCAACACGAATTGTACTTGCTCACAACGACTGCCCCGTTGGTGGGGATTTTTACCAGTTAATCTGATGTTGTCTTCTGGGTGGGCAAATAGAAAAGGCCAAAAGAAGTGAAAGTGTTGGGAAATGGTTCCACACCGTATGCAGTTGGCTCCTCAAACTTGTAGTGAAAATCACAAATTTCATTGGAATTTTGGTGAAGTTTAGAAAGAACAAATGTAGACTGGGATACTCAAGACAGTTTTCAGAACCAAGAAGTTGCAGACAA
Source organism: Cebus imitator (assembly GCF_001604975.1). Classification (NCBI taxonomy): domain Eukaryota; kingdom Metazoa; phylum Chordata; class Mammalia; order Primates; family Cebidae; genus Cebus; species Cebus imitator. The sequence goes on from NW_016107561.1 coordinate 3,155,164, forward strand.
CCAAAATGTTATATTGAAAACACGTCTTACATCAAAACAAATCCAAATGCTTGTTAAACAGAGCCAAATGATCTTACTTTATTCTTCCAATTGTGTAAAGTTAAGACGCGTGTCCAAAAAGCTGGCTTAATTCTGCATAATACTAACGCGACAGGTTCTGCAAATCCGGTTTCACTGAAGTCCACCACAAGAGTAGGGTGACCTATAATTTAGAAGTTTGGTACCCTCCCCCCAAATTTATTGTGATTCTATATATCAGATCATCTGCAACGCTAATTGAGTAGATATGGTAAATCCACATTTATTTGGCAATTTCGGTACTCTGTTATATGTATTGGGCAAATAATTATTTGGAACACATTTTTTAAAAATAGAAAAGAAAGGAGGAGGCCCCAATAAGAATTGTAAAGAATGGAATATTTTTAGTAGTTGGACACTCGCCTAAGGATGATTCACAACATGGCAAGGTAATTTTTGTGTTTTGGTTTTTCTGAGACAGAGTTTCACTCTTGTCATTCAGGCTGGAGGACAATGACTCCATCTCAGGTCACTGCAACCTCCACCTGCCAGGTTCGAGCAATTCTCCTGCCTCAGCCTCCAGAGTAGCTGGAGTTACAGCCATGTGCCACCACGGCTGGCTAATTTTGTATTTTCTAGTAAACATGGGATTTCATCATGTTGGCCAGGCTGGTCTTGAACTCCTGACCTCAAGTGATCCCAAAGTGCTGGGACTACAGGCGTGAGTCACCATGCCCGGCCTGTTTTTATTTTAATGCTGTGAAATACATAAAAAATGGATTTGGGAGAAATAAAGAAGGCTTCAAGAAGGAAGTGACATTTGACCTAGTAATAAAAATATGTACTTATTTATTTGCACTAGAAATAGAAAGAGGTCTTTGATAAGAGACATTACCAAGGAAGAATAACTAAAACCTGATAGTGAAATAGATTTTGAGAAAAAGTTGAGGAGAAAAGCATTTCATAGGATGGGTAAGGTGGCAAATAGCAATATTAATATTAAGCAATACAGGAGCAATTGCAGATTTTGTAGGAAGGATATTGACTTCTTATATAGAAATGTGAAAAGTGCTGGGCGCAGTAGCTCAAGACTGTAATCCCAGCACTTTTGGAGGCCGAGGCAGGTGGATCACAAGATCAGGCGTTCGAGACCAGCCTGACCAACTTAGTGAAACACCATCTCTACTAAAAATAGAAAAAATTATCCAGGTGTGGTGGTAGGCATCTGTAATCCCAGCTACTCAGGAGGCTGAGGCAGGGGAATCGCTTGAACCAGGGAGGTGGAGATGGCAGTGAGTGGAGATTGTGCCACTGCACTCCAGTCTGGACAACAAGTATGAGACTCTGTCAAAAAAACGGTATGCAGAGGGCATTCGTTCCAGCATTTAATTTTAATCACTCTGACAAAATACCATTATCATTCAAAAGTGTTAAATATTTAACATCCCTAAAGTGCCTTGTACCAAACTGAACTCATGCTCCTTCTCCCAGTTTTCCCTGTCTCTTTGAATGACTCCATTACCCATTTAGTTGAAAAATCTAGAAACCTAAGCACCATCCCTGGTAACTCTTATAACTTCACTCTCACATCGAATGCGTTGCCATACCCATGCAATTTTATTGAGTAGTCTGTATAAGTCTGGAATCACTCTACTTTCCAATAGCATTGCAGTAAACTCAGTCTGAATCTAACTGGACTATTGCAAAGACTTCCTAAGTGGCATTCATGCCCACTTTTGCACCTCTTCTGTCCATTGTCTACACTGCATCTAGGGATATCTTGTCATGAGTGATCACATCTTCTCACTTCTGTAAGTCATTCAATGACTTTCTGGTGGTCTGTACTATGGACTGACTTATGTGCCTCCAAAATTCATATGTTGAACCCCTAAGCTCCAATGCGACTAAATCTGGAGATAAGGTCTTAGGAAGTAATTAAGGTTAAATGAAGTCGTAACAGTGAATGAGGCTAATAGGACTGAGGCCTTATAAGAAGAAGGAGATTTCTTTGACTCTCTCCCCCCATCCCCTTTCCCTGCTATGTGAAGACACAGCAAGAAGGTAGCCATCTGCAAGCAGGAAGAAGGCCCTCACCAGAACCCTGGTCTCAGATTTCTAGCCATCAGAACAGTGAGATAATTAACTTCTGCTGTGTAAAGTCACCCAGTCTATATTATTTTTTTGCAGTAGCCTCAGCTGACTAATACAGTCTTTTTATAACAATTAAATTATTAAGAATGGAGTGACTATCACCTACTATTCCAGCCTTATTTTATACTATGCTTCATTGCCACCCCCATTCCCCAGTCTCTGGTTCCAGCCATACCAAACCGTAGAGCGTTTCATGTTCTGGAATACCACATAACCTTTTAACATGTTTGTTGCAACACTTGGGACATGATTTATTTAGCTGACCCACTCTCATTCTTCATATTACAGCTTAAACATCACTCCCTAGCAAAGCCTTCCCTGACTCTGACCCCACCTGACCTTTGTCCTGTATGCCTTCATTGATCATTGATTTTCCTGTAAAGCAGTTTCGGTTTGTTGTTGTTTTGAGATGGAGTCTCGTTCTGTCGCTCAAGCTGGAGTGCAGTGGTGTAATCTCTGCTCACTGCAACCTCCACCCCCCAGACCCCTATCCCCAGGGATTCAAGCGCTTCTCATGCCTCAGCCTCCTAAGTAGTTGGAACTACAGGCACCTACCACCACACCTGGCTAATTTTTGTGTTTTTAGTAGAGACAGGGTTTTGCCATGTTAGCCAGCCTGGTTTCCAACTACTGGCCTCAAGTGATCCACCTGCCTCAGCCTCCCAAAAAGCTGACATTATAGGCATGAGCCACCACGCCTGGCAGACATTAAGGATCTTGAGAAAGAAAGAGATTGTCCCAGATCATGTTGGTGGGCCCTAAATGTAATCACAAGTATCTTTAGAAGAGGAGGACAAAAGGAGATTAAACTACAGAAGCAAGTGGTGACTGAGCAGAGACTGAAATGATGTGGCCACAAATCAAGGAATGCTAGCAGCCACTTAAGAGCTGAACATTTCCAGCCCAAGAATGAATTCTTCCCTGGAGCCTCCAGAAGGAGCTAGCCTTGTCTTTGATTTTAGCCCTGTAAGAATCGTTTTGGAATTCTGGTCTCTAGAACTATGAGAGAATAAAATTCTGTTGTTTTAACCCATGAAGTTTGTGGTAATTTTTTTACCACAGCAATGGGAAACTAATAAAAAGAGTAAAACTGTAAATTCAAGACAGTAAAATGTCTATTTCTGAAGTAATTACCTGGACACACTGTAAAAGTTGGATATTTTTTGTAGGCATAATTTCTCAACTAGCTCTGTGCCTTGGATATTTTTAATATTTATATGTTTCCCTAAATATTCATTTTGGTTTATCGTAGCTTTAAAGATATCCACTTGTGAAATGTCTGTATTATTTTTAGGTATATAAAGGCATTTTTAAACAGTCTTTGTTTGCCTTTGTTCCAGTAAATCCTCAGCAGTTTCTAACTTAAAAATAAGATAAAGGTTTTCACCCAGATTGGGAACAAAGCAGAGTTGGCCCATTGTTTCTTGTCCATCATAGCCTAGAGATGTCAGCTTAAAGGATGATGTCAGATCAATTCATGTACTTAATTGTGTTTTTACATAAGTGTAGTTCATACCTCTAGAGGCAACATAAAAATAAGAACTTCCAGCACCTCTGAACAAAGTTGAATATGTGGATACATACAAGTTGGATTTCTGGTCCCTTCATTTCATGTTAGAGAGTCGCCCCTACTTATTCTAGCCTACCCCTTATCTTCAGCCAGAAGAATAGCAGTGGATCCTTCCCACAGCCTACATTCTCCAGCAGCTGCCTTCATTCCGGCTTGAAAGGAATTCCCTGGCAGCCCATTGGCCCAAGAGTAAGGAAATGGTTGCCTAGCAACTGACTCCTGCACCCCCCACAGCCCTGAGAAGAGGAGCTCTTGGGCCAACCACCTAGTTTCTGCCTGTGCTACATTGAAGAGGAGCTGCTTGAGAGAAGATGAAGCCCTTGTCTCTGTTAATAGGGATATTGATAATTCTTGGGGTCACAATTAAAAGTAAGTCTTTTGTCCTTACAGTTCTTTATAAGGGTCTTTTCTCTTTGCTCAAATAGCAGTAAGGGCAGAAGCCAATTAAAAGATTAGAAGTAACTTTACTATATCCCTAACACCATTTTTGTACAAGTACTTTAAAATGTCCAGTAAGAAGAATAGATGGTAATGATACTCTTACTTGGGACAATGCATAGGAAGGGTCGGGGGAATGGGAACAGAACAAACCTCTGAGAAAAGCACTACAGTAATTGTTATAAAATAGGGATATTTAAGACAAGTTGTTAAGTGTTATTAAATCTAGACTATTATAAAGGTCTAGTTCCAAGACTTTAAAGGAAAAATATAGAATTCAAAGAGTGTGAAAGATCTATAAATATGTTCTTTTAAAATATTTACGCAAAAACAATTTCAAAGTTTCAATGTTTCCTAAATACTTACTATCTGAAAATGGAAGTTATTTTCCAATCTTGTTTCTTTGGCCATTTTTTTGAGTTACTTTTTATCCAATCCTGATATGATAATGTGCTCATGATAATTTCGTAGTTGATTCCATAGGATTTTCTGTATGCTAGATCTAACCACTAGACAACCATTCTTTGATCCCTCATTGTCTATTGGTTAGAATTTGGCACTCTCACTGCCATGGCCCAGGTTCAATTCCCTATCAAAGCAAAAGAAGAAATATTTGGATTTATCCCAGAAATGTAAAATTGGTTTACCATCCATAAATTAATCAATATGACCCAATCACATCAATATAATAAAAGACAAAGATCACATGGTCATCCTAATCCAGTAAAAGTATTTGACAAAATTCAACACTCTTTGTGATAAAAATGTGTGACAAACTAAGAATAGAAGGAAACTTTATCACCCTGATACAAGATATCAAAAAACCCAAAGCTACCACATTTAATTGTGAAAGACTGGATGCTTTACTCCTAACATCTGGAATAAGACAAGGATGTCCACTTTTGCCATTTCTATTCAATATCGTACTAGGAGTTCTAACCATGGCAATTACACAAGAAACAGAAGTATCATGTCATCTGTGAATACAGATCATTTTAATTCTTTCTTTCCAGGCATCAAGCTTGGAAAGAAAGAAGTAAAATCTGTATTCACAGATGACATGATCTAGTATACAGAAAATCCTATGGAATCAACTACAAAACTATTAGAACTAATAAGTGAGTTCCACAACACTGCAGGATAAAAGATCGATATGCAAAAATCAATGCTATTTCTACACATTAGCACTGAGCAAACTAAAAATGAAATTAAGAAAGAAACTTTATAAGTATCAAAAATGAATTACTTAGGAATAAATTTTACCAAAGTAGGGCAAAACTCATATTCTAATAACCACAAAAATTGTTTAAAGAAGTTAAAGAAGACCTCACTAAATAAAAAGACTTCCCATGTTTATGGATTGGAAAACTTAATATTGATAAGATGGCAATACTGTGCAATTGATCTGTAGATTCAACACTTTATTTATTTATTTATTTATTTAGAGATGGAGTTTTGCTCTTGTTGGCCAGGCTGGAGTGCAATGGCTTGATCTTGGCTCACTGCAACCTCTGCTTCCCAGGTTCAAGCAATTCTCCTGCCTCAGCCTCCCAAGTAGCTGGGATTACATGTGTCCACCACCATGCCCCCCTAATTTTTTTTATTTTTAGTAGAGATGGGGTTTCACCTTGTTGATCAGGCTGGTCTCGAACTTCTGACCTCAGGTGATCCACCTGTGTTGGCCTTCCAAAGTGCTGGGACTACAAGTGTGAGCCACTGTGCCCAGCCTTCAGCGCAATCTTTATCAAAATTCCAGATGACTTCTTTTTAAAAATTGGCAAACTTATTTAAAATTCATATGGAAAAAAATGTTCTTGAAAAAGAAGAATGAATTTGGAGGACTCACATTTCCCAATTTCAAAACTTACTACAAAGCTATAGTAATCAAGACAGTATGGTACTGGTATGAAAATAGACATATAGGATTACTGGAACAGAATTGAGAGTTTTACAAGTAAACTGTCACACTTGTCATCAATTGATTTTTGGCAAAAGTGCCATGAAAACTCCACGTGGAAGGTGCCGGGGGAGATAATCTCTCCAACAAATGGTGCTGGGACAACTGAATAACCACATGCAAAAAATGAATTTGGAAAAATTTAAATAAAACCATTTTTAAAGGCTAGGCACAATGGTTCATATCTGTAATCCCAGAACTTTGGAAGGCCAAGGCAGAAGGATCACTTAAGGCCAGAACTTTGAGACCAGCCTGGTCAACATAGCGAGAACCTCATTTCTTTAAAATTAAATTAAATTAAAATAAAGGTTCATAAAGAATGAATTTGTACCCCCACCTCATACCTCATATACACAAATTAATTCAAAATGGGTCAAAAAGACCTACACATATAACTAAAGCTTTAAAACTCTTAGAAGAAAACATAGGCATAAATCTTTCTAATTTTGGATTAAGCAATGATTTCCTAGGTATGCCACCAAAAGCACAAGCAAAAAAGGAAAAACCAAACTGGATATCAAAATAAAAAACTCTTCTGCTCTGAAGAATATCATCAAGAAACTGAAACGACAACCCACAGAATGAGAGAACAATCTTGCAACTCATATGTCTGATGAGAGTTCAGTATTCAGAGTACACAAAGAAGCTTAAAATTCATCAATAAAATGGCAACCCAATTTAAAAGTGGACAAAGGAATTGAACACACATTTTTCCAAAGAAGATGAACAAATGACCAACCACATGAAAGATATGCAACATCATTGGTCATTAGGGAAATGAAAACGAAAAGCACAGTTAGTTATCACATCACACCCACTAGGATGGCTATAATCAGAAAACAGGAAATTATCAAATTTTGGCAAGGATGTAGAAAAAGAGAAACCTTCACACATTGCTGGTGGGAATATAAAATGGCATACTCATTGTGGAAAACAGTGTGATGGTTCCTTAAAAAGTGAAATATAGATTTATTAAGTCAGTGCAAAAGTAATGTGGTTTGGACAATAAAAGTATGGAGAAAACCACAGTTACTTTTGCAGCAACCTATACAGTGTAACCTATCAATTCCACTACTAGGTATATACCCAAGAGAAATAAAAACATAATGTTCTCATAATGAGAAATTTGTGCACAAATATGTATAGAAGCATTATTCATTGTAGTTTAAAGATGGAAACAATCCAAATATTGACCAACAAATAAGTAAATAAATTGTGGTATACACATTGGAATATACATACACTGAATGGAATATTACTCAGTCATAAAAAAGAATGAGGTACTGATATGTGTTACAACTTGGATGAACCTCAAAAACTGTGCTATTTGAGAGAAGTGAGACAGAACGCTGCATACTGTATGATTCTTATTTTATGAAATATCTGAAACAGGCAAATTTATAAAGATGGCAAGCAGATTACTGGGTTAGGGGATGGCAGAGGAGAGAATGAGGAGTGACTACTTAATGGGTACAAAGTGTACTTCCGGGATGATGAAGTTTTGAAACTGTAGAAAGGTGATAGCTGGACAACACTGTGGATGCACTAAGTATCATTTAATTGCACACTTTAAAAGGGGCAATTGTATGTTATATGGATTTCACCTCAAATTTTTTTTAAATGTTGCAATGCTTTGGAAAACCATCTGACAATTCCTCAAAAAGTTAAACATAAAGTTACTATATGATCTAATAGTTCCATTGCTAGGTATATGTCCAAGAGATCTGAAAACATATTTCCACACAAAAACTTATACATAAATGTTAGCATTATTCACAATAGTAAAAAAGTAGAACTACCTCAAGTATTCAACAACTGATGAACGGATCAATAAATTGTTGTCTATCCATACAATGGAATACTCAGTAAAAACAAGAAACAAAGTACAATATGGATAACCTTGAATACATGCTAAGCAAAACAAGGTAGACACAGGCCTAAGCTCAGTGGCTCATGCCTGGAATCCCTGCCCTTTGGGAGGCCAAGGTGGGCAAATCATGAGGTCAACAGATTGTGACCACCCTGGCCAACATGATAAAACACTGTCTCTACTAAAAATACAAAATTAGCCAGGTGTGGTGGCAGGTGCCTGTAGTCCCAGCTACTCGGGAGGCTGAGACAGGAGAATTGCTTGAATCTGGGAAGGGAGGTTGCAGTGAGCCGAGATAGCTCCACTGCAATCCAACCTAGTGACAAAGCAAGACTCCGTCTCAAAAAAAAAGAAAGAAGATAGACACAAATGGCCACATATCATGCAACTTCCTAAGTATGAAATGTCCCGAATAAGCAAAAACTCAGAGACTGAAAGTCGATTACTTTCAGGAATGGGAAGATGATGACTAAGGGATGCAGGATTTCTTTTTGGAGTAATGAAAAATGTTCTGTGATTGTGGGATGTTTGCAAAAATTTGTGTTTATCATAAAGGCCATTGAATTGTAGAGGGGAAAAATAAATCTTTAATAAACGTTATGTGCCAGGAATATTGGGATAAGAATATCTAAGAACAGTACTTATCCTTGAGCAGCTTAGAGTCTTGAAGAGAAAAGCCAAAATAACAAATGAATAAATTGTAAAGTGTTGTAGATAATAAAACAAGCATTTACAGGGTATGGTAGGGCACAGAATGAGGAAGAGGTCAATTCTACCAGTGTGGAGTAGTCAGAAAGGCTTCATAAAGGAAATGGCGTAGACCAAATCTTGAAAGATTAGTGAGTGTTCACCAAGCAGGCAAGGGAGAGCAAGAACATTTCAGGCCAGAAGAAAGGAACAAAGACACAGAGGAATGAAAGAGCATGGTCTATAAATAAGTATATCAGTTTTCTGTGGTGTAGCATGTAAGTAGCAACTTATGAGGTTGGAATGGTAGACAGGGACTTTATGTGACAGGCTATGAAGTTTGGGCTTTATCCTGGGAGCAATGGGTAGTCATTTCAGGTTTACTCCTTGAAGAACATGAATAGAATTATGCCTTAGAAAAATGACTTTGAGAGTAAAACAGCACTACTAGAGGTGAGGAAGGGTTGAGGGAGAGGGACTACCCAAAGGTTCGTTAAACAGCTACAAAAGTATGGCCAAATGAGGAATAAGTTCTGGGGTTCTGTAGCGCTACAGGGTGACTGTATTTAACAACAATTTATCATATATTTTCAAGTAGCTGGAAGAGCAGATTTTGAATGTTCCAGACTCGAAAACATGACAAACTTTTGAATTGAGAAACATACTAATTACCCTGATTTGGTCATTACACATTGTATATATGTATCAAAATATCACACTGTGCTCCATAAATGTGTACAATTACTATATGTTAATTAAAACAATAAGAAAACAATATTTAATAGTGAAAAAAGCAAATATTTAATGTCCTTAGCAAAAAAGAAAGAAAAGAAGAGAGAAGGGAGCGGGGGAAAGAGGAGGAAAAGAGAGAAAGAGAGAGAGAGACTTTGGCAGGAAAGGGTCGGATGTCACTATATAACTCTGGTGACAGTGTAACCAGTAGACTATTGAATAGTCCAAACAAGAAACAATGAAGACTTAAACTATAGCAACAGCAGTGGGAACTGAGAGGAGTTGATGAATATCAAGGCTAGACGGAATATTATCACAGAAGTCTAAGGTGAGAGAGTGCTAAGAACACGTGAACTGCCAACAATGGCAAATGCTAGAGAGAAGGGGAAATTAGAGTCAGCCAGTGACCACAAAATTTAATAGCTTGAAAATCCTTATGTTTCCAGGACACTTTTAGTGGAGAAGCAGGGACAGAAACCTGATTTCAAGGCCAGGCTTGGTGGCTTACGCCTGTAATCCCAGCACTTTGGGAGGCTAAGGTGGGCAGATCATTTGAGATCAGGAGTTTGAGACCAGCCGGGCCAACATGGCAAAACCCTGTGTCTACTAAAAATACAAAAACTAGCCAGGCGTGGTGGCACACACCTGTAATCTCAGCTACTCAGGAGACTGAGGCAGGAGAATCACATGAACCCAGGAGGCAGAGGTTAGAGTGAGCTTAGATCGTGCCACTGCACTCAAGCCTGGGCGACAGAGTGAGACTCTGTCTCAAAAA
>NW_016107561.1:3165881-3175496 GCF_001604975.1 Cebus imitator
AAAAAAAAAAAAAAAAAAAAAAAAAAAAAAAAAAAAAAGCTAGTGCTGAAAGACCTACGATTCGTACATAAAATTAGCCCTTAACCTCACTTTTTTTTCCCTCTCTCTGCCCTTCTACCCTATTTCTCAAGGCAAAACAGGCAGGTGTACCTTTTTTCATTCAGATACACCTTGAAAACTTGCGTGTTGTCTTTTTTTTCATTTGATAATCATTTTATTTTGATTTTACCTATATAAAATTATTGAGGGGGACATAACTATGCAATTGTCCCTGACTCTACATTCACCTAAGGAAATTCTTAAAAAGTTACTGAGATTGTTTTTTCTTTTGGTAAATCCTCAGAATAAAATAGTTGAAGATGATGGAAGGAATGAACAGTTCATCCTAAGCCACATCTAAGTATGTGGCTTAGAAAAATGGAAGGAAAGCTAATCATATGGTTTTTCTCTCTTCACTCTATCAACTCAGCTGCTGCAAAGGTAGTGTAAAATGTATCACTGAGGCAGTGAAAAGGCATTGCCAGGAGTTCTGCCTCTAGATCATCCAGTGTCCAAGGTTTCCTCCCTCCCGCCTATTTTCTTTCTTTTCTGTCTATTTCTTTTCTTTCTTATTTATTTATTTATATCTCTCTTAGAAAGAGTTTTTCTTTTTTTAATTTTTTGTTTACAATGATAGAATTTGCTACTGTCTTGGAATATACATTATTTTTTTGAGGCAGAGTCTCATGCTGTCTCCTGGGCTGGAGTGCAGTGGCACGATCATGACTCACTACAGTCTCGACTTCCCAGGCTCAAGCATTCCTCCCACCTCAGCCTTCCAAGTAGCTGGGACCGCAGGCATGCACCACCACCATGCCAGGTTAATTTTTGTATTTTTTGTAGAGACGGGGTCTTGCTATGTTGTCCAGGCTGGTCTCAAAATCCTGGGCTCAAACAATCCTCCTACCTCAGCCTCCCAAAATGCTGGGATTAGAGGCATGAGCCACCAAGTCATGCTGGTGGCTGGCCCCGTCTATTTCTTTCTAGTTAGACTACTGTTGTTTTTTTTTGTTTGTTTGTTTGTTTTTTGAGATGGAGTCTCACTCTGTCACCCCAGCTAGAGTGCAGTGGCGAAATCTCGGCTCACTGCAACCTCTGCCTCCCGGGTTCAAGTGATTCTCCAGCCTCAGCCTGCCAAATAGCTGGGATTACAGTCGCCTGCCACGACGCCTGGCTAATTTTTATGTTTTTAGTGGAGACTCAGTTTCACCATGTTGGCCAGGCTGGTCTGGAACTCCTGACATCAGGTGATCCACCCACCTCCACCTCCCAAAGTGCTGGGATTACAGGAGTGAACCACTGCGCCCAACCATCTTTCTGGTAATAACCCCTATCATACACTTCTGTGATTAGAAAAGCAAAGCAAAACAACTGTCTCTGACACTCACCTATCCAGTAGCTCTCTATCCCAGTTGAAAAGGGCATGTAGCTCAACAATCTCACACTAATCAGAAGCCAGAAAGCAGTTGCCTCACAATCATGTCTAGGTCCTTGTCTGGTCCAGAAAGAGGGCACATAAAGACCAAGCCCTGGCCATGATGCAGAGGAAGCTGAGCCTAAGCAGTACAAGCAGGCAATATCCTACTGCCTCAGAAATGTTCTTGCTTCTACCAGTGCTATTTGAATAACCTATGGAATCAAGGATTTCTAAATTACCTTTGCTTTCATTAAGTTCTTTTATATTGTACCTTTAACCAGGGAAAAGATAAACTGCAAGTATCTGGAGCATCTCTCCTTGAAAAGAAGCAGGAGAGAGCAGGTGTTATGATAGGATTGATGACTGCTAGAGAGAAGTTTGATAACTGTGTTATGTGAGGAATCAGTAAAAAAGCACATTTCTCTTTTGTGAGTTTCCTGAAAGTTATAAGGCTTTTTCACATCTTCATATTTTAGATTTATCTGAATGGTTTCTAATTTTGTATTTTATTTTTCATTGACAAATATTAATTGCATATTTATGGGGTACAATGTGATGTTTTGATATATGTATATGTTATGCAATGATTAAGTCAAGCTAATTAACATATCTATCCCTCCATATACATACCATTTTTTGTGCTGAAAACATTTGAAATCTGTTTTAGTAATTTTGAAATATAGAATACATTATTAACTATAGTCACCATGCTATGCAACATCTAAAACTTATTCTTCCTATCTAATTGAATCTGTACTCTTTGACCAAACTCTTCCCATCCCCCATACACCCCTCCCCAGCCTCTGGTAACCATCATTCTACTTTCCATTTCTCTTCTTTTCTTTTCTTTTTTGTTTTTTTTTTTTTGAGATGGAGTTCTGCTCCTGTTGCCCTGGAGTGCAATGGCATGGTCTTGGCTCACTACAACCTCTGCCTCCCAAGCTCAAGTGATTCTCCTGTCTCAGCCTCCTGAATAGCTGAGATTACAGGTGCACACCACCATGCCCGGCTAATTTTGTATTTTTAGTAGAGATGGGGTTTCATCATGTTGGCCAGGCTGCTTTCAAACTCCTGACCTCAGGTGATCCACCTGCCTAGGCCTCCCAAAGTGCTAGGATTACAGGTGCGAGCCACCATGCCCGGCCTCTACTCTCTATTTCAATGAGTTTCAACTCTTTAGATTCCACATATAAGTGAGATAAGGAAGTATTTATCTCTCTTCCTGGCTTATTTCATTTAGCACAATGTACTCCAGGTTAATCCATATTGTAGCAAATAGCATGATTTCCATCTTTACAAGGATGAATAATATTTTATTGTGTATATATATATATATATATATATACAACATTTTCTTTGTCCATTCATCCACTGATGGACACTTATGTTGTTTCTGTATCTCGACTATTGTAAATAATGCTGTAATGAACATGGGCGTGCAGACATCTCTTCAACATAGTGATTTCAAATCCTTTGGATATATACCTAGAAGGGGGATTGCTGGATTATATGCCAATCGTATTTTTTAATTTTTTTGAGGAATCTCTGTCTATATTTTTTGACATATGGCTGTACCAATTTACATTCCCACCCACAGTGTACAAGATTTCCCTTTTCTCTGGCTGGGTGTGGTGGCTCACACCTGTAATCCCAGCACTCTGGGAAGCCAAGGTGGGCAGATCACCTGAGGTCAGGAGTTCAAGACCAGCCTGTCCAACATGGTGAAACCCCATCTCTACTAAAAATTAAAAAATTAGTCAGGTATGGGGACATGTGCCTGTAATCCCACCTACTTGGGAGGCTTAGGCAGGAGAATTGCTTGAACCCAGGAGGCGGAGGTTGCAGTGAGACAAGATTGCACGAATGTACAACAGCCTGGGCAAAAGAACGAGACTCTGTCTCAAAAAAGATTTCCCTTTTCTCCACATCCTTACCAACAGTTATCATCTTTCATCTTTTTTCTGACAAGTGTGAGGTAATATCTCATTGTCATTTTAATTTGCATTTTCCTGATAATTAGTGATATTGAATATTTTCTCCTATATCTGTTGGCCATTTGTATGTCTTCTTTCTAGAAATGTCTGTTCAGGTCCTTTGACCATTTTTTAATCAAGTTATTTGTTTTCTTGCTATTAAGTTGAATTTCTTATATATTTTAGATATTAGTCCTTTATCAAATGTGTGGTTTGCAAATATTTTCTCCCAATTTATGGGTTGTCTGTTCAATCTGTTGTTTTCTTTCTTGTGCAGATTTTTAGTTTGATGCAATTCTATTTGTCTATTTTCACTTTTGTTGCTTGTGCTTTTTGGCATTATATTTAAGAAATCGCTACTGGCCAGGCACAGAGGCTCACGCCTGTAATCTCAGCACTTTGGGAGGCCAAGGTAGGCAGATCACGAGGTGAGGAGATCAAGACCGTCCTGGCCAACATGGTGAAACCCTGCCTCTACTAAAAATACAAAAATTAACTGGGCATGGTGGCACATGCCTGTAGTCCCAGCTACTCAGAAGGGTGAGGGAGGAGAATCACTTGAACCCGGGAGGCAGAGGCTGCAGTGAGCTGAGATAGCACCACTGCACTCTAGCCTGGACAACAGAGTGAGACTGTCTCAAAGAGACAAAACAAAACAAAAAAGAAATCATTCTCTACCAGTGATAGCCCTCTGCCCAGGCCAATGTTGTGAAGCTTTTCCTCTGTATATTTTTTAGTAGTTTTAGAGTTTCTGGTCTTAAGTTTAAGACTGTTTAAATTTTTTTGAAATGACAAAGTGACTGGGTTTATTTGTAAGTAACTAGGTTCAATTTTCTTTCATTGTGCCAATATGTGGCCTAACCCAGAGATTAAGTGCCAGCTTCAGGAAAATAAAGTTATATTTTTGTACAACCTCGAATGTATGTCTTCTAAATATTTTTTCTTTTGTTTTTAGTTGATATATAATCATTGCACATATTAATCGGATGCAGAGTGATACTTCAGTACATATATGCAATGTGTAATGATCAAATCAGAGTTATTAACATAGCCATCACCTCAAACATTTATTATTTCTTTGTGTTGTGAACATTCAAAATCTTCTCTTCTAGCTTTTCCAAAATATGCAATATGTTATTAACCATATTTATCCTATAGTACCATAGAATACTAGAACTTATTTCTCCCATCTAGCTGTATTTTTATATCAATTAACCAACTTCTCCTCATCCTCCCCTCTTCCTATCCTTTTATTCTCTAATAACCACAATTCTATTCTATTATTTATATGAGCTCAATTCTTTCAGCCTCCACATGAGTGAGAACATGTGATATTTGTCTTTCTGTGCCTGACATTTCACTTAGCATTATGTCCTGTGGGCTAATCCATGTTGCACAAATGACATGATTGCATTTTTTCTTTTGTTTTTCTTTTTTTTTTTTTTTTTCCAGACTGAATCTCACTCAGTTACCCAGTCTGGAGTGCAGTTGCCGGATCTCAGCATCCTACATTCAAGCGATTCTCATGTCCCAGCCTCCTGAGTATCTGGAATCACAGATGTGCACAGTCACACCTGGCTAATTTTTGTATTCTTAGTATAGACTGGGTTTTGCCATGTTGGCCAGGCTGGTCTCAAATTCCTGACCTCAAGTGATCCACCCACCTCAGCCTCCCAAAGTGCTGGGATTACAGGCGTGAGCCATCATGCCTGCTGATTTCATTGTTTTTCATCAATTTCATTCTTTTTCATGGCTGAATAATAGTTCATTGTGTATATATACACCAATTTTTTTATCCATTTATCTGTTGATGAATATTTAAGTCAATTTCATATCTTGGTTATTGTGAATAGTGCTAAAATAGACATGGGGGTTTAGGTATCTCTTCAATATACTGATTTCCTTTTCTTTGGATAAATAGTGGTAGGATTGATGGATCATATGGTAATTCTATTTTCAGTTTTTTGGGAAACCTCTATACTGCTTTCCATGATGGCTGTACCAATTTACATTCCACCAACAGTGTTTAAATGTTCCCTTTTCTCCGCATCCTTGAGAGCATTTGTTAATTTTTGTCTTTTTGGTAATAGAGCCACTCTATTGTGTTTAAGTTTTCAGTACATTTTGAGCTGATTTTTGTATGTGTTGTGAGATAAGGGTCCAATTTCATTCTTCTGCAAGTGGACATACAGTTTTCCCAACACTAATTGTTAAAGATAGTGTCCTTTCCTCACTGTGTGTTCTTGGCACCTGTGTTGAAAATCAATTGACCATAAATACATAAGTTTAATTCTGAGTGCTCTATCCTGTTCTGTTGATCAATGTGTCTGTTGGGTTTTTTGTTTTTTGTTTTTTGTTTTGATATGGAGTCTCTCACTGTCGCCTGGGCTGAAGGGCAGTGGCACCATCTTGGGCTAGAGTGCAGTTGTGTGATCTCGACTCACTGCAACCTCCACCTCCTGGGTTCAAGCAATTCTCCTGCCTCAGCTGCTCGAGTAACTGGGATTACAGGTGCCCACCACCATGTGTGGCTAATTTTTTTTTTTTTTTTAAGTAGAGATGGGGTTTCTCTATGTTGCCCAGGCTGGTCTCAAACTCCTGACAGCCACCCGCCTCAGCCTCACAAAGTGCCGGAATTACAGACGTGAGCCACTGCACCTGGCCCAATGTGTCTGTTTTTAGGCCAATACCATGCTGTTTTGATTACTATAGATTTGTAATGTATTTTGAAGTCAAGTAGTGTGATGTCTTTAGCTTTGCTCCTTTTGCTCAATATTGTTTTGGCTATTTGAGGTCTTTTGTAGTTCCACACAAAATTTATGGCTGTTTTCTTCTATTTCTGTGAAAAAACACTTGGGATTTTGATAGAGATTATATTGAATCTGTAGATTACTTTGGGTAATACGGACATTTTCACAATATTAATTTTTCCAATCCACGAATATAAGATATCTTTTTATTTATTTATGATACCTTGATTTATTTCATCTTTGTAATTTTTAGTATACAGATCTAAAAGGTTTCTATATCAACCAATTACTACTACTCTTTGGGTCTATTCAGTAGGATAGCACTTATTGGAGGGAGGACAGCCCTCGGCCTGGGGAGAGGTAAGGGTACAGACCCCCTTGCCAGACCCATAAATACTCATGCATCGGCTTTATCTCAGCTTCACTGAGGAACTCCATGACATGTTCTTTTTTGCTTATAAATGTTCATAAGTCTCTCCCATTTTTTGTATATCCAAGGATTTTCTCTGCCAGTAATAGCCCTCTACCCGCTCCTGATGAATCCCAAGATCTATCTCCCCATCAATTGAAACTGCTTTCTCAAAGAACACCAACAGCTCATTGATTACCAATCCAGTGGCTTTTTGCTGTTCTTTCTCCTAGACCTCTGTGCACCATGCGACATTATTCACCAACTTCTCTTTCCCTCTTCCTCTGTAGAGCCATCTCAGGCTCTTTCACTGGCTTGTCTTCCTCAATCAATTCTCCTTTTGAATGTTGTGCCCAAGGTTCAGTGCTTGGCTTTCTTGCTCTTCGTATTCTATGCTTCTTGCTCTCACCCAAATCCTACAGCTTTGTTTATATATGTGTCTATATCTCAGACCCTCCTTCTAATCTCTAGTCGTGCATGTGCAGCTACTTGATGGTCATGAACAATGTATGCAGATTCCTTAAATCAACATTTATTCTCAAAGTTACTTCCTCCTGTGTTTTTTTCTTGTTAATGGTGTCAACGATCCTTCCCTGCAAACCTTGTTCTCAAGTACTCCAAATTGCGTGATCATACAGTTCTAATCCCCTAAGTATCATTCAGTGATTTTGCAGATAAGACTGAGGCCCACCATGGTGAAATTGCTTCCCCCAGGTCATCCTGCAAAGCTAAATCTAGAACCAGAATCTCTTAATCCTTCATATTTATTCATTCCCTTATTCTTTTACTAATTCCTGTCAATTCTACAACCTCAGAGGTTTTCCCATCTATACATTTTCACTGTCTCAATTTAAAATCGCATTTTAGTATCTTTTAACTATGCTAATGCACTTCTAACTTGCTTTTCTCTTATCCACATACACTACTGCCAGAAATAATATTCCTCAACTCCAAATCTAGTCATGATGTTCTCCTGCTGAGACATCCACTTTATATAGAATAAAGTTCTAACATCTTGTCCATTAGTCAAAATCCTATGTAATTAGATCCTAGCTTCCTTTCTATTTTGTCTTAGCTACACACTTATTTTATTTCAACCAATTCAAACTATTATCAGCTGTTCAGTATACCTAGCTAACTCTCCCACCTCCATGTCTTTCTCAATCTGTTCTGCAGACGGTCTGTCAACAGGGATGGTCTGTCATCTGATTTTCTTCCCCATCAGCACCATAAATCTGAAGCATAGTATCTTGTTCATCTTTTAAGGTCTATGTCAAGTTCTACTTCCTCTTTAAAAAACAAACAAACAAAAGCCTTTGTGGCTCATGCCTGTAATCTCAGTAGTTTGGGACTTTGGGGGCTGAAGGATCTCTTGAGCTTGAGAGTTAAAGACTAGCCTTGGCAACACAGTAAGACCCTGTCTCTATAAACAAAAAACAAAACAAAACTTTCCCACCCCCTTCCTCATAGCACATTGTGCCTTTATTGTCCTATGCATCAAAGTCTCTTAATTGAGTTAGTTTTTAACTCTCTTAGCAGATTACTAACTATATGAATAAAGAGATTGTGTTTTACTTGCCGTTTAGATCTCCTCTAGTTCGTTGCAGAACTTGACATTTAGCAGATGCTCAAAAGCACTTGTAAAATCAAATAGTAATAAACATCCATATAATGCTAAAATTTGTAAAATACATTCTCAAAACCTGTAGATCATTCAAATGTTTTTATTATTCTAAATTTATAGATGTTTAAAACTCTGAAGAACAGAATTTAGTAAGACCTGAATTCTGTGGTGGGAATCAAAGGTTTTTACTCCATATTACCTCTGTTAATATGTCTGAATTCTCCAAAGGACTGTGCTGGGTATTTTCCTCACAATCATATTTACTTGCTTCAGGCTGTTTGTGCACACTATCAAATAGCCAGATGAAAAATTAAAAATTCAATCATCCAAATATTTTTAAATGTAATATACATATGTTTGCTTTCATATAGAACAAACAGCCAGGGGATTGATTCAGCTATTTGCTTTTCAACCAGTTGTTTTGGCAGTATGATTATTACATAACCTCCAACAGTGACATTTTATCAGTTTTTTGTAGATTTTCTCATTTTACTTGATTCTTCCATTTATTTACTATAGTCATCTAGTCTTATTTATATCATTTATCAGGCAATGAAACATGGTAGGCAGAAAAACTGGTTCTTAAGACTTCTTTAAGCCTGTCCGCACAGACTTGGAACCAAGATTATAATGCTGGGATTGAAGAGAATATTCTGAGATTGGATAAAGTGATTTATACCCTGCAGCTTCCATGATTGAGAGATTTGGGAAGAAAAAAACAAAAACTCATTAACTCTGGAAACAAGCAGGAGTCCCTCTGATGAAAAAGAAATCATCAGGAAATCCCGAGAGACAAAATGATAGGTGGAATTGAACTGAAAGGAGGGACTTTTGCCCAAAATGTGCAAAAGAGAGTATCGCTAGGAAAGATGGTACGAGTAGGTTCAGGGAAAAACAAGGAAGGAGCCCTGGTGCAGTGGCTCACACCGATAATCCCAGCACTTCAGGAGGCTGAGGTGGAGGGATCACCTGAGGTTGGGAGTCTGGCCAACATGGTGAGACCCTGTCTGTACTAAAAATACAAACATTAGCCGGGCATGGTGGTGAGTACCTGTAATGTCAGCTACTTGGAGACTGAGGCACAAGAATCTCTTGAATGCGGGAGGTGGAGGTTGCAGTGAGCCAAGATCCAGCCTGGGCGACAGAGTGAGACTCTGTAAAAAAGAAAGGAAAAGGAAAAGAGAAGAAAAGCAAAGAGAAGAGAAGAGAAAAAAAAGCAGTAGGAGCAGCCTAGCAGTTCTGACTCCTGTTCCCCTCCCAACCGCCACTACCACCATATGCAGAGGAAAGGGCAAGACTTATGAAAGGCTAGGTTACTAGGTTGTAGGACCAACCCTCCCACTGAAATACATGTAAAATACAAACTTCTTAAATGCATCCAAAAGTTGAGAAGGCAGTGAAAT
>NW_016107561.1:3178651-3205885 GCF_001604975.1 Cebus imitator
TCGGGAGGCTGAGGCAGGAGAATCGCTTAAAACTGGGAGGCAGAGGTTGCAGTGAGCAGAGTTCGTGCCACTGCACTCCAGCCTGGGGACAGAGTAAGACCCTGTCAAAAAAAAAAAGGATGAGTGTATGAATAAGAATTTAGTACCTGAAAAGAGGTTTTTCAATGCAATAGAAAAAGATGAATTATAATGAATGCTAGTGACAAGTTGTCCATTCATTTAGAACAAAATGGTAGATCTCTCTTCATAGGAATCACAAAAATTATTTCAGATGGATTAAAAATGTAAATTGTAGCAGGGCAAGGTGGCTCATGCCTATAATCCCAGCACTTTGGGAAGCTGAGGTGGGTGGATTGCCTGCACTCAGGAGTTTGAGACTAGCCTGGGCAACATGGCGAAACCTTATCTCTACTATAAACACACACACACACACACACACACACACACACACACACGTGCCAGCTGTGGTGGCACATGTCTGTGGTTCCAGCTACTCAGGAGGCTGAGGTGGGAGGATCACTTGAGCCTAGAAGGTGAAGGTTGCAGTGAGCTGAGATTGCACCACTGCACTTCAGCCTGGATGACAGAGTGAGAACCCATTTCAAACAAAACAAAACAAAAAAGTACATTGTAAAAGCAAAACTATAAAAATAGTTTAAGGAAATACATGAGAATATAGATTCAAATGCTTGGTGAGAAAACCTTCTTGAACAAAACACAAACAAAAAGGTTATAAGTAAAGAAAGAATTGATAATTTTCACTGCATCAGGATTTAAGACCTCTACGGTGAAAAGAACACAAAATACAGTTAAAAGGCTGAAAACAGACTGAAGAATGTATTTACAACACACACACCAAATCAAGTAACATCCAGAAAACAAGAATTTGTAAATACTTTTTTAAAGCCTAATAGTTCCTTAGAGAGGAAATATAAATGCTCCCAAATGCTCTCCAGTCTTGTCGGCCAGGCTGGAGTGCAATGGTGCGATCTCGGTTCACTGCAACCTCTGCCTCCCGGGTTCAAGTGATTCTCTCATCTCAGCCTCCCGAGTAACTGAGACTACAGGCGCCTGCCACCATGCCCGGCTAGTTTTTGTGTTTCTAGTAGAGATGGGGTTTCATCATGTTGGCCAGGGTGGTCTTGAGCTCCTGACCTCAGGTGATCTGCTCACGTCAGCTTCCCAAACTGCTGGAATTACAGGCGTGAGCCACCATGCCTGGCTGTAGCAGTATTATATATAACATACATATACTGTGTGTGGAAGTAGAGTAGCTTTTTGGTATGCCAATTTGGTATTATCTATTAATATTTAAAATGAGCATACTACCTCTCAATGAGCATACTACCTCTCATTTACTTCTTGTTTTGTCCACCCTAGCAAACCATACATGTTTCACAGGAAACATGTTAAAGGTTATCCCTTACAGTATTGTTTGTCATGACAAAATTATTTCAAACATCATAAATATCTATCCATATTTAGTAATTAAATGACAACCACTGTTTTAGAGACAACTGTCTTCTAACCTTGAGATTCTGGATTTTATTTCATGGCATGGCAGAAATCCTCAAGAACATGATTGGCAAATAATTCTGACACTAAAACACAATTTCTAATTTCTGCATTCGACGTATGTTGAATGTTACCTCAAGTGCTTACAGTATCAAGGTTACTATATACTTCTAAGATCACATGCATAATTTTACATTTTATATGTTTGTATAAAAATGTACCAAAATATTTAATAATACAAAAACTTTAAGAATTTTCTACATAGTTATTCCCTGTGTTGGTTAATTTATGGTACCATATAAAGTACCTATCTTTTCTGGAGTGGGGGAACAGAATCTTACTCTGTCACACAGGCTGCAGTGCAGTGGCTCGATCTTGGCTCACTGCACCGTCAACCTCCCAGGTTCAAGCGATTCTCCTGCCTCAGCCTCCCGAGTAGCTGGGATTACAGGCGCACCAGGCACGCACACCATGCCTGGCTAAGTTTGTATTTTTAGTAAAGACGGGGTTTTACCATGTTGGCCAGGTTGGTCTTGAACCCCTGACCTCAAGTGATCAGCCTGCCTTGGCCTAGGATTGTAGGTGTGAGCCACCACACCCGGCCTAAAGTACCTATCTTTAAACCTTTGTTGTTTTTAATTCCCATTGCATCAATTATTTAAATAATACTTTTAATTACTCCAAATTATACTGTCGTAATATGAGATGATTCTACATGATGCAACGAACAATCATTTCTATTGCTGGAGATAACAAGACATAGTATTTATTAGTGCCTTGCCCAAAATCAGTTAGTACATCCATTTACAAAGGGGACTAAGACAAGAACTGAAGACTTCTGAATCATATTAACTCCTATACTGATAATCCATATTTCTTTATTCCTAAAGAGAGATACACTGATAATGAAAGAACAGAAGAACTGGCTCTGAGAATTCTAAACCTGTTTTGAAACTAGTTCTTCTAATATTTAGGGCAAATCATCGACATCTGGTTGCCTAAAGTAATTGCTCAATTACGTCTCCAGGTTCGGTCCATCAGTCACACATATGTAAATACATATAAACTTAAAAGCACCCTAAATCCAGTCAGCACATTCCCAAATTTGTAATGCTTTAATGGTGAAGCAATGTGGATGAAAAGTCCAGCTAGGAAAAAAAAAGAATGATAATGTTACACTCATGTGCTACCTGTTTTTTTAAATAGCCTATTATATAAAGATCAAAAACTAATACAACTTCATGGTTAAAACTACTTAACTGAAGATTGTTGAGTTATGCAGTGATGAAGCACTAAACACTAAAAACATTTTGTTTGAAGAGAAAAACCAGTCTCATTATGTGTAAAAAAAAAAAAAAAAGTTATTTATGGCTATAGAATTTAATTTGACAATTCCAAACTTGAGATTCTTTGACTCTTAAGTTTTCAATTGTAACTTGGAAGGCTGTTTGGTTAAATTTTAGATCCAGAAGCAAAATGACATGCTGTGTTATAATAAAAGTATTTAATCAACCAAGAGGATGGAACTCTTCCTTCAGAGATCTTACAATCCATAGAATAAAATTTAATAAATAATTGGGTGCTAACGTAAGTGACATGGGAGTACCACTTCCTGAAGACGTACAAGAACAGATGGGTCATTGAAGGCTGGAATATCCAGGGAGACCTACAGGTTTGAAGTCAAATTTATTTAGTCATTTAACAGATATATTTGAAGAATCTGTTATAGGACAGGAACTATGGTAGGCATCTGGCTCTAATGTTGAAACAGGAAAGACATGTCCTGGAAGAATGAATAAAAATTGGATATTCAGTAAAGAACAGGAAAGCATTCCAAATTAGAAGTACACAAGTAAGTAAAATACATGGGTGTGAGAATGAGTAGAATGTACATATAGGGTAGGAGGATACTACCACTTCAATAAGAGCAGGGTGTATGGGAAATAAATTGGCTAAGAAAAATAAGATTGGATTATTGAAAGGCTTAAACTGCCAGACAAAAAAAATTAAAAGAAACTTTACTGAGTGCCTAGCAAATGTCAAGCACTTTCACATCCACGATCTCATTTAGTTCTCAGAACAACTCTTCACACCTGCCATCCACAACAGTGCAATTCAAAGAAAAGCAAAACACAACAATGTTTTGCCTGTTCTTGGGGATGTTGGCATGGAATGAGTAAAACATGATAGAAGATTTGGAGCTTGAGAGACTGATGATCCCCTTGACAGGGGTAGAACACTGGAGGGAGGAAGGTGTCTTGGGAGGGGGCACATGAGAAATAATGATTCAGTTTGTGGGGACATTGGGACTTAGAAATGACAGGAATATATCCAGGCCACCTCGCTGCCTATTTAATCATATTTCAACCACTTCAGCTACTGACAACAAAACAAGTAGTTTGAGTGTTTCCACTCTCCATCAGAACCCAAAGTGGAAACTTTCTATCTGTTGCAAAATTTCAGGCTTTCAACTAAAGTCACTTTGTGTCTCTAAGCTTAAAAGCTTTAGTGCACTATTTCTAAAGGACAAAATCACATCTTCCACTCACCATTAACAAAGGCTTCATACTTTGTATGAATACAATTAACTAAGTTATTGTATCAATTATAAACTTTAGTTCATAAATTCAAACATTCAAGAAATACAACAATTTTTTCTTTTTTTTTGAGACGGAGTCTCACTCTGTTGCCCAGGCTGGAGTGCAGTGGCACAATCTCGGCTCACTGCAACCTCCGCCTCCCAGGTTCAAGTGATTTTCCTGCCTCAGCCTCCTGAGTAGCTGGAAATACAACAATATTTTCAACATTGGAATTTAATTTCTGTTTAATGTCAAGCTATTACATTTAATGTCAAGCTATTGTAGTGTTCATTTCTCTTTACCACCCTTCTAGCTTCTCCCTAATCCCAGTCCAGGGAATGTTTTCGCATTTTGGAAAGTGAGCACAGGAAGCCTTGAAGTTATGTTGATGTTATATCCCAGGTGTTCTACATTTATTCTATTGTCCAGATTGTTAGTCCTTACTTTTCCCCCAACAGTCAAGAAAATTCCTTTCTTTCTTTGTTTTTTTTGAAAGAAAGAGAAAGAGAAAGGGGGAGAGAGAACAGGAGTCTTGCTCTATTGCCCAGGCTGGAATGCAATCTAAAAATAGGTATTAAAAACCTCTTTTATGCCGATAATTGTGCTTAACAGCGGAGACAGGAAGAAATACGGGAAGAAAATAACAAACAGCCAACCAAGAAAGAAAATTCCTTTCTTTCTACCACATCATTGTTTTTCTGAAGCAATGAGCAACTTAACTGACTAAATTGAGAAAAGGCCACAGATACAAAAAAATACGAAGAAAACCATCATTTAATATTGTCATCAGTTAATATGTTCTACTATATATTCTCACTTATAATTTGCATTTCTCCAAAATTATTTCTCATCTAATCAAGAATTAATAATAAAAATAACATTTATTAGGCACTTGCTATGTGGTAGGCACTGTGCCAGGCACATTGTATAAATTCTTCAACTACCTTTCAATGTTGCTATTAAGCTCTTTACTTGTATCTACAGGAGGTAATTAGGCTTCTGGAAGGAATATCACCAGCAATGCTGAGTTATCTGGCCTTCTCAATTAAAATAAAAATTAAAATAAAAAACAGAACTATTCCAGAAAAGAATAAATAAAAGCCTAGTCAAATAAAAGCCTCCAGTAACTTTAGTTTTTATGGAAATTTGGCTATCTTTGCACTTGAAGAAGGATGTGAGGAGGAGAATAAAAGGCTGCGAAATACCTTTTCAAGACCTGACACTAAATTATAGACTGTTTCAGAATATCTGCTACATGTTCATTTACATAACTAAGCCATTAGTCTATTACCAAATATATAACAACACATCAAAATGTATCTGTACTTAGAGACCTTGAAATATCCAGGTCTGGTCTAATTACGTAGAAATAATGATTATACATCATTTCTGTTAAGAGGGGAATGGAATAGCTCCCTTCTATGCATGCAATTCTTGCTGTACGGATGTTACAATTATTATATGTTTGAGATGGCTTTCTAGGGAACCAAGGTGTTCTCAGAACATAGAGGTTGGGGGCAATAATACCCGTCACCCTCATCCTTTCAGGGCTATGGGAAAGAGAAAAGCCATGTCCTTCAAAAGGGGAAGAGCTTAGGTGAGTGGTGGAGATAGAATTTGTATTCTTGCCCTTAATGCCAGACAGAACCAGGGTGTTAAGGAGAGTTGCCCTCATATGGTTGAAAGTAAGATGGCACTCCCACCAGGGAGTGGGGAAAGGTTCTTGTGAAATTATACCAGGAAAAGGAATGAGCTGGGACTAGGCAGAGGGCAGTTGAGATATTATAACCAGAGATTTGTCAGTGTGAATTGGACTATGTCTGTGCCTTTTTTATATTTTTTGTTCTTTCTTGAATTACTAAATCTGTTTTGAAAATACCAGTTAGTTTTAAGTATGGTAAGAGTAACCAAGAAAACAGATTTCAAGAGAAAGGTGATAGCAGCAGTGATCAGAGCGATAAAAAAGCCAAAGAGAAAGTAAAATTCAACAGGAGCTGCTTCTTCTAGTGCTTACAAAGTGTAGCTTCTTCACTGTATTTCAATGAGGGAAGTGCTCTTCTTACAGATGCTAATGCCACTTGCTTTAAAAAGATAGATCCCTGCTGGACACCATGGTTCATGCCTGTAATCCCTTTGGAAGCCTAAGGCGGGTGGATCACAAGGTCAGGAGTTTAAGACCAGCCAGGCCAATATGGTGACACCCCATCTTTACTGAAAATACAAAAATTATCTGAGCGTGGTGGTGTGTGCCTGCAGTCCCAGCTACTTGGGAGGCTGAGGCAGAAGCATTGCTTAAACCCAGGAGGTGGAGGCTGCAGTTAGCCAAGATTGTGCCACTGCACTCCAGCCTGGGAGACAGAGCAAGACTCCCTCTCAAAAAAAAAGAAAAAGAAAGAAAGAAAGAGAGAAAGAAGGAGAGAAAGAGAGAGAGAAAGAGAGAAAGAAAAGAGAGAAAGAAGAGAAAGAAAGAAAGAAAGAAAAAGAAAAAGAAAGAAAGAAAGAAAGAAAGAGAAAAGAAAGAAAGAAACAAAGAAAGAAACAAAGAAAGAAAAGTCACACATCTCTCACTTTAAATCAAAAGCTAGAAATGATTAAGGTGAGGACAGTATGTCAAAAGCTAAGATAGGTCAAAAGCTAGTTCTCTAATGCCAAAAAGCCAAGTTATGAAAGAAAAAATTATTGAAGGAAATTAAAAGTGCTACTACAGTGAACATACAAATGATAAGAAAGTGAAATGGCCTTACTGCTGATGTGAAGAAAGTTTGAATGGTCTGGATAGAAGATCAAACCAGCCACAATATTCTGTTAAACCAAAGCCTAATCCACGGCCATCTCTTCATGTCTTTGAAGGTGAGGAAGCTGCAGAAGAAAAATTGTAAGCTAACAGATATTTATTCATGAAATTTAAGAGAAGAAGCCATTTCCACAACATAAAATACAAGCAGCAAGTGTTAATGTAGCAGTTGCAGCAACTTCTCCAGATAATCTTGTTAAGATAATTGATGAAGGTGGCTACACTAAGCAACAAATTTTTAATATAGCCAAAACAGCCTTCTATTTTTAAAAATGCCACTTAGGACTTTCATAGCTGAAGAGAAGTCAATGCCTGACTTCCAAGCTTCAAAGGCCTCCTTGTAGAGGCTAATGCAGCTGTTGACTTTAAGTTGAAGCCAAAACTTATTCACCGTTTAAAAAAGTTCTAGAGCCCTTAAGAATGATGATAAATCTACTTTACCTGTGCTCTATAAATGGAACCACAAAGCCTGAATGACAACACATCTGTTAACAACATGGTTGTAAACTGGATATTTTCAGCCCACTATTGAGAACTCCTCCTCAGAAAAAAAGATTCCTTTCAAAATGTTACTGCCCACTGACAAATCATGTACTTACCTAAGAGCTCTTATGGAGATATACAAGGAGATTAATGTGATTTTTGTGCCTGCTAAAACAACATCCATTCTGCAGCCCATGGATCAAGGAGTAACTTTGACACTCAAGTGTTTTTATTTAAGAAATACATTTCATAAGGCTATACTACCCTAGTTAGTAATTCCTCTGATGGACCTGGGCAAAGTACACCAAAAACCTTCTGGAAAGAATTCACCATTCTAAATGCCACTAGAACATTTGTGACACATAGGAAAATGTTTTAAAAAATTCATTAACAGGAGTTTGGAAAGGTGGATTCCAAGCCTCATAGATGACTTTGCAGGGTTAAGACTTCAGGGGAGGAAATAGCTGCAGATGTGGTAAAAGATAGCCAGAGAACTCGAATTAGAAGTGGAGCCTGAAGATGTGCCCAAATTGCTACAGTCTCATAATAAAACTTGAATGGATAAGAAATTGCTTCTATGAATAAGCAAAGAAACTTGCTTCTTAAGATGATACCTACTCTAGGATGAAGATGCTGTGAACATTGTTGAAATGACAGCAAAGGATTTAGAATGTTACCTAAACTTAGTTGATAAAGTGATGGCAGGGTTTGAGGGACTGACTCAATTTTGAAAGAAGTTCTACTGCAGGTAAAATGCTATCAAACGGCATTGTATGCTACAGAGAAATCTTTCATGAAAGGAAGAGCCAATGGATGCCAAAAACTTCACTGTCTTATTTCAAGAAATTGCCATATCCACCCTAAACTTCAGCAGCCACTACCCTGATAAGTAAGCAGCTGTCAACAGTGAGGCAAGACCCTCTACCAGCAAAAAGATGATAACTCAAATTTCTTAGCAATAAAGTATTTTAAAGTTAAAGTACGTGTATGTTTGACACAGAGTCTGGCTGTGTTGCCCAGACTGGAGTGCAGTGGCACAATCTCCCCTCACTGCAATGTCCACCTCCCAAGTTCAAGTGATCCTCCTGCCTCAACCTCCAGAGTAGCTGGGACTACAGGCATTTGCCACCATACCCAGCTAATTTTTTTGTATTTTTAGTAGAGATGGGGTTTCACCATGTTGGTCAGGCTGATCTCAAACTCCTGACCTCAAATGATCTACCCACCTCGACCTCCTAAAGTGGATTACCAGTGTGAGTCATCGCACCTGGCCCATGTTTTTAAGATGTAATGCTATTGCGCACTTAATAGACTACAGTATAGTGTACTTATTAATATGCACTGGGAAACCAAAAAAAAACTGTGTAACTTCCTTCATTGTACTGTTCACTTTATTGCAGCGGTCTGAAACCAAACTTGCAATGTCTCTAAGGTATGCCCATATTTAGGTTAATTAGAAATTCTAATAATTTTCAGTCCATTAAATAGGTATTGTTGAGATTTCAAAAAATGAGGACGAAAACTTTCAAAGCAGTAACTCACAAAATCAAGATTATTTGGATTTGAAACTTGTTAATGTGGAGTTAAACTAGATTATAATGGAAACTAGAAGTTAACAGAGAGATTCAATTTTTATACAATAGAGACTTGTAGGTTTTTAAGGAGATGAGTGTCTTGATGAAAACAGTATTTAGGGAAAATTATTCTGAGGGTAGATGGAAATTAGATTAACATGGGAATAATTATGATTAATCTGTTTGGAGGCTATTGTATGAATGCAGGCATGAAATGATTGGGTCTGATTTATGCTGTGCTTTCCTCAGAAAACTAAGTACTCACCTGAAAAAAATCTTACTGGGAGAATTTTCTCTGGACCCTTGTAGTGTATATCCTCTCTCTTCTTCTATGTTTTGCCAATTGTCTACCCATTTCTGGTACTTATTGTCTGCACACTTCGAGTCATTTATTCCCAGCCTGACCTGCTCTCATAACTTAGTCCCAGGTTTTAGAATCATCCTTGTTGCTAAATTGGCCTCTTACTATTTGTCTCACCTCTGTCAGCCTGCATGTCTTCTCTGGATTCTCCTGTTAACCTGTGTTTTTCTGTGTTCCATTCATCACAGCGTGATTCCCAGGGCTTTAGTTCTTAAGTGGCAGCCCATGTGGGAATCGGCACATTATCCCTTTCTACTTCCTGATCTCCTGCACCCACCAGCTATCCACTCCAAATGCCCGGCCCAGCTCAACTGTCAGATCATGACAGAGAGAAGAGGTGAGGAGTGAGCATTGAGAAATACACAATCATTAGGGAATTCAAAACAAAAGAGAAACTCTTAAATGGTGGTTTGAAAGGAAGAAGGGTATCCTAGATAGTATAAAGTCACAGAAGTTGGTGTACAACAGAATCTGAAAAGAAAGACTGTGAAGCTAAGCAAGTATGTCTAGGGGGAAGATGTCATTGAATGAAACCAAAAAAAGAGGTCATTTCTGGCCTTTGAGAAAGAAGTCTATGTGAAAAGGTTAAAAGCCAGATTTAAAGTAGAAAAAAAGGCTATTAAGAAGCAGAGATAACAGAGCACACAACACATTTACAAAGTACTCATTGAAAAAGGGCAGGTTGCAATTGGAGGCAGGGCCGGGTCCTTGGGCTGGCTCTTCCCATATTGTCAATTTCTTACACAAAACCAAGGATTACAGAGACTCCTAATTCCAACTTGGCCTCTTCTTTAACTGTTAGCTTGATTGATGACATTTAAATATTTAGACATATAGAATGTGGACTCCTGTTTGTATTCCTACTCTAGACTGTGCAAATATCAGGGCCAGGCCTGGGATGACATGCGTAAAGGTAGAGAGAAATGGTTTTTTGCTTTTTAGTTGTTATTCTCATTTTTATTTTTATTTTTTATTTTTGATATGGAGTCTCACTGTTTCCCTGGCTGGAGTGCAATGGTTCAATCTCAGCTCATCACAGTCTCTGCCCCCCAGGTTCAAGTGATTCTCCTGCCTCAGCCTCCTGAATAGCTGGGACTACAGGCATACATTACCACGCCTGCCTAATATCTGTATTAAAAAGCTAAAGTAGAGATGAGGTTTCACCTTATTGTGCAGGCTGGCCTTGAACTCCTGACTTCAGGTGATCTGCCCACCTGGCCTCCCAAAGTTCTGGGATTACAGGCGTGAGCCACCTCTCCAGCCTATTGTTATTCTGATTTTTTTAAAACTGCTCCAGATTGTTTAGATTGAGGAAGCTGCCAAATATTTCAAGGAAATGAGAAAGAATATAAGAGAGAATGAGAAAGTCAAGATATTGGCCAACAAGGGTTGATGAACAGAACAATAGTCCTTGGAAGTTAAGTAAGGTGAACTGGATGGAGCTAGACAACACCAGGGATGACAAGAAGGAAATGAGACTACACTAGGGAAAGAAATGAGTTAAAGCATTTTGAAACTCTCATGAGAAATTGGATCTGGAAAGAACTATAATTGAGACTTTTTTTTTGATATTTTATTCTTCCAATCCTTTTCTCAATTCTAGGAATATATTCTATATGATTTATTTTTGGCACTAGTTATTGGTTTACCTTAGCTTCGGAGAATTGAGATTTTTGAACCGAGAAGTCCTAAAAGGCTGAAAACACAGAATCATTTCCGTTGTCAATTGCTGCTTTGGCAACCCAAAACTTAGTAAGTTCAAACAACAATGATTCATTACCCCTCATAATCTCATAATTCTGTGGGCTGACTGGGTGGTTTTTCACTGATCTCATCTGGACTCACTCTCATGCACGCACCTGGTGATCAGCAGAGACAGCCAGGATGGCTGGGTCTCTCTGTCCACATGGTTGATTATTCCTTGCTTCTTCAGTACACTGTAGTCTCAAGGCATTGCTCCAAAAGGGTAAAAGAGGCTGCAAGGCCTAAGGACTAGCCTTAGAAGTTGAAGTGTCATCTGCCACATTTCAGTTGGTTAAAGCAAGTCAGAAGGGCAGCCCACAGGTAAGGAGTGGGAAAAAATAATCTCCATCTCTTGATGGGAGGACTGGGCAAAGTCATATTGCAAAGCGATGTGAACACAGGGAGTTGTGATTCCCTGGGGACCCTTGTTGTAACAATCTACAATAGTCCACCCTTAGGCCTCAATGATTCATGTCTCTTTCATGAATATCATCCTCCCAAAATTGCCCAAGTCTCACCTTATCGTATCATCAAGCTCAGAATCCATGATCTCATGGTCTGTATGAAGTCAAGATGTCGAAGTTCCTTAGGTTTAGTTCTTTAATTCAGAGACCTATAAACTAAAAGACAGGCTATTCTCCTGTTCCTTCACATACCCAATGTACACTGGAGAGACAAAAAACCATCTTAGACACTGCTCTCCTGAAAAGGGGAACAAGAGTCATACTAGTCACTGGTCCATGGCAATTTGGAAATCTAGCCAGGTGCGTGTTGGAAAGTTCTTCTACTCCAGGACAGGCAACCTTTATTAATTAGGGCCCAGTTCTACCCTCTGAATGTGGTTCTCTAATGTATTGTTCTGTTTGGCTCTTGGCAATACCTTCTGGGCTTGGCTCTGCCCTCTAAGTTATCCTTCCTTTTACATATAAGAAATGGCCAATGTTTGTGGCTGAGTAGCTTTCTCATGGTGCCTCCTATTCCTAGAAAGGTGGAGGCTCAGAGGCTTCTTCTCATTTTGAACTGTCTCAATTTCCTTTAACCCAAACTAATGGCTTTTTTTTTTTCAATACAACCCTTTTAAAAACTTTGTAAGTCTTCTATGAATCTGATGGGTGTCCCCTCCATGTCCCAAAAACCACATGGACAATTCTTTTGGAGGCGTTAGGCTGTAGTGCTAGCTTCTTCCCTACCACTTCAAAATTCTTCTATCTCAGTGGAAGGGGAGAGTGAATCAAAGTTGTAGTGTACATAGGATGGTGTTTCATGTTATGTAAATTGGTGTGTCCCATAAAATGTGCATAAATCAAATTTTTGTGTTTCAAAAAATGGAGTTTATGTCATTATGGAAACTTGCCACTTAAAATCAACCTATTGTGAATCCTTTGGTAAGGTTTGGAGTAGCAACGGTGTAGAAAGAAGAGCTCTGGAATTAGACCTGTATTTCAATCCCACTCTGCCCTGTGACCTTGGACAAATGACTTATTCTTACTTGGTGAGAACACAGATATTCTGTGTTTGCTATTTTGCTGGGTTGTTATGGAGATTGAAGATAAAGTACCTAAAGAATCTAGCATATAATAAATTATAGTTAGAGCTATAATTCTAGAGCTGAGTGAAACTTTAGTCCCCTTCCAAAGCTAACTCCACATCAAACATTTTTGATGGTATATGCTATTATATATAATTATCTATTCATGATGATAATGAACTACTGATCTATTATGTGCATTAGGAGACATATGCCTAAAATAGAGATAATAAAGGAGATTTTCTAAAACCTCGGGCAAGTAGATCTAATATTTTCTTCCAGCACCCAGTAGCTTGTGGTTTTTTACAGGGAGTACTTGAATATGTGGGAATTTCAGCATCCTGTAGGGGAAGGGATAAAACAGTGGTGCAGATCTCCAGCAATCACCTGTGTTTCTCAACTGGTATAAAATAAGCTGCTCAAAGTATGGATACATTATTTGTAACAGAATGTTTTCCCTAGTAGCCAAAGGAAACTTTTTTTTCTTTACGTAAAAATCCAAAGGCCTGAAATTTAGAAAACAAACAGCCTTGTAATAAGTTGCAAAACTGGTTTGGCTTGCACATCCTCTGCTGGAAATAATGAACAATCGCTTTTATCTTATGTTATGTTTTAAGCTACTGAATAGTTAATTCCTTCAGTTATATTCTTACATTTTCTTCCATTTTTCTACTTCTTTTATCTACCCTTATCCTACTTTTGATTACTGCTTTTATCCCTCTAATTTTCATGTTACTCTTTGACCACTGACAGTTTGATTTTCTGGACCAGTGTATAATATAAACTTTATTCCATTTAATATCTATAATTTTCTCCTCTCACTCAAATACACATGACACTTTGTATTTCTGTGTCTGTACATTCTGTACATACTAACTCTAATTTTATTCTGTATACTTTGGGGAATATAATAATGGGAATCTACCAAATCACATTGCTTTTTTGGGTTTACTTTTTCTAGCTGTGATAATGGAGTTTAAAAACTGCCAGACATTTTCTGTGACTATAGTATCTGTCATGATGTCGGATTTCTAGTACACAAATATAATTAGGCTAAGGAATTTTCTTTGAAAGGTACTATAATTGAGAGATGTCATATTACAGGCAAAGCATTAATAAACACTAATAACATGAATTCTCTAATTATTCTTTACTTGCCATAGTGCTTTTCAAACTATTAATGTCAGGTTGGTGCAAAAGTAATTACGGTTTTACACTGTGAATTTTAAATCCTTATAACTAGGCTCAAACATATGTTCGTTAATCAAAATAAGAACCATTGCAATCAACATATTTTTGCCAAGG
The DNA here is from genome assembly GCF_001604975.1 of Cebus imitator. Classification (NCBI taxonomy): domain Eukaryota; kingdom Metazoa; phylum Chordata; class Mammalia; order Primates; family Cebidae; genus Cebus; species Cebus imitator. The sequence continues at coordinate 3,192,534 of NW_016107561.1, forward strand.
AGAAATAAGTTTGTTTATTCCCATAGTGTAAAAATCCATGCTTCAGGATTAGCATTTTCTGCATCCTGCTGGTTGCGGAGGCATTTTTCCTGCAAAAAGTTATCGAGATATTTGAAGAAGTGGTAATTGGTCAGCAGCAGGTCAGGTGTACATGGCGGATGAGGCAAAACTTTGCAGCCCAATTCGTTTGACTTTGAAAGCTTTGGTTGTACAACCTGTGGTCAGGCCTTGTCCTGGAGAAGAATTGGGCCCTTTCTGTTGACAAATGCTGGCTGCAGGCGTTGCGGTTTTTGGTGCATCTCTTCAATTTGCTGAGCATACTTCTCAGATGTCACGGTTTCACTGGGATTCAAATCAGACTGGCAGCAGACCACCACACAATGACCATGACCTTTTTTTTTTTTTTCTTTTTAAGATGGAGTCTCACACTGTTGCCCAGGCTGGAGTACAGTGGCGTGATCTTAGCTCACTGAAATCTCCGCCTCCTGGGTTCAAGCAATTCTCCTGCCTCAGCCTCCCAAGTAGGTGGGACTACAGGTGTGTGCCACCACGCCTAGCTAAATTTTTTTTGGATTTTTAGTAGAGATGGAGTTTCACCATGTTGGCCAGGATAGTCTCCATCTCCTGACCTTGTGATCCGCTCACCTCGGCCTCCCAAAGTGCTGGGTTTACAGGTGTGAGCCACCACTCTTGACCGACCATGACCTTTTTATTTGGTGCCAGTTTGGCTTGGGAAGTGCTTTGGGGCTTCTTCCCGGTCCAACCACTGAGCTGATCATCACAGGTTGTCATATAAAATCCACCTTTCATTGCCTGCCACAATCTGATTGAGAAATGGTTCATTGTTACTGCTTAGAATAAGAGAAGAGGACACTTTAAATTATGACTTTTTAAATTTGCGTTCAGCTCATGAGGCACTCACCTGTCGAGCTTTTTTACCTTTCCAATTTGCTTCAAATGCCAAACAATCATAGAATGGTTGAAGTTGAGTTTTTTTGGCAACTTCCCATGTAGTTGTAACAGGATCAACTTCAATGACTGCTATCAATTGATCGTTGTGAATTTCCAATGGCCAGGCACTAGGCTCTTCATCTTCAAGGCTCCTGTTTCTTTTGCAAAACTTCTTGAACCACCCTGTACTGTGTGTTGATTAGCAGTTCCTGGGCCAAATGTGTTGTTGATGTGGCAGGTTGTCTTTGCTGCTTTACGACCCATTTTAAACTCAAATAAGAAAATTACTCAAATTTGCTTTTTGTCTAACATCATTTCTGTAGTCTAAAATAAACATAAAATAAACAGCAAGTAATAAGCAAAAAACATAAAGTAAGAAATGTCCATTAAAATGATGTATAACATAACCACATTTACATAAGTAATGTATTCCAATATCAAATGGCAAATTCCATCAAGGCAAAAACTGCAATTACTTTTGCACTCACATGTAATATCCTGAAGGCATCTTAAATCCTTTAAAGAAGAAGGTTCCATATAATAATAACTATTTTATATACCTAACATTTATTAAAAACTATGTATTAAGTATTGTGCTAAACATATAAACTACCTCATTTAATTATCATAACAATGAAATAGATACAAAATCAAGACTAGAATATAGGCCTATTTGACTTAAAGGCCACCTGGTAGACCATGAGGCTACATTGCCTCTGATGTTCAGTATTCACTGTCCCAAAATAATCACTTGACAAATGTGGGATAAAGTTTTATTTGTAATAACATTTAATATAACTTAGTTATATCTTGAAACTAAGGAACAATCCTAATGTATACAACAGTATCAGATATGTATCATCTTTAAAAGAATTTGGTAGACCTTAGTAATGTACTGCTCACCAGGCAATTTTTGAATATTTATTTATTTATTTAAGATGGTCTCGCTCTGTCACCCAGGCTGGAGTGCAGTGGCACAATTTCCGCTCACTGCAGCCTTGACTTCCTGAGCTCAATGATTCTCCCACCTCAGCCTCCCAAGTAGCTTGGATTTCATTCTCACGCCACTATGGCTGGCTAATTTTTGCATTTTTTGTAAAGTCAGTGTCTCACCATGTTGTCCAGGCTGGTACCAAAACTCCTGGGCTGAAGGAAGCTGGCCGCCTCATCCTTCCAAAGTATTGGGTTTACAGGTGTGAGCTACCACACTCAGCTGAATTTTTATTTAGAATTTACCAGTTATTTCTCTAATTTGATACAGGACTAAATATGAATCAGTCTGGGACCAGTTCCTATAAGGTCTAGATTACAAAGGAAACAAAACAGACATAGAATTGTGAGGCTGCTGCCAAGTACTAAAGTTCATCAGTAAGGAAAAGAATAAAACATCAAATTAATAAATACAATGAGCTGGGTGCAGTGGCTCATGCCTGTAATCCCAGAACTTTGTGAGGCTGAGGTGGGCAGATCACTTGAGGTCAGAAGTTTAAGACCAGCCTGGCCAACAGGCAAAACACTGCCTCTACTGAAAATCCAAAAATTAGCTGGGAGCAGTGGTGCATGTCAGTAATCTCAGCTACTTGGGAGTCTGAGGCATCACTTGAACATGGGAGGCAGAGGTTGCAGTGAGCCAATGTTGTGCCACTGCACTCCAACCTGGGTGATAGAGTGAGACTCTGTGTCAAAACAAAAAAAAAAAGGTAGAAATAAATTAATTAATAAATACTATGTCAGAAATAACATTAGAAAATTTATGACCTGTTCTTAAAAGCTTTTGACTCTTTGGAAATACAAAATTTTGACTATTTCATATTGGTTTGTGGTCAAATTCTTCAGTCTATTAAATGTGAATATATCACATATATGCATTTTTTTACTTCCCTAAACATAGGATCATTTTTACGATGCCTCACATTAGTTTACAGCAATTGAAAATTTGTCAATACTAGTAGTAAAATTGACACATCATGATGTGTTACCCTGTCATCTCACATTTTCAGACTTGTTTCTTTGAGTGCAGAAATTTTAAGCACTGTGCAAAAATAAAATATGCCAATGATTATGCATGTATTCCATATAATATATACAGTATTTATTTAAAAAGATGTATTAAAATTGGTTCATTGAAAATTATTTTCTCAAATTTCAAAGCCTGATATAATTATCAGTCTACATTTCTCAGATGTTTGTATCATTCAATTAATTTTTAGTATCTCTGACATGTGGATGAGTCTATAAAAATATAAAAGGTTATATCTCCTCTTGTATGTTTTAATAGCTTCTATTTATAGATGGTATTTATTTATACAGATACGTTTAATGAAATACATTTCTAGCTCAGAAACTTTCCCACTATTGTAATTAGCTCTATTATTTATAGAACTCTTTCATCTTATTAACTCAATTTCAGAATGCTTGATTAGAGTATATGGATTGTTTCTGGTGTCAAGTTACAGCTTTACAAATTATTAGTGAAGAAATTATTTTTAACACATTATTGGGAACTTTAAATTGTAAATTATAGTGTTCTAAAAGTTTTCTAGAAGTTTTTTAAATAAGAAATTGTATTCAGTGAAATTTGAAAACGAAAATGTTTTTAAATTTTATAAAAATGTTTTGTATCTTGCAGCCATCAATGCAGAAAAACATAATAAAAGACAAAAGGAAAGAAATGTCACCACACAGGTAAATATTTTGCCAAATCTTTATGTTTTTTAATAGAAAATTTAGGCTATATGCACCATTTTTATTCAGGATACTCAGAATTACTTAAAGAGGTAATTATTAACTATTGTCTGTTTTTTTTTTAAATTCTCAATCAATATTATTCTTTCGTTAATTCAACAAACTTAGTCAACTGTGAGAAGATAAGACTGTCATCAGGCCTGAGTTTTCTAAGTTGTGGACTGCCTGATGTCATAAATATTAGGCTGGTGCAAAAGTAATTGAGGTTTTTGCCATTACTGTCAATGGCGAAAACCACGATTACTTTTGCAAAATATTAAGACACAAAGGGCAGAGACCAGCCTGGCTTATGAAGTCACAGATGCTTATTAAACTTTACCAACCTTATGATGTCTTTGCACATGTTGGAAGTAGGGGATTCAAATTTTCAATTTATTCTCAACCCAGCAATGATTTACTCCTATAAAATAAGTCATTTCAAATAAAGCAGTGACTTTCCATTTCACACTGAGTGAAACCCAATTACAATGGCTTGCTCATTGGGCTCCGTGGTGTGGCCCTGGTTTTTTCTCTCTATCAGCTCCTGCTACTATCTCCCCGACATCATTCCAGACACGCTGGACTCCATGCTATTCCTCAGAAACCCCAGGCATGTTCCCCCCGTTCCTGTGCTCTCTACTTGGAAAGTCTTTGCACTCAGATGTACATAGGGCTCCCTTCTTTCACCTTCATCTTTTCAGAGGGTCCTTCCCTAAATTTACAATCACTCTCTCTAAAATTGCAAATCCTGTCACACACCTTCTTCTATCCCCCTTCCCTGCTGTATTTTTCTTCTCAAAACGATCACCATGTAATATACAGTATTTTATTATATTTGTTGTCACTCTCCCTCCACTAGAGTACAAAATCCATGAAAGCAGGGGTTTTTGTTTATGGTGTTCATTGCTGTTATCCTCAGACACTATAGCAGTGCCTGGCACATAGCAGACACTTAATAAATGTTTATTGAATTAATGAGTAAAGCTTAAATCCAAATGGAAGAAGTAAACTGTGAGAAATACTGATACAAATTTAAAACCCCTCTGTACATTGCAACCTTTTCTAAACTCCTCTGAATATAGCTCCTCTCATCACTATAACTACCACATCCCATAATTAGCAGTGGGATTATTATTAGCAGAAATAGATGTGAGCTTCACATAAATCTCAGTTTGTCTTCAGGCAAGTGGAGAATGAAGGAACATCCATTTCATCAGGTCATTTTGCTTTCTCTTACGGGCTCTTGGCATCTTGCCAGTCAGTGCCTGCTGACTAACACAGGAAATGTCCTTTGGAATTATCTTACTGCTTGAGAACAAGGATGCCACTCAGACCCATAAGCATCCACCCAATGCCCAGCATTAGAAGATGAGGCCTCCAGAGTAAAGATGGGAATGGACCCTTCCAACCTTGTAAAGCCTAGGACAAAAGAAAACTAAGAACTATTCTAAGATATTTCAGAATATTGGAAAGTAAAACAAAACATAAAACAAAACACTACCTTTGTGTCAAAGATTAGGGGTAAATGTTCTAGGTTAGCCTGTTTGTAAATTGTGTATCTTACTCAATTCCATTGGCCCAAGCACAGATTGCAGAAGTGAAAAGACCAAAGGCTGCAAATACCTCTACTGCAAGGTTTCCATAAATGCATGCTACACCACAACCAGAATAGTATCCTCAGCTCACTGAACTTACCATAGTGTTTCATGACTACTTGGCAATCAGCAGGATACTATTTGGCTGAAAGCACCCTCTCTCCATCTCTACCCCTAATGTAGGCTTGGCAAATTCTGGTATCTTCCATAATAATTATCATTTACATTATAATTTCAAAAACACACTCACCTCACCTAAGTAGAGCTGCTCTTTCCATAGTTTTTCTCTCTTTCTGGCTTTACAACTCCACAACTTGCAAAAGAAAAACTTTTTAAAGTCATCTACTTCTCCATTCCCTGACAAAAACTTTTTGAAAACGCACACACAGACATGAAAAAAAAATGTTTGAGGATAATTTGTATTGTGTTAAGTACCTAATATTTTCAGGATTTCTGTGTGCTATTTCCTTCCACATTAAAGAATGATCCTGATTACAGAGGTAATAAACCCTCTGGTATTTAATGTACTATCGGGAAGTAACTGAGGCCCCCTAAGGGAGCAACTCAAGTGTATGGCTGACAGACCACTATTGTAGGACTTTCTCCTTAGTTCAGCTAAAAACAGGGTCCTTGTCATATGACCATGAAAAATTAGGCTTGCAGACACTTTGAAGGGTGAGAAGGGCAGGGTTTATTGGGTGAAAAGGAAAAAAGGGGGGGAAAAAAGGGACTTTCAGCAAAGTGAGAGAGTGTGCTTTTTGCCAGTGGGCTCACAAATTAAATCCAGGTTACCAGCCCGGGAATAGGAGTGGCCAGGTTCTTTCTCCCTGCAAACAGTAGGAACTTCCTGAGGCTCCACCCCATTCACCCAGTATGCAGCCCAGTTGGAGTTTCTCCAGGGACCCTTTTACACTTGACTGTCTCCCCCATTTGCAGAGTACATCTAACAGCTATTAGAATAAGGATAAGGACTAAGACCAATCTTAAATGCTTCTTACTGAAAGGAGGCGCTGTTCTGGGGAATGGCAGTTGTTGCTCCCTCAGAGGGTTCCCGGCAGAAAGGGCTATCCTCCAAGGCTTCAGTTGCATGGCCATTTGGATTTTGATGGCCAGAGGGTGAGAAGAGACAAACCAGGTTATTAGAAAATATGTATCAAAATAAGAAAAAAAGGATGAGTAAGGACACAAAAAAATCCCAAGGCCTTTTACCAGTTTGCACAGGTAGAGGGAGGCCAAAAGCCTGACTGGTAAAAACAAAACAAAACAAAAACCTTTTACCCTTTTGCCAGCGTATCAAGTTTCTGGGTTCCCTTCGCCTGAGCCCAAACCTAAGCCAACCAGTCTCAGGTTTGGGAAATTAACCTTCTCTCCGAGTTTGGTGGATGCATCTGACAGGAATGTCCTGTAGTACAGAGACACAATTACCTGTCAGTTAAGAGAGGATAGAGGAGGAGAAAAAGAAGGCTAAAAAAAAAAAAAAAAAAAAAAAGGAGTCCCGGGGTTCAGGATGCATTCAAAAGGGGTACAGACTGAAGATGAATGGCTACCCGTCTAGAAAAAGGGGAGCAGGGATTCCTGGTTCTCTTCTCTTTTTAGCACATACGTGGGGGTATGTGAGGGACAGAAGAAAGAGCATCCTTTTTTCCTCTTCTGTCCTTGCATCCTCAAGTCCCAGTGACCTTGGCAAGTGCTACCTGTAAGTGCTGAAGTAGCTTGCACCCATAAAGCAGGGAGAGCCTAGATAATAGGAATTAGCTGCTCTCACCTATGTCTCTATAATACCTGCCATCAGTAGCCTTGGAGTTCGCTAGACCTCATTTTTACCATAGATACTAACATGACCCTTACCCATGAAATGAGAGGCATGGCTTAATTGGCAGGAATTAGCCCTGCTTACCAGCACTGTCTTTTAACCTCTGTTATCGTCTGCCGCTGGATTCCTTAGATCCAGTTTTCTTTCTTAGGGCTTTGACCTGAAGCTTGCAAGTGAGTTTAGGACAAAAATGTGTCTTGGGAGGGGTACATGGACTCCTTATCAGAAACCAAATGCTGAGGTGAAGGTGTGGAATTGAATCCTCCTCCAACAAGGGAGAGAAAAGGATGTCTTGTGACATGCCCAGATAACTGGTGGCTATAGTTATGCTTGCTAAGATTTGAGTGCATGGTGCTTGGCTTTGGTTAGCTCCGTTGGTCTTCCTTTCCTAAAAAGGAAACCTCTGCCTGAGGAGTATCCTGTTTATTACTGTCACCTGGCAGGATTTGCAGGATAATTTCTCAGAACTAGAATATTGATTCAGATTTTTACATTACATTTTGTTCAATCTGAGCTGCAGCTAGAGATTGCTGGTTGACAGGAACAATTAGGGTTAGTCTAAAAATATAAACAAAAACTTAAAAACAACTAATGAGTTTTAATTTAATGACAAATATATAAGTTTTAAAATATAATTTCTTTCTCTCCAGTCCTCATTTTTGTTAAAAAAAAAAAAAAAAAAAAAACAACCATGATAGGACTGAGTTCTTTGCAAAATAGACTTTAGTTTTATCCTTAGCCTGATTATTTGCATAAAGTGTAGCAAGAATAACTATTTCTACATAGGCCTTTAAGATTTGATGGAACTCTGTTCCACAAGGAATCTCAGATAAGACCTTTTAAATCTGAACCCCACCATGGGTTTGTATCCTCAAATACCTGTGAGTTGTGTGGTCCTCTCCTCTTAAGGTCCCAAGATAAACTTGGGGCTCCTGGGCCTGTTAGAAAGTGACATTCTTTTTTTTTTTTAATTTATTTTATTGCATTTTAGGTTTTGGGGTACATGTGAAGAATATGCAAGATTGTTGCATAGGTACACACGTGGCAGTGTGATTTGCTGCCTTCCTTCCCATCACCTGACATTCTTTACTGACCACAGTTCAGGAAACCTCTACAGGTACTGCAAGGATGAGGGTATGAGGCTAGTTTTTTTCTCAAAGAGGCTTTTATCAGCTCTGCAAGTCAAACTTGGCTCCTTAAAGGGAAGCACATCCTTTCAGTCAAAGCCTTGACAAAACAACCAGTTTCTCCAATTGCATCCTGTTGCAAAAGAAAAGATTCTTATTGCTCTGATGCAAATAACTATATTGCCATAAGTTAAAAATACTCACAGATCATTTTCAAATTCTAGAGAAACTAGGCAGGGAGACAAAACATGCTCCAAATTTTGTTCACAGAAGTATACCTTACTCAATTATTAAAGGCCATAAATAGTTCAAAATAAGTTTTCTTGACCCTGAAAAACAAAACAAGGATTAGCAACAGCAAGCCTGTGGCTGGATCAGATGCACTGCAAGCAGCTTTTGTTGTGGGCCCTGCCTCTGGATGAAAGGAACACAGTGGTGCCCAGAAGCTTGGAGATACCAGAAACCACAGAGCCCCATAGAGGGTGTCACAGACCTGGCTTGGGAGGCCCTAGGTCTGAGCTCCGGGAAGGGCTGCAGCTCTTCTTTTCTTCTCATTGCCTGAAGTGTGGGGGCATGTTTTAGCCCTGTTTGTGTTACAGCTCTTTCAGTCCCACCATTTAGCTGGTCCCGAGTTCTTGTCCTGCATCCAGGAAGAATGAGGTACACAGATAACTGGAGGGTGAGCAAGGCAAATAGGTACTTCACTGAGCGACAGTACAGCTTTCAGGAGGCCCAAAGTGAGTGGTGCCTTTCTGTAAGCAGGTGGTCCTCATGAGTGCAGCTCTGAGTGGAGAGAAAACCCAGAGTGAGTAGTTCCTATCTTTGGGCAGGTCATCCCATTGAGTCTGCAGCCATCGGCAGAGAGGAGACCTGGAATGGGTAGCTCCTATCTGCAGGCAGATCATCCTGTCACCTCTGCAGCCCTCAGCGGAGAGGAGATATGGAGTAGGCATCTCCTACGTGCAGGCAGGTTGTCTTGATGTCTGCCGAGTTTGGCTGAGTCCAGGGGGTTTTATGGGTGCAGAAGAGACAAAGTGCAAGCTAATTGGTCCGTGGGTGGGACTGGAAAAAGCACCATAAGGTCTTACTCCTAGCCTCAGACTCCACCTGGAACTGACAGCCTGATCCCCAGGCTTCCTGGCTTGAAGGGGGGGTTTCACTGGGGACCTGTCCCTTTCCACCCAGGAGCCTGTCTGCCTCCTGTTGCCATCTGCATATCATCCATAGTGCCCAGGGTGTTCATGTGGAGTGGCACCTGCAGGCCTTCATTGAACCACCCTCAGCACCCCCTCAGCCTTCCTCCCATGCTCGGTGCCCAAAGTCCAGAGGGGACTGAGGCAGCAGGGGGCTGGCATGTCAGCACCAACCCAAGTGCACACAAACCAGCTGGATTGTAACAGTGCCCAAGCTTGGCCTCAACTTTGCTCCAAAATCAGAGCAGGTACCAGGCACTGGAAAGGCCAGGCAGTGGGAGCAAGCACTTCTGAGCCTGCGGGGATGGGAGTGTTTCCCAGCCCCGAGAGCACAGGGATGCCTGGGTCTGCAGCCACAGCTGGGTGGCTACAGCTGCCCCAGGAAAGTGGGGCTATCACCTGGCCAACTCAGAATGGGGCGTGGCTCCCTCCTGTTCCGAGCTTCCACTGGCTCCATGGAGCAAACAGCTCTGAGCGTGCCTCCTCTGCTGCAGCTGGCATTTCTGCAGTGGCTGCTCTAGGCAGGCCACCACCACCACCATCATTTCCATTTGTTAGTGTCTTCTTTAATTTCTTTCAGCAAGTTTTATAGTTTTTTGTTTTTGTTTTTGTTTTTTTGAGATGGAGTCTCACTTTGTCACCCAGGCTGGCGTGCAGTCGCATGATCTCGGCTCACTGCAACCTCCACCTCCCTGGTTCAAGTGATTCTCCTCTCTCAGCCTCCTGGTTAGCTGGGACGACAGGTGCATGCCACCATGCCAGCTAATTTTTTGGTTTTTTTTAGTAGAGATGGGGTTTCCCCATGTTAGCCAGGATGGTCTCAATCTCCTGTCCTTGTGATCTGCCCGCCTTGGCCTCCCAAAGTGCTGAAATTACAAACGTGAGCTATCATACCCAGGCTATAGTTTTTTTAATACAAGTCTTTTGTCATCTTGGCTAAGTTTCTTTATAAGTACTTTATTCTCTTTTATGCTATTTTAAATCGAATTGTTTTTTTAAATTTTTTTATTTCCTTCTTTGTAGTATATAGAAACAACTATTTTGTATTGATTTTGTATTCTGCAACTCTTTAAAAAACTTTGTTTATATCTAGCAGTTTTTTTTGTGTAGAATCTCTAGAGATTTCTGCATATGAGATTATGTCTTCTGTGAACAGATAATTTTACTTCTTCCTTTCCAATCTGGATAACTTTTATTTATTTTATAACTTTTCCCTAGTTAAATTTATTTCCTAATTGCTCTGGCTAGGGCTTTCAGTACTGTGTTGAATGAAAGCAATATCAGTGGGCATCCTTGCTTTGCACGTCATCTCAAAGGAAAAGCTTTCAGTCTTTAACAATTGAGTATGATATTAACTTAAACCATTAAGTATGATATTAGCTACTGAGTTTGTAACCCTTCATATATGGTCTTTATTTATCACACTGAGGTAATTTTCTTCTATTCTTTGTTGAATGCTTTTTATCACAAAAGTATGTCAAATTTTGTCAAATTATTTTTCTGCATCAGTTGAGATAATCATGTGTTTATGTCCTCCTTTATTTTGTTAATGTGACATATTACATAATTTCATGTGTGGAACCATCCTTTAATATCAGAAAAAAATCCCACTTGGCCATGGTATGTAATTTTTTTTTTTGAGACAGAGTCTCGCTTTGTCTCCAGGCGCCAGGCTGGAGTGCAGTGGTGTGATCTCAGCTCACTGCAACCCCCACCTCCCGGGTTCAAGCAATTTTCCTGCCTCAGCCTCCCGAGTAGCTAGAACTACAGGCATGTGCCACCACGCCCAGCTAATTTTTCTATTTTAGTAGAGATGGGTTTTACTCTGTTGGCCAGGATGGTCTCCTTCTCTCGACCTTGTGATCCGCCCGCCTTGGCCTCCCAAAGTGCTGGGATTACAGGTGTAAGCCACCACGCTCAGCCCAGTATGTAATTTTTTAATATGCTGCTGAATTCAATTTGCTAGTATTTTGAAGATTTTTGCATCAGTGTTTATCTGAGACATTGGTCTGTATTTTTCTTTCCTGGTAGTGTTCTTGTCTAGCTTCGGTATTGGGGTAATGCTGACCTAATAGAATAAGTTTGAAAGTATTCCTTCCCCTGCAATTTTTTGGAAGAGTGTGAGGCAGAATTCAAAGTCTTAAAAAACTTCTAGAAATGTAAACATATATATATATATGTAAATAGTGTAATAATGTAAAATAATGTCAACTGTAAAAGAGAGCGAGAAAGGGAGGGAGAAACATACACACACACACCCCTCACATGTTATAGAATATCCCAGTAGAGAGTGAGGAAATACATTGTGTTCATTAATAGGTATGCAGCAAAACATCAGAATATCACTCTAAAAGGGATAAAGAACAGAAATAACCTAACATAAGGTCAGGTCAAGTTTTCACAGCAACTGATTTGGAGCACTAAACTAATGAAAAAGCTTTCAGTGTTCAGATCTTTTTTGGATTTGGGAATTGCACATAACATTGCAGGTGCTGTGAAATCACTTCCTCATATAGATCTTTCATTTAGTTACTCCCCTTGCACTCCATTTCATTTGAAATGTAGTTCTCCATCTACTCAATTCCTGGGTAGCTGAACATGGCTGGGAATAAACAGAATCAGGCAACCAGTCTGATTTTAATTTTATGGCCACAGCCCAAGAAGGCCTTCAGTGTTTCCTAGCAAGCTTGAACATCTCCCTAGTCAAATATATTATTCTACATCTCTAGGATCACTGTTTCATACCTTCTCCCTTCTCAAAATTCCAACACATCTGGGTTTTGTTTGTTCTCTAGTTTCAGAAAACCATCCTCCTAATGCATTTAGCAAAATGCTTTGAATTGTTCATACTGAAAAAAAGGAAACAGATTGAAGAGCAATTCTATATCCACCCATCAGCAACTCTATCAACCTACCAGCAGCTATAACCTGCACTGCCTCAACCTCAGACACAAACTACTTCAGGCACCTATTTACTGGGATGTGTAAAATGGATCTGAGACTTGACATGTTGACTACTGAACTCCTGATTTTTTCTCAACTCCAAAGCAGTTCCTTTCATGATGTCTCCTATGCCAGTAAATGGCTCCTGCATCCGCTGAATGGTTAGAATAAAAATCTTAAGCTCACCCTCTGCTTCTTTCTCTCAAACCCAACATACCAATTATCTTGGTCATTAAAATATCCAGAATCCAGTCCCTTTTAACTACTCCACTGCCAGCCACCAGCTCACCCATCTGGACTCTGTGGTAGCCAATTCCCTGATCTCCTGCATTTTTGTTCTATTGCAGCCTATTCACCTCACAGTATGTATTCCATTACACTTAAGACAAAATCCAAACTCTTCATCACGTCCCATGGGCCTTACATGACCTTACATGACCTGGTGTTTGCTCTTTCTCTGAGCTCTAAGCATTCTCCCCATTACTCACTTTATTCCAGTTACGTTGGTGCCTATGCTATCTCTGGAGTACCCAAGTCTATCTACCTCAGGGCCTTTGTACTGATAGTAACAGAAGCCAGACAAATTCCTAGGCAGACAGGGACAGGTCCCCGTTGAAACCTGACCTTCAAGCCAAGGAGAGTTTAAAGCCTGAAAACCAAGCTGCCAATTCTTGATGGAGTCCACCACCAGAACGAGAACTTCCATCCCTATCTTACTCTCTCTCTCTCTGTCAATTGGTTTCTTCTGGATGATGCCTTTTAACCAGTCGAATGATGCTTTTTCCAAGCCAACCTATGGACCAATCAGCATGCATTCCCCCATCCTAAGCCCATAAAAAATTGATGAATTTAGGCCAGGAGCGGTGGCTCACACCTGTAATCCCAGGACTTTGGGAGGCCGAGGCAGGCGCATCAAGAGGTCGGGAGGTTGAGACCATCCTGGCTAACATGGTGAAACCCTGTCTCTACTAAAAATACAGAAAATTAGCCCGGCGTTGTGGCGGGC
>NW_016107561.1:3206114-3209241 GCF_001604975.1 Cebus imitator
TCACCAATCTAAAATAGCACATCCCTCATTTCCTAACCTCTCCCAGCCTACTGGGTCTTCATCGGCTTTCTAATTGCATGGAATCATGTATCTACATACTTGCTCATTACTTGACTCCCCACTTGACTCCCCCAATGGAAACTGAACTCCAAGAGTACAGGCTCTTTACTTTTTTGTATAGTTCTCAGAGATCTAAATATCTCTCGATTAGTCACTAAAATTTAATAAGCGCTTGCTAAATATTTGTGAGAATGAATGTCATTTAGCAATCTGTATCAAGGAATGAACAGAAACTATCAGTAGCTCTAGTAAAATTAAGGGAAAAGAAGTGCTGAAAGTAATGAAAAAAAACCTGAATTCTTTTGATAATTCATGTATTCCCTGTACCATGAAGAGTTGACATGGCTGTATGTTTACTCATAATTTTCTGCTTCTTGCAGGTGAATACAGAATATAAATACAGACTCCAGGATGTATTAGTTGTTAATATTATCTGAATTTCAGAAAGCATTTAGCAATTAATATAAATCTTATGTTAGCACTGTATTATTAATATCACTCATGTCACTTTTTTCCTTTTTACTTGCTACTTCACCATTTCCCTGTATTTCACAATTTACCCTTAGGTAGCTGTCTACTATTCTTATTTATTGATATTAGAAGGTGGATCTGCAAATACACAATAAAATATTAAGCAATGGCTTTGCCAAGAGAGAGAAATATTTTTACTGATAATTTGCTGAAGTAACTGAATGAGTTACTTCTTCTCTAGGAATATTCTTTTAACTTAGGGATGGTTATTGCATCTAACATATTTGCTTTGTTTTAAAAAGTCTTAGATGTGTTAGGAAAATGTATCCTGAGATTGTTTCATATTCTTAATTGAAAAGCCTAGGAAAAAATAAAAGACATCAAGTCCATTAACAAAAACAGCTTTGCTTCAATGTAAATACCTCATAAATTAAATCTTATTTTGAGAGAGGAAAAACTATTAAAACAGTTGATTTTAACATTTAAAATTGCCAGCCCCCATTTTTTTCAGGCATGCATGCATTTATTTAAGACCTAGAAAGCAAATAATATGACATATTTTAAATTCCTGATGGAAAACCATAATTAAAACATTTGCTTCTATGTGAGTCTTTGCTATATGTATATATATCTTCACTGTGTTATGACTGATGTTAAATCTTTGCATTATTTAATGCTGAACTTCAATTTCACTGTCATGTGCTGACAACCTTCTTCCACTATTACCTAGGGCAGGGGTTCTTAAACTTTAGCATGCATGAGAATCACCTGGAGGACTGGTTAAATCACAGATTGCTGGACTTCACAGAGTTTCTGGTTCTTAAGACTTCAGGTGGAGCAGATAATTTGCACGTCTAACAGATTTCAGACACCATACTTTCAGAACCGATGACCTAGGAAAATCTTGCTTTCTTACAGAAAAACTCATTTACTTTGTTTTTCACTTCTTCTTGGCTTTCATCATAACCTGGCTTTTCTCTTATGATTTATCTGCCCATATAATTTATCTCCACTAGTGTTCATACTCTTTGGAAATATAGTGGTTTAAACATAGTATATGGAATCTGCATCTATATATAGTGGGAAAAGTAGAAATTCATTTCTCCCTTTTGTCAAATCAATGGCAGCAACCTGTGTTCTCTGCCACATTATAGCTTGATAGCATTTACCTAGACAAGGCCCACTGGTGAGGAGGTGACCAGCTAGTTTTGGTTTGCCACTCCTTTTGTCCTCACTGATGCCTTGTATAAGCTCTTACTTTTCATTTGCTCTTTTTCCCAAGACCTTTTTCAGCAGAATTTAAAGTATTACGCAGTGCCAAAGAACAGTGACTCTTTAGGGAGATATGAGCCAGGAAAGAAAAAGTGACATAGAATGTTAAGGAAAACAAGAAATGCCTTTGACTGCTGAGCCCTAGGAAAAGTAAATCACTGGCGGGCAAAGAATTCTCACCTTCCACTTCTTTTACATCCCACCTATCATTTTCGAGGGATGATGCTGACGTCCTATTCCGTGTCAAACATGACTTGCTCTTACTCTATTCTTGGACCAATACATTTAATGTTTCATATATAGGCACACAATTTGAAGACATTACCACATATACAGGTTTGTGTATTCGGGGGTTGGGGGAGACTTTGATTCCCTCCAGAAATCTCCCCTATCCCCAGTCTTCTCCATCCTTATTACTGGAATCTCCATATACTCAGCTTGTCTTGCCCAAAAACAAGAAGTTATCTTTGACCTTGTCTATTCTTTTACCCCTATATTCAGTCCATCTCCATTTCTATTTGCACCGCTTTTGTAACCAGGCCACTTATCACTTGAAAGCCAAAAACTCAGGAAAAGAGCTTTGATGAAAGGAAAGTTAGCTTTATTCAAGGAGCCAGAAACCCGGAAAGGCAGTGAATTAGCATCCAAAGATCACCCTTAAAAACTGTTCCTCTAGATCAGGTGTTTTTAAGGGGAAAGAGGGGAAGTGATGATCAAAACATTCTTGTGAAATGTGTGGAGTGTCAGGCAGGCAGTTAATCATTGCTTTCTAGGTCACAATGCCTGTGACCTTCTGCAGGTGCCATCAACCTGTTCTTACAAGGCCGGTCAGCTCATTCCCAGAGTTGCTGGTCTGTGTCTTTTCTTTTATCTCTGTTGAAGGTGCTGTTTTTAGTGTATAATCTCCAGATTCAAGCAAACTAATAATTATATTCAAGCAAGCAAGCTAGCTTTTCTCTAACATGGAGTCAGTACTGTTACACTTCTAAAACATACCCTAAGTCTGACCATATAATTTATCTCCATTGCTTCTGCACTCACCTGAGTCACATCATCCTTCACTTAGTTTACTGCAATAGTCTCCAAACTGTTTTTCCTGCTCCCACTCTTTGTTTTTTTGTTCGTTTGTTTGTTTTTCATTTTTTGAGATGGAGTCTTGCTCTGTCACCCAGGCTGGAATGCAGTGGTGCGACTTACTTACTGTAACATCTGCCTCCCATGTTCAAGCAATTGCCCTGCCTCAGCCTCCTGAATAGCTGAGATTACAGGCTAGTACACCTGGCTAATTATAACGTGCCTGGCTAATTTTTTTTTTTTTTTTTTT
>NW_016107561.1:3209327-3219107 GCF_001604975.1 Cebus imitator
GTTCAAGTGATTCTCCTGCCTCAGCCTCCTGAGCAGCTGGGACTACATTTGCGTGCCACCATAACCAGCTAATTTTTGTATTTTTAGTAGAGACAGGGTTTACCATATTGGCCAGGCTGGTCTTGGAACTCCTGACCTCGTGATCCACCTGCCTCAGCCTCCCAAAGTACTGGGATTACAGATGTGCACCACTACACCCAGCTAATTTTTGTATTTTTTAGTAGAGATGGGGTTTTGCCATGTTGGCCAGGCTGGTCTTGAACTCCTAACCTCAGGTGATTCACCCACTTCGTCCTCCCAAAGTGCTGGGATTACAGGCGTGAGCCACCGTGTCCAGCCTCTGCTTAATGCTGTACAATCTGTTCCTCACATGCCAGCCAGAATGGTCTTTTCTTCTAAAACATCAATCAGAGCTTGTCACCTAGGACCACAATATCTTCCTCTTGTCCTTCAGATAAAATGCCACCTCCTTACCATGTCCCTGTATGATATCACCCTGTACTTCTCTCTGTGTCTTTCTCTTTGATAATTCTCCCCTTGGTTCACCCTCCTTCAGCTGCTTGGGTCTTATTTCCATTCCTGGAACATACAAATTTGTTCCCACTTTAGGGCATTGGTACTTGCTGTTCTTTCTGCCCGGAATGCTCTGCCTCCATATCTTCGCAGTACTGCTTGTTTGTCATTAAATTCTTGGCTCCAAAGTCACCTCTTCTGTAAAACTTTTCTTGGGCACCCAACCAAAATTATGCACCATCCCCTCTTCACCCCATATTTCAATTTTTACATTTTCTTGCTTTATTCTCTTCATAGCATGTATTGATATCTGATACTAATTTGTTCATTTATTTGCTTACTGGTTATTGTATTTCTTACAGACAAATGGGAGCTCCATACGATCAGAAAATGCTTCTGTCTTATCTGTCACTCTATCTTCGGTTCCTAGTGAATATCTAGCATAAATGTATTGAATGAATGAAATAGTGCTTTTTATATAACTCTTAAAGAATAGGGATGTTGGCTGGGCATGGTGGCTCATGCCTGTAATTCCAGCACTTTGTTTGAGAAGCTGAGGCGAGCAGATCACCTGATGCTAGCAGTTCTAGAGAAGCCTGACCAATAAGAAGAAAAACCCCCTCGCTACTAAAAATAAAAAAAAAAATTAGCCAGGTGTGGTGGCAAGCACCTGTAATCCCAGCTACTCGGGAGGCTGAGGCAGGAGGATTGCTTGAGCCAGACAGGCAGAGTCTGCAGTGAGACAAGATGGTGCCACTACTCAGCCTGGGCAACAAGAGCAAAACTCCATCTCAAAAAATAAATAGGCTGGGAGCAGTGGCTCATGCCTGTAATCCCAGCATTTTGGGAGGCCAAGGCGGGTGGATCACAAGGTCAAGAGATAGAGACCATCCTGACCAACATGGCGAAATCCCGTCTCTACTAAAAATACAAAAATTGGCTGGGTGTGGTGGTGGGCAACTGTAGTCCCAGCTATTTGGGAGGCTGAGGCAGGAGAATCACTTGCACCTGGGAGGTGGAGGTTGCAGTGAGCCGAGATCACACCATTGCACTCCAGCCTCGTGACAGAGTAGGACTCTGCCTCAAAAAATAAATAATAAGAATAAGGGCGTTTCATTTACTTGATTATTTTAGGCCTATTGCCTCTCAAAAAACTATTTGAGGAGGCTATTAAAATAGTCCCATTAGCATCAGTCACATTGCTGCTATTGAAATTCTATTAAAGAATAAGTATGGAATTTGGGGGCTAAAATATTTATCATCATATACAGCCCAGGCAGCCACAGGGGCCAGGAGATACTAAAATTGCTGTTCAGTGCCTTTGAATGAAATTAGCCCAGAAAATGTATAACATATAAGTATTTTCTACTAGTAAAACGTTTTTAAGATATTCTGCTTACGAGATTAAAAACACTCTATTTCAATAAAACTCATGATGTTTACTGATTTCTGAGGCTCAGAACACCTTTGTTTACTGACAAACAGAACAAATTAAATAGCCAGAGGACTCAGATTCTAGTAGTTTCAAACCTGAAACAGAAAAACAGAAAAATGTATTTAGACAGAAAATATTTATAGTTAATATAATAATAGCAGTTAATATTTATTGACTGCTTGCAGTGTCCAAGGCTCTTTACAATTATTAACTCATTTGATGCTCAAAAAAAACCCAATGAGATAGGCAATTTATTACCCCTATTTTATAGAGGGGTAAACTGAGTCAC
Source organism: Cebus imitator (assembly GCF_001604975.1). Taxonomy (NCBI): domain Eukaryota; kingdom Metazoa; phylum Chordata; class Mammalia; order Primates; family Cebidae; genus Cebus; species Cebus imitator. Next base: position 3,211,565 of record NW_016107561.1, read on the forward strand.
AGAGAGGTTAATTTGCTTACAGTTAGACACAGCTAATAAGTGGTAAACAGAAAATATGATGTGAGGAATGTCAATTAAAGTTTTACAATCTATAACAATTATTTTGAGATGTGAGCAATTGGGATGGATGGTTGTGAATAAGATATCTCTTTATATCCTAAATGTACTCAAAGTTTCTTGTGTTTAAAAAATTAAATTGTGTGTTGTTTTCAGAATAAAACTAATTTTCATCCAAACAAAAGAGTGTAAAAACCCTTAAGTCGTATGTCTAGCCTTAGCAGACTGACAAGAGTCTTTTAAATCAGAAGCTGTTAAAAAAAGTTTTCTGAGCCAGGTGCGAAGGTGCACGCATGCAATCCCAGCACTTTGGAAGGCTGATGCAGGCGGATCACAAGGTCAGGCTCCTACCCTGTGTAAGGCCTGATTTCCCCGTGGTTCCACCCACTTCGCTCAGTGTACATGTCAGGCTCCAATCCCTCATCTGATATAAACACTTGTGGGGAGAGTTGGAAATTCTCCGACAACCCCATTATATCTCCCCAGGCATTTGGCTGTCTTATTTACTGCTAATCAAGAAGGAAAGAAACCACAAGTTCAGAGGAAGGGCCATCACTGTGGGTCACAATGATACTGACAGGTCTAGCAGAGAAAGATTCTCAGTTGGGCCTTGAAGCAGGAGTAATATTGGAGATAACAGAAAAGAAGAGACAATGAAAACTGTTTAAGTAAAAACAAGTAAGTAGGAAAGAACCTATTCTATCTGTGGAACATTGAGTAGAAGAGTTTGGCTGTCACCAGTGTTTGCGTAGGTGAGGTAGTAGTAAGAAACGAGTTCACTATGACATTTTTAGGTCAGACGCTGAGGAATCTTAGATTTTGTGCCAAGTGGTTTGATTTTATCCTGCTGTTCTTGAGAACTGAAGGCTTGAGTTGGGCAGTGGTATGTTCAAAGGCATGCTTGAGAGAAATGTATCCAGCGTGAATCTGTAACCACTCGATGGGTTCATCTTGCCTTCTGCCCAGATAGAGCCAATATGTCAAGACGGGAATTCCAGTAGAAAAAGGGTTTAATTCACACAGAACCGGCTAAATGGGAAACCGGAGTTTATTATTACTCACATCAACCTCCCTGAAAATTCCAAGGCTAGGGTTTTTTAAGGATAGTTTGGTGGGCAGGAGGATAGAGAATGTGTACTGCTGATTGGTTGGGGATGCAATCATCTGGGTGTGGAAAACAGTCTCTGTGCACTGAATCTACTTCTGAATGGGGACCACAGAGGAGTCATTGGTCTAGGTGGGCCTCAAAAGACATCTCAAAAGGTCAATCTTATGTTATACAACAGTGATATTATTTAACAGGAGTCATTGGGGAAGTTGCAAATCTTGTGACCTCTAGAATAGTGGCTGGTAATCATTGAACTATGCCTTCATCTTAGCAGAATTCAGGCCCCTGTCATCCTCCTAACCTGGTGGCCTTTTATTAGTTTTACAAAGGTGGTTTAGTTTTGCGGAAAGGCTATTATCATTTAAACTATAAACTAAATTTCTCCCAAAGTTAGCTTGGCCCACACCCAGGAAAGACCAAAGGCAGTTTGGAGGTTAAAGGTAAGATGGAGTTGGGTTAGGTCAGCTCTCTTTCACTGTCATAATTTTCTCACTGTCATAATTTTGGCAAAGGCTATTTCAAATCTCCAAGATACAGGGAAGTGAAGAGGCAAAAGGGCAAGTGAAGATGTGAGAGACTATCAAAACACAGCTTCTTTCTCTGATGAAGAGCTATAGCTAGTCTATAGATTGACCCAGGAGAGTTTACAAACATGCTTTTATTGCATTTGCTGTTTAAAAATTAAAATTCACATGATAAACCCCTCACCAGAAAATCTTGTCAGCAGTGTTTCCAGAATATTTCCAGAAACCAACCACAAGCACTATCACCATTTCCCCCTCTACCGTCTTCTATCTTCACTGTCATCATCAACTCTCAAGTGGGTTATTTCAATTGGCCTCTTTTCCCCACTCCTTCTCTAAGATATTATATTCTCCATACATGAGCCGGAATGATGCTTCTAAAATTTAAGTTAGTCAATATCACTCCTCTGCTCAGGACCCTCCACAGGGCTTCCGTTCACACAGACCGCAACACCCAATCCTGAGCCTGACCTCAGCACTGACTCTCTGTCTCGTTATTCCCCCTTCTCCCCACCCCACTCACTGTGCTCCAGTTACCCTGTCTTCCTTGCGCACCCGTGTGCTCCAGTTACCCTGTCTTCCTTGCGCACCCGTGTGCTCCTGCTTCAGCGCCTTTGCATTTGCCATTTCCTCTGCCAGAACTCCCTTCCTATTTGCATGGCTAACTCCCTCCCTTCTCACAGAGGTATACTCAGATGTAATCAGAGAACTTCTCCCTGTATCAAAAAACACCAACTTTTATCACTTCCCTCCCCTTTCCCTTTTTAAAAACAACCTCCTTTTATCAATTATTATCTTCCCTGGCAGAAAATCAGCTGCAAGAGGGCAGATGCTTTGTTGCTTGGTTGGTGGTTGGTTGGTTAGTTGGTTGGTTTATGGCTATATCCCCAGTTCTGAGAGCAGAGTCTGAGAGTAATGCTCCAGAAATGCTTGTTATTAAAGTATTTAATCTCTGGATGCCTTGGAGAGTCAGAGAAACCCTCCCTGTCTTCCAAGGCCCTCTAATACTTGGTCTTGCTGGCTGTGTTCTGCTGTTGTTCTAGGTAAGAGAGAAACCCAACATTAAGAAACACTGACCCCTGTAAAAGAAGGCAGTAGACACATCAGACAATCACAGGCATTTGCCAAATTTGTACTGCCTCCCAACTTAGATGCTAGTTATTGTTGAATTGGAAAGTTAAATGCCATTGTTTAAATGGCAGTAACATATGATAATCCCACTATACCAGAGAATGAAGGATGCTCATCAAAGTCCATGTCTTCTTCCAGATACCTCAATAGATTATGCTTCTCAGCCCTGCTGCAGTTAGGTGGGGCTAATAGAAAGTGGCTGAAAGTGGGAAATGCAAATCAAAACCATAATGCCATACCACCTTACTCCTGCAAGAATGGCCATAATAAAAAAATTAAAAAATAATAGATGTTGGCATGGATGCGGTGAAAAGGGAACACTTCTACACTGCTGTGGGGATGTAAACTGGAACAACCACTATGGAAAATAATGTGAAGATTCCTTAAAACACTAAAAGTAAAACTATCATTTGATCCAGCAATCCCACTACTGGGTGTCTACCCAGAGGAAAAGAAGTCATTATACGAAAAAGGTACTTGCACATACATGTTTATAGCAGCACAGTTCACAACTGCAAAAATATGGAGGCTAGGCGTGGTGGCTCACACCTGTCATCCCAACATTTTGGAAGGCTGAGGCAGGTGAATCACTTGTGGTCAGGAGTTCGAGACCAGCCTGGCCAACATGGTGAAACCCCATCTCTACTAAAAATACAAAAATTAGCCTTTAGTGGTGGCAGGCACTGGTAATCCCAGCTACTTGGGAGGCTGAGGCAGGAGAATCACTTGAACCCAGGAGGTGGAGGTTGCAGTGAGCTGAGATCATGCCACTGCACTCCAGTCTGGGCAGCAAGAGTGAAACTCCTTCTCAAAAAAAAAAAAAAAAAGCCCATCAATCAACAAGTGGATAAAGAAACTGTAGTATATATATATACAATGGAATACAACTCAGATATAAAAAGGAATGAACTAAAGGCATTCACAGCAACTTGGACGGGATTATTATTCTAAGTGAAGTAACTCAGGAATGGAAAACCAAACATTAGATGTTCTTACTCATAAGTGAGAGCTAAGCTATGAGGATGCAAAGGCATAAGAATGGTACGATAGACTTTGGGGATTCAGGAGGAAAGGGTGGGAAGAGGGTGAGGGATAAAAGGCTACAAACTGGGCTCAGTGTATACTGCTTGGGTGACGGATACACCAAAATCTCACAAATCATCGCTAAAGAGCTTACTCATGTAAACAAATACCACCTGTTCCCCCCGAAGCCTATGGAAATTAATTTAAAAAAACAACTTATGCTTACTAAGTTATTATGTACTTGCTAAACATCCAATAAATTTTAGTTCAAATTTAAAAAAAAAAGGAAGTGGCTGAAAGCACTATGTTCCCTTTCTAGGTCTGGCCTATTAAAGAAATTAAAACAAACCAAATGACACAAAACAGCAAAACAAAAGAGAAACCTTTTTTCCGCATAGTCTTCCAACCTCTTTCCCTTTTTGTCTGCTAGATATTGATGCTCCGGGAGACCTTGGAATCCACATGTTGAAGCTGGCACAGTATCTATTTAATATCTGCTTAGGTCCCTGAATGACAGCATGGAGCATATTATTTTATTTGGCCATAGAAAGAATTGAAGTGCTGATACATGTTACAGCACAGATCAACCTTGAAAACAAATACTAAATGAAAGAAGCCAGTCACCAAAAAAATCACAAACTATATGATTCTATTCATATGAATGTCCACAATAGAGAAATCTATAGAGCTAAAACATAGATTAGTGGTTGTACAGGGGTGGGGTAGGGAGGCTAGGAGTACAGGGAGGGTTATAGTTAAAGGATTTGTGGGTTTTTTTCTTAGGGTGATAAAAATGTTCTAAAATTGTGGTAATGGTTGCACATGTCTGTGAATATTCTAAAAAACCATTGAATTATACACTGTAAATGGGTTAATTTATAATACGTGACTTAGATCTAATTAAAGTGTTTTTATTTTTATTTTTTATTTTTTGAGAGTCACTCTGTCGCCAGGCTGGAGTACGGTGGCATGATTTGGCTCCCTGCAACCTCCCCTTCCCCGCCACCTCCCCGATTCAAGCGATTCCCCTGCCTCGCCTCCCAAGTAGTTAGGATTACAGGCACATGCCACCACGCCTGGCTAATTTTTTTGTATTTTTAGTAAAGAAGGGGTTTCTCTATGTTGGCCAGGCTGGTCTTTAACTCCTGTCTTCAGGCAATCCGGACATCTCAGCCTCATAAAATGCTGGGATTACAGGCATGAGCCACCACACCTGGCCTAAAGCTGTTTTTAAAAAGTTCTTTACATGGCTTCATGTCTCTGCTTGCTCTGGCCCCTGGATCACTGCTGTGATGTCTTTGCTACCACCTCAAAAGATTTAAGCATGCCAGGAGGTCGTCCTGGAAAGAAAGAGTTTAAACTGTACTAAAAAAAAAAGAAAAGAAGCAAACAAAAAATCTTGGCTATTCTTAGAAGTAATAATTGACAATGGAAAAAATTTAATCTTTCAATATAATTTACCCTGAAAAATATGTAGGTAAATCATGAATATGTACTTTCATAAAGCTTTAATTTTCTCCCTTAATTACTGCATTATATTCTACTACTCAGAAATAATCCCCTAAACCTATTACCCTACTTTAAAAAGATTGATTGTAATTAAATAACTTCTGAAAAGGACTTTTGGGAAATATTATTTTAATATTTTGGGAAATATTGTTATTTTAAAGCCAGTCGCAAGATTTTCCATACTTTCCACCCATTATAAATTTGTTGTAATGTGTAAGGCAATATCAATGTCTTCATTTTTTGTAGCTAACACAATTGACATTACCATGACAACTTACCAGTGGAAGGGTAAATTGGTGAAATTCTCCTATTTTATTTATAACATTTAGCTTTTAATGCTTGGCTTTGCAGTTCAGATGATAATATAATAGGTTTAAAAGGTTTTTATTCATAAAACATATGGATTCTAAAGTGAAGTAAGCCATCTGTCATTTTGATTTGAAAAAAGCAAGAATTAGAGTAATTGCATTAAGCTTGTATTTTTGCCATGAATATATGAATTTTTTACTTTCTTGTTGTTTCATTTGAAAAAACTCACATGTGAACAAAATGAACAACAGTCTGTTTCTTTGTAGGTATCAGCGAACAAAATAAAACAATATTTATCACACATATTGGAACAAAGAACATCAAGTCATGTAATCAGTAAAAGAGAAAATCTCTTAGAAAAAAAGAAGAATCAACATAAAATAAGAATAAAAGAAATTCGAAATAAAGACATCTTGAAGAGAAATAAGAATCATTGTAAGTAGAATATCTTCTCACATGTAAATTTAAAATGACTACATGCAATCTAAAATCAAATTTTAGAGCTGCTTTCTGAGAAGTCTTAGGATTTAGTCATAAATATTTATACACACAAAAACATTAAATTCTGCAGGCTTCTACCTTTGTTTTATTTTAATTTATTTTATTTTTTTGAGACAGAGTCTCACGCTGTTATCCAGGCTGCAGTGCAGCGGCATGACCATGGCTCACTGCAACCACCACACCCTGGACTCAAGAGACCCTCCTGTCTCAGCCTCCTGAGTAGCTGGGACTACAGGCATGCACCACCACACCTAACTAATTTTTAAAATTTTTAGTAGAGATGAGGACTTGCCATGTTGCCCAGGCTGTTACCCTATATTTTAGATTCAGAATTTGTACTGATGATAATAAGGAAGGTTGATAATCAGAAACTGTGTTCTTCTGACACAAGTAAATACAGAAAAATAATCACTGCTAATAAGAGCAATAGATAGAAATTGAGAACCATGGGGTTATGGAGGAGAAAGAGAATAGTTTTGGGGCTGGATGAACTCATCGAAGTTAATCTCTTTTTTTTCTGAGTCCTGCTTTGACAAGGATTTTTCAATTTTTAAATCTTAATATTTTAAGGGTATTTTTTTCTCACATTTACCTCCAAAAGACTGGTTCACTGCCCAGTTGAAGAACTGGCTCAAGATATGACATAGAAATGTTGACGTGTTTAGCTAACTGAAGTTAGGGATTTAGCAGGAAACAAATGGTACATTTAAATTGAATCATTTGAGAACAGTTTAATTAAGAGACTATTTCTAAAGGTGTAGACAGGATATAGGGAAACCACAAAGATCCCCCTGGGGCCAGTAGCAGGACTGGCATTACCACCCCATGGCCCTGAAGTGCCACAGGGCAGTAGTGGCACCAGAGATATGTAGGGAAGGCTCTGTGACAGAACTATGGCCTCAGGTCAAGGACAAAGCCAGCCTTCAGAGACCCAGATTGAAAAGGCAGGGAAGAAATAGCCCCACCTCACTTTCTGCTTACCTTTCATACCTCCTGCTAGTGATGCCTTTCAGCCAAAGCACTTCAGAAACAGGAAGGAAAGGGAGTCCATTGATGTGATGCGGTTCTTATGGGTTAGAGTCCCAAGGCACAGAGCAGGATGGAGTGGGATCTAGAATAGCAATCAGAAGGCTGGCCACCATAGCCTATGCCTATAATCCCAGCGCTTCAGGAGGCTGAGGCGGGCAGATTGCCTAAGGTCAGGAGTTTGAGACCAGCTTGGCCAACGTGATCAAACCCTGTCTACCAAAAATACAAAAATTAGCCAGGCGTGGTGACATGTACCTGTAAGCCCAGGTACTTGGGAGGCTGAGGCAGGAAGATCACTTGAGCCCAGGAGGCAGAGGTTGCAGTGAGCTGAGATCAGGCCACTGTACTTTAG
>NW_016107561.1:3219137-3230335 GCF_001604975.1 Cebus imitator
AATTAGAAGACATCAAACACACCTGGCTTTCCAGACAGGGGAGATTAGATAGCCTGAACTAAAAGGATAAAGAGCTTTTAGTGGCACACAGTAGGAGCATAGTTAGTAAAAGTAAAGTTTCAGGATCTTAGAGTAAAAAGGAATATTAGAAGTCCTCACCTAAAAATACTAAGTCAGTGAAGCCATCAGGATTCAACCAGAAAAAACAAAAACAAACAAACAAACAAAAAAACAGTAGGAGATGTCTATACTTAGGAATTTATTGCAAGAGACTGGCTTATTCGACTGTGGGGCTGGCGGGGCAAGTCCCATATCTAAAGAGCGGGCTATCAGGGAGAACAAGCTGGAACTCTTGGGCGTGAGCTAAAGCTGCTGTCCATAGGTGGAATTTTTTTCTTCCTCAGAGAACCTTCAGTTCCGTTCTTAAGGCTTTGCAACTGATGGAATCAGGCCAACCCAGATTATCTAGAATAATCTCCTTTTGATGGGTTTTAATCATAGCTACAAAACAGCATCACAGCAACAACTAGATTCCTGTTTGAATAACTGAGGATGATAGCCAAGCCAAGCTGACACATAAAATTGACCATCACAGGCAGGTGTCTCCTAATCCTTATGTGTTTGTCTACATTTTTAAATTTAAGTGCAACACTTTACATTTATGTGGATTAAACTTCACTACGCATATTTTACATTAACAGGCATTTTACATTTATGTGGATTAACCTTCATATGGACTATTATTCCAACCTATTGATTGCATTAATGAATTCATTAGTTATTCTCTCCTAGCTTTTGAAATTTTGACAAGCATATCACTTCCAATCTTTTACCCATGTTCTTGTTGGAGAAGTTAGCAAGATGGGCAAAATTTAGCACCTAGGGCCCACAATAATCCACCATAAATCTTTAGAGTTTTAGTGGTGACTGTGTGTCTTATTGGTGAGTAGGTAGATGTAATCACTTGGTCAGGAATATCTGACCAAATATAGATAAGTTAAAAATCTGCATGTGATGTGGCTGAGAAAATTGTATTTACCAGAATGTCTTATACAATGTGCACTGCCTTGTTAAGATATGCTTGGGGTCATGTCTTAACGAGAATTCGTGGCTGGCATGCATCCTCCCCTGCTCTCCCACCTCCCCCCAACACAGAAGCCCAGTGTCAGCTGATGCCAAGTCTTCAAGGATGGAAAGGCATTGCCCTGTAGAATGAGGGAGAGAAGTGTTGCCATTTTGTTTTTGAAAGGGTGAGAAGAAAAGAACAGGAGAGGAACTATGAAAACAGCAGATATGAGGAGCAAGAAAGATGGTGATTGGCTTCTGAAAGTTAGTGAAACTTCAAAGTTGGGAGATTCCAACTGATATTTTAAAATCAGCAATGTCTAACATGACTGTGAAAAGTTGGTTTTGTTCCTGGGATAACTCATCTTCTCTTTTTGCTCTATAAAATATTAGATAAAATTTGTATTCCTCATAAATATTTTGTAAGAGTGAATATCCTTTTGGGACAACTCAAAGAGATACGAAGTTTCACTGTGGGTCCATGCAACATAGTTGGGAACCGTACCTGTTTAATTAGGAGTTAAGAAAGTAGAGGAAGCCATGGAGAAGTTACCTTCCCTAGAGGAGAGTTTGAACTTCATAAACTGTGGAATGAAACAGGAATATGGGTTACACATGATTATCAGACTGGCTCAGAACCTTATTGAACTCTCTTCTCATTTAATTCCCATTTCAACATTCTGTGCATAGAATATGTGTGAGAGATATATAGATCTATAAATGCTATTCCACAGACCTACCAATCCTGCACAAAACAGAAATGGTATTTGACTTACTCTCAAAACTTCTTTCTAATTCTTAGTGATTAAATATTCTTAATGGAATTGCTCACAAAACACATATAATAATCTGTTCTAAAAATTAAAGAGATTAACATCAAGTTATAGTTCCAGAATATAAATAAATTTATCTACATTTTAAAAACAGAGAAAACTGTTTACCCATTTTTGGAATTTTGCCTCTTTGTCTCTTTACCCAGAATTTCTCACCTATAACAAATAGCATTTATACACCCATTGCTTAAAGGGAAGATCTGTGCCTGGCACTGTATCTGTCGCATAGTTGGAATGAAGAAATATTTGCTGAATTACACTGAGTTGAATTCTTTCTGTAGAGAGCTAGGATATAAACTAGATCTTGTAACTCCAAATTTAGCATTCTCTGTATGCTATATTATAATATAGTGCTACATAAAAATAATAAGGCTTAACGTTTTTAGAGTACATTTGGATAGTATTTTATAATTGAACACAATGCTTTCCCATCCATTACCTTTTTTAAAATGGCATGTTCACTTTTCCTCAGGGTATTTTAACACCATAACTTCAACAACTAATTCTTCAATATGAGTCAGAATGAAGTCTAAAAGAATAATTATCTGCATTAAATTGTTAGCAAGACAAATCAAATACCAGTCATACAGTAGGAACAGTGGAGCCTATTCCTGCTGGCCACTGGGACACTATAGGCCATGTTCTTCCTGGCACCCCTTAGAATTAATCATCATTAATTTCGATGATCATACCCAATCACTACTGTGCTCTTGGTTGAAGGGAAGTATCTTGGAACCTTGTCTTAAGTCAGCCTTGGCATTCCTTTTTGCTGCTTCTGGGGCGTATGAACAGCTAGGCTAAATTTAACATTTGCATTCCATTTTATTGATTATTTTTTGGCATATTCGGAATGGACACTGTGAAGTGCTGTTCAGATTCCCCTTCAATGAGGAACTAGTTATCCAGTTGCTGGGAGTACAGTCTGTAGAAAGCCTTTGGCAGTCAGTCTCTGAAGGGACTGTTTTCAGGTAAAGAGAACTGCATAGCCAAGATCATGCCTCCTTCCTGGGGTAGCTCACTTCCAATGGCCAATTAATACAGGAGTATAAAGGCAGGATCATCTCACCCTAACCTGAGACAATGCTAACAGGCCATTTTAGCTCTATAGAGCTCCACCTGTGGGGTCAGCCAGGTGTTTCTCCCTCTGCCTAGTCCAACTTCTTCTTTAGCTGTGGTTCAGAAGGTCACTTCTTAACAAAAACCCTGACTCCTATTCCTAGGATCTGTTTATCAAGGAAACCAGCCTGCTCACCATTTATACCTTTCCTAGTATTATTAAAAGTTTTTTTTTTAATCAACCCACAGTTTTATGTAAGCAAAATGATTTTAAAAGAAAGCTACTAAAGATCTCCCATTCTAGCAAAATGGTGGGTTAATCCAGTAGGAAAATACTCTTGCTACAAATACCTAAAAGTGGTGCCTAAAATATACCATAACTTTAAATGTTTTAAAGGCATAACTGGGCTCACAAGAAACTGAAATCCTCAAATGTGAGAAATAATGAAGAATAAGTACGTAGTTGATGTTTTGCCGAGTTGTACTCAGAGCTGGTAAAGGCTGAGCCTTGAATTTTAAGTCCCAGATTGGGGAATGAAAAAAGACATTAGGACTTTTGAGAAGGAAATTGGAAAGAAGAGCTATGAATAAAGTTAGGAGTCTCATAGAGCTGTTCAGACAGCAAAAGAGAAGATTAGGAAAAACAAAACAACCAACCAATCACCACCCGCCATCATAGGCAAATATCAAGGAAGCTTGCTCTCTACTGAAGCTCTCACAGGGGAAAAAACTCTACCTGGTAAACCCCTTACCACATCCCTGAGCGTCATACAGATGTGGATTTAGATTTATGCCACCTGATTTTTTGGGTGAAAACTTCTAAACCAATATCTTAACATATAAAAATTTTCTTCAATCAATAAAATGATGACTCTGGAAACCTGACAGAAGCAACACAAACTCACTCTGGAGAAACAATCTCACAATTCTCACAAAAGAAGCCTTACTGGGGAGGAATTCACAAGAAAATTTTAGAAAATAACGCAAGTGAAAAAAAATCTACTCTGAGTCAGTGTTCATGCACACTACCTGCACATGCACAATAAAAGGCATAGCACCCCAAGTCTTTTTTTTTTTTGAGACAGAGTGTCACTCTGTTGCCCAAGCTGGAGTGCAGTGAAGTAATCTCAGCTCACTGCAGCCTCCGTCTCCCAGGTTCAAGCGATTCTCCTGCCTCAGCATCCCGAGTAGCTAGGATTACAGGTGCACACCACTGTACCCGGCCAATTTTTATGCTTTTAGTAGAGATGGGGTTTTACGACGTTGGCCAGGCCAGTCTCAAACCCCTGACCTCAAACGATCAGCCTGCCTCAGCCTCTCAAAGTACTGGGATTACAGGCATGAGCCACCATGGGTGGCCAGCACCTCAAGTCTTGATAGAGTAGAACAACCTCCAAAAGTCTACAGGATATAGACATTTTTAAATGATTAAGAAAGCATAAAAACAAGGCATCCTGACAAAGGAATAAGCAGCCATGTAAAAGAGCCAACTGGAGTTAAGAAAAATGAAATGCCTATAACCCCAGCCATTTGGGAGGCCAAGGTGGGAGGATCACTTGAGCCCAAGGATTTGAGAACAGCCTGGGCAATGTAGTCAGAGTCTGTCTCCATGAAAAAAAGAAAATTAGTGGGGCATGGTGACACATACCAGTAGGCCCAGCTACTTGGAAGGCTGAGATGGGAGGATCTCTTGAACTCAGGAGTTTGAGATTACAGTGGGCTATGATCACACCACTGCACTCTGACCTAGGCAACAGAGTGAGACCCTGTGTCTAAAAAAAAAAAGAAAAAGAAAATGTGCATTCATTCAAATTAAAAAATCAAAGGATGGCTTAAGAAGGTCAGACATAGTAGAAGAGAACATTAACAAATTACCAAAAGGATCAAAAGAAATTGTCCTGAATGCAGCCCAGAAAAAAAATTCAAGGTGAAGAACAGAGACTCTTAGACCAAAAGAAAATTATCATACTCAACTATCTGCTGTTTGTAAGAAACATATTTAAAACATGACACACAAAAACTGAGTTTAACTGGGTAGAAATAATATCCCATACAACACTAATCAAAAGAAAGCTCATATTAACTTCAGACAAAATAGACTTCAAGATAAAGTCAATAATAGGGAGAAAAAGAGAATCACCACATCATGTTCAAAGGAACAATCACAAGGAAGTTGTAGTAACTATAAGTGTGTATCTATAAACACAACCTCAAAGTATAAAAAGAAAAATTAAGTCTTGCAAAAGGAAATGAACAAATCCACAATTGTTGAAGATTTTTTAACACATCTCTTAGAAATTGATATTCAGCAAACAAAAACTTACTAAAAATCAAACAGATTTGAATGTATAAAGCTCAATTTAATAATATATGGTATTCAATTCAATAAAGAATATATAATTCCTTTTTTTGTTTTTTTGTTTTTGTTTTTTTGAGACAGAGTCTCACCCTGTCGCCAAGGCTGGAGTGCAGTGGCACGATCTCGGCTCACTCCAATCTTCGCCTCTCGGGTTTAAGCAATTCTTGTGCTTCAGCCTCCCAAGTAGCTGGGACTACAGGCATGTGCTACTATGCCTGGTTAATTTTTGTATTATTAGTAGAGATGGGGTTTCACCATGTTGCCCAGGCTAGTTCAAGTCATCCACTTTCCTGGGCCTCCCATGCAGGTGTGAACCACTGTGCCCAGCCAAAGAATATGTAATCTTTTTAAGCAAAAAAAAAAAAAAAAAAGAACCTGTATAAAAATTGGCCACACACTAGTCCACAAAACAAGTTTCAACATAAACCAAGGAATCTATATGATTCTGCTATGCTCTCTGATCCCAAGGAATAAAACTACAAGCCACAAGTAGACAATTTTTAAAAATCCTTTTATGTCTGGAAAGAGTAATAAACACTTCTAAACATTGTTTGAATAAGTTAGAATGGAAATTTGAAAATATTTATAATAGTTTGATAATAAAAATACTACATAAAAATTGTGGAATGCCACCAAAACAATAACTAAAGAGAAATGTATCATTTCAAATTCATATACCATGTTTCTGTCAAATTTAAGATGTCATAAGTTGTAAGATACACCATTGTTTGATGGCCACTAAGAAATAGAAGTGCTGCTGATTAAATATGATATCCTCGTGGTGGTCTGTATCAATTGACTAACTGAAGTGGGGATGTGACAGCACAGCCCTGTTGCCTATGGGAAGGGGAAGTAACCCTCTAGTGCCATCCACTCTATAAAGCTCTAAACTTCTGAAAGCCTATACTTGCTTGGTTCTTTCCTATGCCCTGTGTTGCATTTCTCAGTCCTGGGTATGTTTCACAGTAAAATCTGAAACCTTAATACGTAAATTTAAAAATCAGTCAATCAATACCATCTAGAAAAATACAAGGAAAAATGTAGTACATTCCATTAGTTTGAATCTCAAGTTATATTTACCTGACAAGCCACATAAAGAATCATATAAAGCTAAAAAAATTAACAAGTGAGTGAGGTGAATATCTCTTGGTCTGACTGAAAATCAAGTGCTTTCATCATTAAAACGATACAAAGAGATAAAAATGGGAAATTCTTTTCCTCTGCAGGAAACCTAGCCTACACAGACACTACATCCTTCTTTAAAAATCTAATTTCAATTGTACTTAATATAAACCAGCTTCAGCTTCAGATTTTGTGAATAATGCATCAGAAGAGTTCTTCACATTTGCCCTTATGTGTGTCAGGAAGATATAATCCTAGGTGAGGAGGAAGAATAACGATCCATTACTAAAAATAACATTTCATCCAAGAAAGAATGACTCAGCAAAGAGTTTAGTCAAATAAAGATGCTATCGACTCAAATATGCTTGAATAAGAGCACAGATATTTACAATAATCAAGTTTATTTGCAATCTCCAGATCATTGTCAAACATAAATAAGGCCAGTAGTATTGCTGAGAAATGGTAAAGAAATTATATTAAATGTAGAAAGAAAATATCTCTTCAAAGATCTACTCAACAAAATTGGAAATAACAGATTGTGTTATTATTTATTAATTTTATAATTGTGCATTATTGTATATTTGTGACAAGGACTTAGTTCATTTTCAAAAACTATTAATTTAGCAGAAAGAACTTAGTTCATTTTCAAAAACTTTTAATTTAGCTTCTTGTTCATGAAACAAATCAAAAGTAATATCAATTATGTTGGAATAAGAGCTGAAACTTACAAAGCACTTAGGTACTAGGCAGTTTTCTGTTCTTATACTTAATTTTCTCACTGCCCTTAAGAAGAAGGGGCTATTATAATTCCCATTTTACAATGAAGTGATGTAGGCACTGAGAGGTTAAATAATCTTCCCAAGCCTATATAGTTGGTACCTAGTAGATGACATTCCAAATCTAGGCAATCTGATTCAAGTCTGCGCTCATGCTACATCTCAAAGCTACAAACATGCAGAATCATGAGATAGAGAATACAAGTTAATCAATAGATGAAAAATTTGAAAAACAGGCCTATAAATACATTTTTTGTTTTAAAATAAATTTATTGTACATCGTTACAAGTATTTTAAGTAATGGGTTGTTTATTGAAAGTAATACTTCATTTACATGACACTATTGAGAGTGTTTCCTTTAAATCACTTTTCCCATTAGGTGAGTCATATCCCTTTTTATTTTGACTGTTTCCATGCCCGGCCCTGAACCACCTTATGTTCAAGAAAATTTGATCAATCAGTATCATAGTATTTTAGTATTTTAATAAACAGAGGCTGAGTGTGCTGGTTTATGCCTGTAATCCCAGCATTTTGGGAAGCTGAGGCAGGCAGATCACTTGGGGTCAGTAGTTCAAGACCAGCCTGGCCAACAGGGTGAAACCCCATCTCTACCAAAAAGACAAAAATTAGCTGGGCATGGTGTCATGCACCTGTAATCCCAGCTACTCCAAGGCTAAGGCCTGAGAATCACTTGAACCCAGGAAGTGGCACTGCACTCCAGCCTGGGCAACAGAGTGAAGAAAAAGAAAATTTGTATTCCAATATATTTGGAAAGCCAAAAAAGAATTACAAATAAAAGTAAAAGCCATCAGTAGAAATTTGTAGTGGTAAATCATTTCTCATATGTATCTGTATACAGGCCCAATATTTCAAAATTTATTTTCACTCTCTAAAAGCATTTTAATGGGAGCTATTACTATTTCACACACAAATTATTAGGTTTTCTCCATTATTTTTCCCCTTTAATTATGAGTATAAATAACAGATAACTCAGAGCAGAAATTGGATCCTGAAAGTACCTGGTGTTACTAAATTGGTTGGATAATGTGAAGTATTCAAAATAACTTTTAAAAAGCTTTTCAGTTAAGAATTTTTTATAGTTTTTGAATTTTAAATTTTTTAAATTTAATTTAAAAAGGAAAATGAGCAACTCTGCTTGTCAGGAACAACAAAAAAAAAAAAACAAGAGCTACTTGTTCTTTGTGGTCTTGTTAATGAGGCATCAAATCCTAAATGCCTTTCCTTTAAAATGGTGTCAAGTGTGGTTCTTCTAATCAAATATTTCACTAAGTATTGTAATGGACTTCAAGAGGCACTGTGATGTTGTAAAAGGCTGTATGTGTATGAGAGTGTGTATGTGTGTGTGAGTGTGTGTGAGAGAGTGTGTGAGAGGTAGTGTGTGTGCGTGTGTGTGTACACGTGCGCACCTGGGCACTTTGTGGAAGGATCTTTATATCTTTAAGTCTGACTCTTCCCACAACCAGCTTTCCCCATTTGTAAACTGGTGATGATGTTTTAAAAATTACAAAGTATTACATAAACTTTTGGAAAATATCACTGTATCAGTGATATTTAAAATATCACTGATTTTAAAAATATTTTAAAATATCACTGTATCAATGATATTTAAAATTTAATTTCTTCATTTCCCTTGAATTCTACAAAGCTGATTTTGAGCCCTCATCCTATGAGGCAAGTTATCATGAGTATTTTCTCTCTGTGCCTTCCCCCAGGTCTTAGAAAAGTCCTGGGAGGTGGAAAAGCCTTAGGTAGAAAAAAAAAATTTTTTTTTGAGACAGAGTCTCACTCTGTTGCCCAGGCTGGGGTACAGTGGTGCCATCTCGGCTCATTATAACCTCGGCCTCCTGAGTTCAAGTGATTCTCCCATCTCAGCCTCCCAAGTAAGTGGGACTACAGGCACACACCACTGCCCAGGTAATTTTTATATTTTTTAGTAGAGACAAGGTTTCGCCATGTTGGCTAGACTAGACTCGAACTCCTGACTTCAAGTGATCTGCCTGCCTCGGCCTTCCAAAGTTCTGGGATTACAGGCACGAGCCACTGCACCTGGCCAATAACAAAATTAAAGGAATTCCTTCCTCGTTTCCTAGGTGTACATTGGCCATCTTGAAGATGGCTGTTGCCCATGTCCTCATGTTTTTTTGGAATCTTGTGGCTCTGAGGTTTACTGTGCTATGCTCAGACAAGAGTGTCTTTGCCAGCCAGGGCCAAGAGCGGGGAGTCTTTGCCAGCCAAAGCTAAGATCCTGCCCCTCTGATATACCAGGCATCCCCTGCCTTTTGCTTGGAGAGCCTTGTATCCCTTCCTTAGACTGAAGCATCTCTTCTCTTATCAGAAGTGTCTCTCTTTCAACTTCACCTTCCAGATCCTTTCACAAAAACCAGCAGGGAATAACTTTTTAGGCAGCTTCTGCCTCTGACCTACCAATGTTCCTCAGCTAAGGAATAATATTAACAGATCTTGAATGCAGAGGCTAAAAAAATAGAGCAAATCTCAAACTAATAAGCCAACGAATTATATTAACACATTAATTTTAAAATATAGAACATAGAAGTAATATCATTTTTTTAAATTTGTTCATATATAGTACAAAAGCAAGCAGAGAAAAATTTTACAGATGAAGGAGACCAGCTATTTAAGATGGGCATCAAGATTCTCCAGCAGTCTAAAAGCCAAAAACAAAAAGAAGAGTAAGTCTTTATCCAGTAACCTTAGCCAAGTTAAGTTTCCAGGTTAAGAAGACAGAAAAATCCCAAATGTAGTTTATCATTAAAAGCTCATTGGGATAACAAGTAAGCTTATTTGCCTATAAGCTTTTGTTTTTAAAAGGATCAAATATGTATTTAAAGAATCCTACAAATTATCACTCTAAACAGGAGATCTGCATATGAGATTACAGTACCCAGATTAAGTGAAATTCAGAATTAAGACACTGATCTGACCATTCATGCAGAAATAGTTTTGGCTTTAATTTATTAGGTAATTCAAATGAAATAAAATGTGTGATTTGAATTAGAGGAAGTTGTTATATCAAAATGCTTTTATACTGGAGCGAGCATAGAAAGTCAACACCAAGGCCGGGCGCGGTGGCTCACGCCTATAATCCCAGCATTTTAGGAGGCCGAGGCGGGCGGATCACAAAGTCAAGAGATCAAGACCATCCTGATCAACAAGGTGAAACCCCGTCTCTACTAAAAATACAAAAAATTAGCTGGGCATGGTAGCACGTGCCTGTAATTCCAGCTACTCAGGAGGCTGAGGCAGGAGAATTGCCTGAACTCAGGAGGCAGAGGTTGCGGTGAGCCAAGATCATGCCATTGCACTCCAGTCTGGGTAACAACAGCGAAACTCCATCAAAAAAAAAAAAAAAAAAGAAAGTCAACAGCAAGACAAAAGTATGCCAAATTCCAGGGTCTTTATTGCTGGTGGCCACAGAGGACTCGTGTCTCTCCAACCTGTGGCCCTGAAAGGAGAAGTCAAGACCTTTTATGCCCGTAAACCACCTCAGGGTTGAGGGTGAGGGGTGGGGAGTGGGAATGAGGGGCTTCAGACATTCCAAGGGCCAGTGGACTTTGGACATTCCGTAAATCACCTCCTGGGCGGAGATGAGGGTGAGGGGCTTCGGACATTCTGATTGTTACTTAAGTGATTCACAGAAGTCAAGATAAGTGTTAGTTTACACATTGTCTGGGTAGGGTGGAAATTACAGACGTTAGTTACTTATTACAAGTCGCAGGGGCCAAGATGGCGTGGGTTTGGACTGCTTGCCTGTCACATCAGAGTTACAGAGAGCAATTTCAACAGAAAGCCAAGGTATGGTTGAGGTATGCGGTTTTATGGGGCTTTTACCATGTCACACTTTATTCTTCCTGGGTGTTTGTACAGTATCTTACGGTTTTTGAAGCACACTTTCATGTATGTGATTCTAGAACAGTCTTTTTTTTTTTTTTTTTTTTTTTTTTTTTT
>NW_016107561.1:3230465-3249134 GCF_001604975.1 Cebus imitator
TTTTTTCAGACGGAGTCTTGCTCTGTCACCAGGCTGGAGTGCAGTGGCGTGATCTCAACTCACTGCAACCTCCAACTCCCAGGTTCAAGCAATTCTTTTGTCTCAGCCTCCCACATAGCTGGGATTATAGGCATGCTTTACCATGCTCAGCTAATTTTAGTATTTTTAGTGGAATCAGGGTTTCACCATGTTGGCCAGAATGGTCTTGATCTCCTGACCTCATGATCCACCTGCCTCGGCCTCCCAAAGTGCTGGGATTACAGGTGTGAGCCACTGAACCTGGCCATTTTTTATATTTTTAGCAGAGATGGGGTTTCACCATGTTGGCAAGGATGGTCTTGATATCTTGACCTCATGATCCAGCCACTTAGGTCTCCCAAAGTACTAGGATTACAGGCATGAGACACTACACCCGGCCTCTAGAACAATCTTATAAGAAGAGCTTCATTTTTCTCCTTTAAAAAGTTGGAAACAGAGATTCAAAAATGTTAAAGTGAGGTGAGCACAGATAGCTGGGAGGTGACCAAGCTGTGGCCATATGGTGTTACTTCATGTCCATGTTTCTCTTATCACTTATCTACCTTGCCCAAAGGGGAGGCATAAATATCTTCTCCCTCCACCCCACATTTCTAGTGGAGGGGCACAACTTGTGGTCACCCCTCAAGGCTCTAGCTAAAGCCTTGGGATCAAATCCTAGTACTCTGATTTACTGTCTATGTGCCCTTGGATAAGTTACTGAACCTCTCTGTGATCTGGATAAAACAATTGTGCTCTTTGAATAGCGCCTGGCTCTTAGTAACCATGAAATACAGGTGTGTTAGTTTTATCTTGAGTCCCCTAACCAGTAAGTTGAAGGTATGGGGACAAAGAAGGCAAAGGGTATTTTGAACCAATAATAGAAAGTATGAGCCCTGGCCGAGCACGGTGGCTCAAGCCTGTAATCGCAGCACTTTGGGAGGCCAAGGTTGGTGGTTCACTTGAGGTCAGGAGTTTGAGACTAGCCTGGCCAACACTGTGAAACCCTGTCTCTACTAAAAACATACAAAAGTTACACTTGTGGCATTCCAGAGTGGTGGTAGCCATCCCAGACAAGGTAGCAACAAAGTCCATGAGTTCTTAAAACCCAAGCCTCTGGGAAGTGTAAAAATATAAAGGATAAAGAGCACTCAGCTATGATCCTGATTATAACAACATCAACAACTTTCATTTATCAAGCACCTGCTTTGTGCTAGTTACTGTTTTAGGTACTTTACATGTGTACATTATTCACTGCTCACAATGATACTGTGAGACATACATAATTATCCCCAAGTTACAGAGAAGGAAACAGAGAGTTAAAAAGACGCTGTAATTCTTCCCAAGAGACAAGAAATAAGTGAGGGAGTGGTTCAACCAACCCCAGCAAAACCTGGGCCTCACGCTCAATGTCCCTGAGGGCTGTTATAATGAGGATGGGGTAAAACCAGATCCCAAAAATAAAATCCAGCCTAATAGGAGCTCATCTCACTAACATGCCCACTGAGTAAGTAAGAACAGGGAATTCTCCAGCCAGCCTAGCTAAAAGAAACAGAAGTGGAGCACCAGGCAGGGGCTGGTCCCTGAGATTTCAGATGAGCCCTCACTATAACATGGGAGCCCACAGATAAAAGGGACCCACTAGGTGTGTTGCATCAAGTACAGGAAAACCCTCAATTCAGTCTGATGGGACAAAATCACTCTGAGAAGGTTCCAGGTAACCAATCACTTAATCTGGAAGGGGACCTTCTTTCTTTGGTCTAAATAACAGGAAGAAAGCCCAGTCGTAATAGCAGATCATCTATCAGTGTGGGAACCTTCATGCCTTCCTGGGTGTCTTTCAGTCTCAGCCTGTTCTTACCAAGACTGTCCTGCCCACAACCTTGCCCCAAAACTCAGTCTCCTCACCACCCCTCTGCCCTGCACCTTTTTTTAAGATGGAGTCTCACTCTGTCGGCCAGGCTGGAGTGCAGTGGCATGATCTTGGCTCACTGCAACCTCCACCTCCCAGGTTCTAGTGCTTCTCCTGCCTCCACCTCCCAAGTACCTGGGATTACAGGTGGCCATGACCACGCCTGGTTAATTTTTGTATTTTTAGTAGAGACAGGGTTTCGCCGTGTTGGTCAGGCTGGTCTCAAACTCCTGAGCTCAAGCAATCTGCCAGCCTTGGCCTCCCAAAGTGCTAGGATTACAGGCATGACCCACCACGCTCTGCCTCCTGACCCTTTTGAGTTGGTAGCAATGGAGAACTGAAACCTAATGGGCTCATAGAAAGAGATCTCAGGAGTTTGTGGGCAAACTGGGTGAAGTTCTTGTGTTATCAGATAGCCTGCTGTCTCCTTAAGCAATTCACATCTGTGCAGCCGTGACTAAGCTTAGAGCAGGTGGAAAGAAAATGATTGTACGCCCTCCTGACCAAAAGAGAAGAATTTCATTCCCACTCATTCATCTATCCTACCCTCTCTTTGCCTTGCCACTTCCTGGGTTGGCAGGGCAGGTGTAAGATAATTAAGACTAGTCCTTTTGGCTCCTCCACACCCACATCCTAGACCAACTCATTGATTCATTCAGCCTCTTCTTTTGTATGAGTAGGAAAAATAACTGAACAAGTCAGTGCTATTAAAAGTACAGATATTAAACAAGCATATGTCAGAGAGAACAGATTTGTCTGAGTGAGTCAGGAAGCCTTACTGACAGCTAGAATGGTCTTTCATTAAGAATCACTCCTCATCAGCAAAGAAGTTTTGAAGATAAGCTGTTGTTCTACACCAAGTTTCTGATGTGCTCTGCAGAAACATTGAGCCCTTCCTCCCCTATCACCCACCCAAGCATCCAATGCCAGACCCTGTAGAGATGATCCATATACCTAACTAAATTGTCTTTTGGGATCTGCCCCTGCTGCCCAGCTTCTCCCACCTTTTTCCTCCTGGGGATTATAGCCCACATCTTAATTTTACCTGTCAGCAACTTTATCCAGCCCTGGATCTTGCTTCTAATATCCCTTATAGCACCTTGGTTTTTCTGCCCTTGGAATGCAAGACACCTAGAAGGATTTGTTTTGCAGCCTGTTGCTGTCCTCTGGGTCCGGAGACTGAGTATGAAACTGCCAGAGATACTAGACTTACTATTGGAGACCCCTGCAGCCTATCTCAGGATTCTGTGCCCTGATCCATGCTGGTGCCTCTCCCGTCCCAGCAGGCTATAGAGTTGCAGCAGCCAGCCACGTGACGGGAAGGCTCAAGGAAGTCTGTATCCTGATGCCAGACTCTCTTCCTTATGCCTATCCATGGGTGCCAGACATTTGCCTTTAGTGGCCTTGAGATCATCTACCTTGTTTGCCTTCCCGCCTCCAGAATCTCCGCTTGCTTTGACCTGGGTTAATTTCTTTCTTGGTCTCTTGGACTCCAGTTTTCTACCTCTTTTTGTTCCACTGGAGTACTCACCCTGTGTTTTGACATCCAGGACTCTAATTCCTACCTGGATGTTTCTCTGTCTGAGGTCCTTCTTGCCCAGACTACTCTGTTCCAGCTTCTGCCGAAGAGCAGCCTATTTTAGACACAGAATGGACAGGCTGTGCAGAAAAATGAGTCTCCTGATCCTCCTGAGTCAGAAGCAATGGTAAATTTTTGTGGGTTTTCTTTTTCTGTATTTGAGTCAAGGTTACAGGTAGAGGTTAATGCTTTCTGGTCTTTCTACCTTCAAAAAGGAGGTTACAAAAGTAAAAATAAATTCCGAAAGTACTCCCTGTCTCTGACACGTTTTGACCTTGCAAGACTCTCCATCACTTCTTATACCAATCAGGTCCAGGTGGCTACCTCTGACTGGGACTTGGAGAGTGCAGTGTAGGGTAATCCTGTGGCACTCATCATTTTAATCACTAAATGTTCATACCACTTATCACCTCGTTATACGAGAGCAGTTACCATACTATAAAACTTTGGAATCAATGCAATAGTCCCAATAATAATAGCTAAATTTATTGAGTGCTGACTCTATACTAGGCACAATGTGAAACATTTCCCATGCATGATCTCATTTAATCTTCACAGCAAACTTATGAAGTGAGTGATATAATACTATCCCCATTTCATAGATTAGAGGATTACAGAGAAGTTATATAACTTGGCTGAAATTATCTGACTACTAAGAGGTGGGACCAGGATTTGAACCAGGCAGTCAGACTCTAGAGCCCTAGCCATTAAGATTTTGTTTCATTATTGTTTTGTCTGACTTTGCTGTGTTGAAGACTATATTCTGTTTTAGCAAATTATTTTAAGATATGAAGGGATCATCATTCTCCTGATAATAACTTCCTAGAGATTACATTCCAATTTTGATTTTTCTTACTTTTTTTTAGAATTTACTTTATAAAACAAATATTCATAAATAATGGTGGTGACCATAGGAGTGTTCATTATTTTAGAATAAGTTCCTCAATTTTTCGCTTTGCTCAGTGTATATGCTTACTCAGTGTATAAGATGGTGTATCTTATATATTTCTCCTTTTTAGTAGCTTTATTATTTGTGAGATATATTTGAAATTATAACCTTAGGCTGCGTTAGGAATGAAAAAAAAAACTCTACTGATCTAGATATGTAATGAACTTCAGCTAAACTGTATGGCAACTGGTTCCTGCTTGTTAGAGAGAAGTAGTATGAATAGTGTTGAAGAGGGAGAAGAAAATTTCATTTTTGAAAATCAAACTTGACTTCATATTCTTGAAACAGAGCCTACCTACTTTTTGCCAAAGCAGCTGACATGGGAAACTTGAAAGCTATGGAGAAAATGGCTGACGCTTTGCTATTTGGAAATTTTGGCTTGCAAAATATAACAGCAGCTATCCAATTATATGAGTCCTTGGCTAAAGAAGGATCATGTAAAGCCCAAAACGTGAGTTTTGAAAGAAAATGAAACCTTAAATAGCTCCATCCTGAAATAACTATAGACAGCGTGTGAAAGGAGTTGAGCAATAGTATTCCAGCTCTGCTGCCTGAACCCAGTCTAGGGAGGTTACTGTAATGCACTGAAACAGTGGCGTCAGGGCAGGAGTGCAGCAGAAGCCCTGGGAAAATTGTTCCAGCTCCATGCATGACTTTCAGGAATGGAACAGAACTGCTTTCAAATCCACTTTTCTATCTTCCATGACCTTGTACATGTTTTCAGATAATTTGGGACCTCCGAACCCCCAACAGCTAAATTTGATATACAATGTATTCACCTGTGTGAAGAAATATGAAGCTATATCTCTTATCTTAGGGTGATATGTTTGCATGAATTTTACATTATAAAATCACGTAAACATATTTATAAGCTAAATTTAATTCGTTTTCTATTTTAATAAATGCATTCCATTTTATTCCAAGAATAACATAACCATTTCATAGAAAATATGGAAAACAGGGGAAGAAAAGCTTTTTCCAAGCCAACCATCTTGATTCAACTACCGTTAGGACTGCTTGGTACTTTCGCTTGGCTTCTTTCTTCGTGCATTTCTCTTTTTACATCATCCTAATCAAAATGCAAGTGCATATATCATTTTGCTTCTGGCTACTTTCACTTAATGCTATAGCAAAAGCGTATTTTCATGTTGCTATAGTCTTATTTATGAAAACCTTTTTTTCTGATTACGAAAAAATTTGAGAATTCAGAAAGTATGAAAAAGAAAGTAAAGTTATCTAAAAGCGTTCCCCCCAGGGATCACATTTATTACTATCTAGACTTGGAGTCAGACAGACTAAGTTTGAATCCACTCTTTCATTTGTTTATTGAATCAGCTACTTAAGAAAACTCTTTTCCCTTCTTCTGCATGAAAATTTGACCTTTGTTTCACTCTCTAGTTCTGTTTCTCTGGTGATCTGATAGGAATAAAATGCTGACTATATTTCTAGTTAACTTGCTTGTGATAGAAATGACCTCTGATTGGCAAACTGCCTTTGAATTGGGAGCAACGATCATGAACTATAAATTCAAGATGGAGGTAGTACTTATCGGGACACTGGATACTATGCCTGTGGAGTTATTACAGTGAGAATTAGGCTTTTAAGTCAGGGTGGCTCCTGTATCCACCCAGTGTGGGTCTCATCTCCTTGCATCTGAGCCATCTTCTGAAGGACCAAAGACGATGGCTCCTGGAAGAATTATGAACTGCTGTAAGAACTCCCACAGGAAAAAAAAAAAAAAAAAGTCCAGATGATGCCCTGTTGTCACATTGTGGTTACTATGCCATATCTGTCTTCATACACTGGTGGCAACCTAGCCTGTGGGAGTCCTGTGAGTCTGTATGTTTAGTTGAACCAGAAGTTGGACTGGAAGACCCCTGGTGGGTGGGGCAACCTTACTAATTTTCATCTGTAAAGTTAGAATAATGATGAAATATTGGGTATTGCATCTTTCTGGTTATTGCTATATCTCTAACATTTAACACACTACCTGGGACAAGAATTAAAAGTTGAATGAGGAATTAATTAATTAATTAATTATGAATGAATTTATGGAGTTATTGTGAGGATTAAAATAATGTGGGAAGACAGTTTCACACCTGGGACATTGTAATCTTTCATTATAAAGAAAGGATATGTGGGGAGCTGGGGATTAGGGAGATGTTGGTCAAAGGATAAGAAATTTCAGCAAGGAGGAAGATATAAATAATACTATTATTACAATATTATTCTCCTGGAATATTTTCTAAGACTCCATAGAATTTTTTAAAAATGAGCTAATACTTCAGTTGCTGCTTCCTAACTTGCTCTTTATTCACTTAACAATGTATCATAGATGTCTTTCCATGTAAATATATACAGACCAACATTGTCATTTTAAAAATTCATATAACTTTAATTAAATTAAGTTGCTGAATACTGTTTTTACATCAGGGACTTTCTTGAAATTACATGTGAGATAATGCAAAAAACAGATTTGTAAATGTTATAATAAAATATGAGAGTTGTTAAACCTTCATCCCCAGTATTTGCTTAATCAAAAATACAAAGTTCCAAGACAGACCAAATGTTACCAGAGATAACAGTTTCCTCCACTAAAAATGGTGTGACTAAAGACCAAATGTTACCCTTACTCCCACCACTAAAAATGGCAACACCTAATTTCTTTCCCAACTGGTGAACATGAATTTTATTTTTTTAGTGGGTGTATACATTAGTTAGTAAGTCAACAATTGTTTCTTGGATAGCTACTGTGTACCAAGCATAATATAATTAATGGGGAGAAAAAGATTAATAAGTCAAAGTCCTCCTAGGTCAACCTGAAATATAAATAATCACAGCACAATTTAGGTGGATCACAGTGAAGGTATATATAAAATACTTTAGGTACAGAAGAGGGTCTGGCTCTTCCATCTTTTGTTCATTCTTTTAGTATCCCTGAAGAAGTTACTTTTCTAAACCTTGGGTTTCCCAAACCTGAAAAAGAGATTAATAATAATGCCCACATTATTTTACAAGATTGCCATAAGAACTAAAAAATATCTACAAGAGTCCTTAGCAAATGTTAAAGAACATTAATGAATACTGTCTGTAACAATTTTAGTCTGAACAGCATTGTCTTTGCAGTCAGTCAGTTCTGGCTTTACATCTTAGCTCAAATGGCCCCTAATAACTTGTCCTCTCTGGGTCTCAATTTCCTCTTCTGTAAAATGGGAATATTTGTTTAGATATGTGTGTTTTGATCTCAAGGAGAACCAAAAAGCTGACATTGACCTGGTATATAAAATTCAGCCAAACTGTTTTTGTTGTTGTTGTTTGTTTTCTTTTGTTTTTTTGAGATGGAGTCTCACTCTGTTGCCCAGGCTGGAGTGCAGTGGAGTGATCTCAGCTCACTGCAAACTCCACCTTCTGGATTCGAGAGAGTCTCCTGTTTCAGCCTCCTGAGTAACCGGGACTACAGGCTGTGCCACTATGCCCAGCTAATTTTTGTATTTTTAGTAGAGAAGGGGTTTCACCATGTTGGCCAGGCTGGTCTTGAGCTCCTGACCTCAGGTGATCAGCCATCTTCGGCCTCCCAAAGTTCTGGGATTACAGGCGTGAGCCACCACACCTGGCCTCTGTTTATTGAAATACTAAAATACTATGATATTGATTGATTTAAAAAGTCTCTGCCCAACCCTCTCTATGCCCTCCCTCGCAGCCACCCTTATTCCTCACTTGGATTCCCCTGCCCCAAAGCTTCCCATGATCTAGCAAGCATAGCGTTAATATCTGAATAAGCAGAGAGCCTTCAGGATCCTGCTCTCAAAACTACAGCTGGATTAAATTCCAGTGCTTTGATGGATTCAGTTCTATATTTTGACTATCATTCCTGTCACCACTATAGGAAAATCTGTTTCCAATAGCAAGTCCCCTTGCAGTTGATGTATTTCCTTGTGCAAAGAACAGCTAGTTAAAGAGATTCTGTGTCACAAACAATAGTTTGATGGCTGGTTGCTAGGACCAGACTGGCCACAGGCCATACTGACCACAGCTCTCTAGTGAGGCTGGCCCAGTGACCACCTTTCTTCTTGGGCTGTTTCTGCCAGCCTGTCACAGAACTGCCCTCACTGCTGGAAATATTGGGAACTGTGAGGACAACATAGCAACAGAAATGTGGCTAAAGAAGCTGGAGAGAGAGAGAATATGAAAGAGAGATTGAGAGAAGGGAGAATGAAGACACCTGCTATCTCTGGGGTGAAAGGGAAGTACAATCAGAAATACTGAAATGTAATAGATGGGAGGAGCCTGGAGTGCCAGAGGTTTGGTAGGGACCCTATTTAATAACAACAACAAAAAGATAAGAATTCCAATTAAAGTGGAATTGAGGAGGTAGAGGAGAAGAAATGCAATTTCTGACTATGTACAAAGGGAAGTTGGATGGAGGAAAGGGGGCATAATTACTTCTTTCCATGCACCTTGAGTGGTTTTCCTTGTAAAAATTCAAACAGACTGAAGGAAATCCCCATAAGGGCAACAAAAGCAATTAAGGTTATAAACAGAGTCCATTAAATCGATTTTCATAGAACCTGTACCTTTCAAATAATGAGAACTATTAATTAACAGAGTAGTCTTCATGAAAATGGTGGAAATGGAAGAAATTTCAAACAATCATACCCTAGAAGATGTTCTGTAAAATATTTTACTTCACCAGGCTGGAGATAGATAAGTTATATATTTTTCTATTCCTCATTTCTCATCCAGGAGGCAGTAATTAGAATTATAAAGACTCACTCCAAGGCTACAGTAATCAAAACAGCATGGTACTGGTATGAAAACAGAGATATGGACCAATGGAACAGAACAGAGGCCTCAGAGGCAACATCACACATCTACAACCATCTGATCTTTGACAAACCTCACAAAAACAAACAATGGGGAAAGGATTCCCTGTTTAATAAATGGTGTTGGGAAAACTGACTAGCCATGTGCAGAAAGCAGAAACTGGACCCCTTCCTGACACCTTACACTAAAATTATCTCCAGATGGATTAAAGACTTAAACATAAGACCTAACACGATAAAAACTCTAGAAGAAAACCTAGGCAAAACCATTCAGGACCTAGGCATAGGCAAGGACTTCATGACTAAAACACCAAAAGCATTGGCAACAAAAGCCAAAATAGACAAATTGGACCTAATTAAACTCCAGAACTTCTTGCACAGCAAAAGAAACTATCATTAGAGTGAATCAGCAACCAATAGAATGGAAAACATTTTTGCAATCTACCCATCTGACAAAGGGCTGATATCCAGAATCTACAAAGAACTAAAACAGATTTACAAGAAAAAAACAAACAAGCCCATTCAAAAGTGGGTGAAGGATATGAACAGACACTTTACAAAAGAAGACATACATGAGGCCAACAAACATATGAAAAAATGTTCATCATCACTGGTCATTAGAGAAATGCGAATCAAAACTACATTGAGATACCATCTCACGCCTATTAGAATGGCGATCATTAAAAAATCTGGAGACAACAGATGCTTGAGAGGATGTGGAGAAATAGGAACACTTTTACACTGTTGGTGGGAGTGTAAATTAGTTCAACCACTGTGGAAGACAGTGTGGCGATTCCTCAAGGACCTAGAAATAGATATTCCATCTGACCCAACAATCCCATCACTGTTTACCATAGCAAAGACTTGGAACCAACCCAAATGCCCATCAGTGTTAGACTGGACAGGGAAAATGTGGCACATGTACGCCATGGAATACTATGCAGCCATAAAAAAACAATGAGTTTCTGTCCTTTGTAGGGACATGGATGAACCTGGGAACCATCATTCTCAGCAAACTGACACAAGAACAGAAAATCAAACACCGCATGTTCTCACTCATAGGCGGGTGTTGAACAATGAGAACACATGGACACAGGGAGGGGGGCATCACACACTGGAGTCTGTGGTGGGGAACTAGGGGAGGGACAGTGTGGGGTGGGGAGTTGGGGAGGGATAACATGGGGAGAAATGTCAGATATAGGTGATGGGGAGGAAGGCAGCAAATCACACTGCCATGTGTGTACCTATGCAACAATCTTGCATGTTCTTCACATGTACCCCAAAACCTAAAATGCAATAAAGTATATATTAAAAAACAAAAAAATAAAGACTCACTCTTTCTTTAATATTGATGAACTGTCCTCAATAGGAAATTTGTTAATTTGCCAAACAAGAAGTTTGGATGAAATCTCATTTGCTTTAAGAGCTGAAAATGGCCAGACACAGTGGCTCATGCCTGTAATCCCAACATTTTAGGAGGCTAAAGCAGAAGGACTGCTCCAACTCAGGATTTTAAGACCAGCCTGGGCAACATGACAAGAACACTGTCTCTACAAAATGTAAAAAAATAGAAATTAGCTGAGCATGGTGGTACATGCCTGTGGTCCTAGCTACTCAGGAGGTCAAGGCAGAAGGATCAATTGAGCCCAGGAAGTCAAGGCTGCAGTGAGCTGTGTTCACACTACTGCACTCCAGCTTGGGCAACAGAGCTAAAAACCCGTCTCAAAAAAAAAAAACAAAAAAAAAACCAAGAAATTAATCAGTCATGTATGGTGGCTCATGCCTGTAATCCCAACACTTTGGGAGGCTGAGGCAGGCAATCACTTGAGCCCAGGAGTTCAAGACAATCCTGAGCAACATACTAAGACCCTGTCTCTACGAAAAAATAAGTATGTAGTCCCAACTACTTAGGAGGCTGAGGTGGGAGGATCGCTTGAGCCCAGGAGGTAGAGGTTGCAGTGAGCCGTGAACATGTCACTACCTTCCAGCCTGGGCAACAGAGCCAGACCCTGCCTCTCAAGTTAAAAAAAGAAAAAGAAAAAAAAGAGAGAGAAATTACTCATTTGCATTGTATTGCCCTTAAAACTTAATTTAATGGTAGTGATCTCTAAGTGTGGTACTATTTTTGTGGCGATTATTTTCTGTTTATTTATTTTTGAGATAAGATCTTGCTCCATTGCCCAGGCTAGAGTGCAGGGGCACAATCATGGCTCACTGTACCCTTAAAACCTCCTAGGCTCAAACAATCTTCCCACCTCAGCCTCCCAAGCAGCTAGGACGGCAAAAGCAGGCCACCACACCAGGCTAATATATTTTTTTAATTTTTCGTAAAGACAGGATCTCACTATGTTGCCCTGGCTGGTCTAAAACTCCTGGCCTCAAGTGATCCTCCATCCTCAGCTTTCCAAACCACTGGGATCACAGGCATGAGCCATCTATTTTCTTTCTAAAAATACGTTTCTGGGTTTTTTTCCTCTAAATGTTTTATTCATGGATATGTATTACCTTTGATATCAGAAAAAAATATTTAACTTAGATGTATACACTTCCTTGGTTACATAGTTTAAAATAGTTTTGCTGTGGATTATATTAAAATTCATTCTATCATGTAAAAATAAATATCATTGACATATAAAAGAGAAAGATATGAGTGTTTGCCTATTTTTTCATGCTTTATGATTCTAGCATAATTCTATTTTAATGGCAAAAATTCCATATTTTCTTCATTTATTTCAAATTTAAATTATAGGGCAGGGCTTGGTAGCGCATGCCTGTAATCCCAGCACTTTGAGAGGCCGAGGTGGGCAGATCGCTCGAGGTCAGGAGTTTGAGACCAGCCTGGCCAACATGGTGAACCTCCATCTCTACTAAAAATACAAAAATTAGCGGAGCACACACCTGTAATCCCAGCTACTTGGGAAGTTGAGGCAGGAGAATCGCTTGAACCTGAGAGACAGAGGTTGCAGTGAGCTGAGATGGGACCACTGCACTCCAGCCTGGGAAACAGAGTGAGATGCTGTCTCAAAAAAAAAAATGTAAAAAAAAAAATTAAATTATAGAAACATTTCACAGAAGGACTATAGGTTATTAGCACTGTGCTGCTACAGGAAAAAAAATTATTTTTAGTATCCACCTAATGATCATTTTGACAATTCTAGAATTACCTACATGGAGCATTTCTTCTTGATGTTAATGCTCTTTTTGTATTAAGAGTACAGGCAGTAACTGAGTTGTTCTTTAGGGTTGATTCACACTTTTGTTTGGTATGCAATTTGAGCTAAAAGTAATGATCACAGGTGCTTTCAAGCTTTATGCAATAATTAAAGGAAAACTGCTCAATCTTTTTTCTCCTTTAATAATAATTTCTTATGTAAAAAGTAGGAGGAATATTAATTTTTAAATTGTTATGAAACTTGAGTAATTTACTTTGGAGGATAGTAAAATATTTTTTACACTTAACTCTGCTAATTTAAAACCCAGCTGCTGTAAAAGTTCCTTAAAAACACAGCACAATGGTTAAGTTCAGAAATAAGTGTTACAGAGGCTGGGTGCACTGGCTCAAGCCTGTAATCCCAGCACTTTGGGAGGCCAAAGCGGGCAGATCACTCAGGTTGAGGCAGAAGAATCACTTGAACCTGGCAGGTGGAGGTTGCAGTCAGCCAAGATTGCACCACTGAATTCCAGCCTAGGTGACAAGAGTGAAACTTTGTCTCAAAAAAAAAAAGGGAAAAGAAAAAGAAGTAAGTCTTACAAAACAATTTGCAGAGCTTGACCTTTACAGAGCACTGAAACTGTCATTGGTATCATCACTATCATACAGCTTCTCTTTCAATTCACAACATTTCTCTTTTCTGGATTAAGATTTAATCACTCTGTAATCCATCTGATTTTATCTCACCCTTATCTCAGAAAAAGACCAAATACTAAAAATGGATTATTGTAAAGTTGGTAAGTGACAATGCCCAAGTATAAAAGTATAGGACAGTGCTTACTATAATCAGCGTATTCACTGCATGATAGCCCATAACATCTTTTGACTTCCTCTAGTGTCCTGGCATACTTCATGTAGTATTATGAAAATTAAATTAAGGCTGAGTCCTCCAGAGAATTAGTTTCAAAATCACCCATTGCTAGTTTTCTGCTAAAGAGAGTGGAAGTGTAATCCTGAGTTGATTATTTGAGGCCGGTAAAAGCATGGTTTTGCTTTTTTTTTTTTTTGAGATGGAATCTTGCTCTGTCACCCAGGTTGAATGTAGTGGCTCAATCTTGGTTCACTGCAACCTCTACCTCCCGGGTTCAAGCAATTCTCCTGCCTCAGTCTCCCAAGTAGCTGGGATTACATGCACCCGCCACCATGCCCAGCTAATTTTGATATTTTTAGTAGAGACAGGGTTTCACTATGTTGGCCAGGTTAGTCTGAAACTCCTGACTTCAGGTGATCCACTCGCCTCAGCCTTCCAAAGTGCTGGAATTACAGGTGTGATTGTAAAAGTAAAGAGGCCTACTCCTTTTAAGAGTGAGCTTTATGCTGAGGAATACACCCCTCCCCAGTCACAGAGAATGGAAATGTAACTCTCACACAACCCACTTCACAACTTCCTGAACTCACAGATTTCTCCAGGAGGATCAGGCCGAATAGTTTGCTAGGCTCTGCACAAAAGGATCCACTGTTGGTGAAAGTATCTTAAAGTACAAGCCCAACTCAACAGAACAGCGTTTTCATTTTCTTATTAAAAAGATCAGTGTATTTGTTTACTGTCAAAATTCCTGCACAGCTAAATTAGATTCTAAATTGAGCAGAATCAAAAATTGCCGAGAGTTGCAAGAAAAATAAAAATCTAATATTGGCAGAAGATACCCTTAAAAAGAGCCAATTTAGCCGTTTAAATGTACATTACAAGGATTAGAGGAGTACCAGGATCCCAGAGGCCTTCCATTGGCAATAACAGCCTTTATGGTCCATTTTCCTAAAAGAGGAATGTTTGAGATTAGAGGATTTGGCAGAATCATAGAATACTTCTTTATATATTTATTTATTTATTTTGAGATGGAGTCTTGCTGTGTCTCCCAGGCTGGAGTGCCATGGTGCCATCTCGGCTCACTACAATCTCTACTCCCAGGTTCAAGCAATTCTCCTGCCTCAGCCTTCCAAGTAACTGGGATTTCAGGCGGGCACCACCACACCCAGCTAATTTTAGTCTTATAGTAGAGGCAGGGTTTCACCATGTTGGTCAGGCTGGTCCCAAACTCCTGAACTGAAGTGATCGATCTGCTTTCCTCAGCCTCCCAAAGTGTTGAGATCACAGGTGTGAGCCACTGCGCCCAGCCAAATACATATATGTTTTTTTTATTTTTGATGTATTTATTAAGGAAATGACAGAAATTACGCTTATAAACTAAATGTTAGAGCTATTATGTGTTTAGGAAATGAACTCCATAGTCAATTTGCAAGTCTACGGAGTTCTTTGTACTTGAAATTGTAATAAACGTAATTGAAATTGCAATAAAAAGCTTTAAAAATTATGTAATTTTGTTTTGATTGAATTATCAGACCTTGATGTATTTTGATTTTAGGAAGACGTTTTACAGAGTCTTACATGATGTTCTTATGAACCAGATGAAAAAATTAAAATGTGGTCTTGGTAATGGCAGTTGGAGAGTGGTAACAGTAATGGGCTAATTTCTCTGAACTACTCCACAGAATTCTGCTCATGACACTATGGGCTAAAAATACTTTTTTTTTTGATATGGAGTCTCGCTTTGTCACCCAGGCTGGAGTGCTGTGGCACGATTTTAGCTCACTGCAACCTCCACCTCCCCACTGGGTTTAAGTGATTCTCCTGCCTCAGTCTCATGAGTAGCTGGGATTACAGGCTTGTCACCACACCCACCTGATTTTTGAATTTTTAGTAGAGACAGCGTTTCACCATGTTGGTCAGGCTGGTCTTGAACTCCTGACCTCCAGTGATCTGCCTGCCTTGGCCTCCTAAATACTTCTTTGACTAGTAAGTTGAATAGCTAAGACTGGAGTGTTGCTAATATGAAGGATAGAAAGAAAGGCATATTAGGAATGGCACACATAAGTGTGTGGAATGAACTTCTAAGAATGGTGACAGAGTATTCAGAGAAATCATGAGTAGAATATTTGTTGAATCTAGTATTTCCAAAACTCTACACAGACTTTTACAATTCTGTTCTGACAAAAAATGGTGTTATGGCTCTACTGAGAGAAGGAGTGAGGAGGAACAGTGAAAAAGTGACATCGATGATCCAAAGCCTCATCTACCATAGCACATCCACAGATAATGTGTGAAATATGCAAATTAAGCAACAGCAAATAGTAGCCATTTATCTAGAGTCATAACGATGGTAATTATCAGAAGAAAACAGTTGAAATCATTAAAGTGGTTGATCAGCTCTTCAGAACCATTTGAATTTTAACTTTTAATAAATGTGCATTAATTTGACAAAAATATTTTAAAAGTTAAATGTAGATATTAACCCTCTCCTCCCAAAAGGATTATTTTTAAAGCAAAAACCGGAAGTTCTCTTCTACTAAAAAGGAACCAGCAATTTGGAAAATGTCAAATTCCAGGTGTGAAGAAGAAATATACAAGATGACCTTACAATATCTTATCATACCTGACAGGAAGGATGGTGTCAGGAAATTAGAGTCATGACCAAGGGCTGGAGGAGCCAACTCAAATAGGCTCCCAGCGGTTAAAGCTGGAATGAGCAAGCACCAAAATGAATAATGATCGCAATTTACTGAAACATCTAAAATCTATTTAAATCCATTTGTTCATAATGATACCTAGAAACAACACTCATTCATCACTTTGGGGGACATTAAAGAGCCAACTCACATTATTTTGAAAACTGATAAAAGGAGTTAAGTATTTATCTTACCTATTCTGCACAATAGAGTATAGGTGACATTTTTTTAATAGAATTATTTCAGCTAATGAATGAAGAAAGAATGACAGAATTATAATATCTTCATTGCCACCTCTAATGAATCAGTGGATCTGAGGTAGGAGGTGGGACTCAATGCCAGAGGTAGAGCTCAGACACTGGACCAAATTGAGTACTAGCTACAACAGGGATGAGATGGAAGCAGCTTTCCATAAGACACACACACCATTGTGCCATGTCAGTTTACCATTGCCATGGCAACACCCTGGAGTTACTGCCTTTTTCTATGGCAATAAGCTGACAATCCAGAAATCACTATCCTTTTCCTGGCAAGTTCTGCATAAACCACCCCTTAATCTACATGTAATTAAAAGTAGGTATGAAGGCCGAGCATGGTGGCTTACAACTGTAATTCCAGCACTTTGGAAGGCTCAGGGGTGAATTACTTCAGGTCAGGAGTTTGACACAAGCCTAACCACAATGGTGAAACTCCATCTCTACTGAAAATACAAAAATTAGCTGGGTGTGGTGGTTGGCATCTGTAATCTCAGCTACTTGGGAGGCTGAGACAGTACAATCTCTTGAACCCATGAGGTGGAGGTTGCAGTGAGCCAAGATGGCACCACTGCACTCCAGCCTGGGCAACAGAGCGAGACTGTCTCAAAAACAAGACAAAACAAAACAAAAATAACAACAACGAAGTAGCTATGAATATGACTGCAGAACTACCCTGGACTGCCACTCTCAGCACACTACCTATGGGGTAGACCCGCTCTTCA
Source organism: Cebus imitator (assembly GCF_001604975.1). Lineage (NCBI taxonomy): Eukaryota > Metazoa > Chordata > Mammalia > Primates > Cebidae > Cebus > Cebus imitator. The sequence goes on from NW_016107561.1 coordinate 3,247,438, forward strand.
GGAGCAGTTATGAAGCTGTAATACTGCCAAAGCTGTAACGCTGCTGCTTCGATAAAGCTGTTTTTTTCCACCCTACCACCAGCTTACCCTTCAGTTCTTTCCTGAGCAAAGCCAAGAACCCTCAGGAGCTAAGCCACTTCAGGGCTTGCCTGCCCTACATCAGACCTAAGTAGTGCTCATCAGTGGCTGCTAGTGTCACAAAGCAGAGACAATAAATGATGCACCTCCTGATGAAAAACATAGCACGTTCTATGAGATAGTCTTGTCAAATAAGTTACACTAAGTTTAATCAAGCCTCTAACTCTACCTACCAATTTACAAAAAATAGTGTTTCAATCAGCAAAATCATGACTAAGAGTAACTCTACAGGACAAATAAATTGATTGATGCATGCATATATTCATTGCAGCACTATTCACAATAGCAAAGACAGAATCAACCTAAATGCTCATCAGTGATAGACTGGATAAAGAAAATGTGGTACATATACACCATGGAATACTATGCAGCCATAAAAAGGAGCGAGATCATGTCCTTTGCAGGGACATGGGTGGAATTAGAAGCCATTATCCTCAGCAAACTAACACAGGAACAGAAAACCAAATACCCCATGTTCTTACGTATAAGTGGGAGCTGAATGATGATGTTGCAGGACTTCCTTAGTTCAGCTAAAGACGGGATTTTTTGTCCCATGGCCTTAAAAATTCAGGCTCACAGACAATTAGAATGGTAAGAGAGGGTTTTATTGGGTGAAAAAGGAAGAAAAGGGGTAAACAGGGACTCTTGCAAGGCCACTGTCCCTGCGAGAGCACTTCCCACTGACAGTTTGAATCCCAGGTTCCACACAGGAAGAGGAGGGGCCAGGCTCCTCCCTGCTGCAAATGGTGTGAACTTCCTGAGGCTCCACCCTAGTGTGCAGGCTGGTTGGAATTTTTCCAGGGACCCTCTCCCACCTGGCTGTCTCAATGAGAACACACGGACACATGGGAGGGAACAACACACACTGAGGGCCTGTCAGATGGGGGATTGTGGAGGGAAAAAGAGCATCAGGAAGAATAGCTAATGGATGCCAGGCTTAATACCTAGGTTGAATGTTGAAACATTCTTGTATTTCAGGAGTAAGTAAGTTCCTCTTGGTTATGGTGTATAATCCTTTTAATGTCCCATGAATTCAGTTTGCTAGTATTTTGCTGAGGATTTTGGCACCAATATTCAGGTATATTGATTTATGGTTTTCTTTTAGTGTCCTTGTCTAGTTTTGGTATCACGGTAATGCCAGCCTCATAGAAAGTTTGGAAAATGTGAAGGATTTCTGTTTAATTCTTCTTAAATTTTTGGTAGAATTCTCTGGTGGGCCATTCGGTCCTGGGCTGTTCTTTGTTGGGAGGTTTCTGATTACTGATTCAATCTACTAACTAGTTACAAATCTGTTCAGATCTGCTATTTCTTCAAAGCTCAGTATTAGGATGTTGTATTTTTCTGGCAATTCATCCATTTTTATTAAGTTATCAAATTTGTTGGTATATAATTGTTCATAATACTATGATCCTTTTTATTACTGTGACATCATTTGTAATGTCTGCTCTTTGACTTCTGAATTTTGGTGAGTCTTCTCTCTTGTTTCGTTGATCTAGCTAAAGGTTTGCAAATTTTGTTGGTTTTTCATTTGCTTGTTTTGATTTTTTTTTTTTTTTTTT